>NC_090935.1:1047976989-1048280019 GCF_040938575.1 Ambystoma mexicanum
TTCTGACCTGCATTTCCAGCCCCCTGTTTGGCTGAGCACCCTTCCCCGGGTGCAAATATATGAAAACCTATGTATCCTTAAATAGAAGTGTCTTATTAAACGTATGAATAGCAACGCAATTTGGTGATAAATATTATACCTTTGTTTGGGGTATGATTGCTGCATGCTCCTGTGGAGCAGCGGAATCCAACGCTATTATCCAAGTGTAAGCAGAATAAAGACGGTAAAGACAATGGGCCTCATTACACGGATGGCGGTGAACCATGGCGCTATTAGCGCCATGGTTCATGCCGGTAAAATACCGGCACCGCCTTGGTGGAAAGGGGAATTACTGCCCCATTCCAAGGTTGGCGGGGCGGTAATTCCCCCTTCCACCATTGCCCTTCCCCATTCCCATTTTTGCCCCATAGGGCTCTATGGGAATGGGGAAGGCGCTAATTACGGTACCGCAAATTGCGGTACGGTAATTAGCTCCACTGGTTCCTTTGCGGGTTGGTTTTTAACGCCTGCAAAAAGCAGGCGTTAAATTCCTCAAACCCGCAAAGGGACCTTGTAGTAAGGCGGTAAGGATTTACCGGTACCGGTAAACCCTTACCGCCGACCGTGTAATGAGGCCCAATAACTGGTGATCCTACTATGAATGAATGTCACTTATTAACACACTTGTGAAATAAATAACAATGCCATGTGGCGTTTCCTCCTGGAAAGTATGTATCTGGCTTCCTAATCTTTCTGTTGGTTGCATTTTTCTATACTGACAAACCATAACGCCCCTACTTTTTCCTTCTTGTGATGTTCCTGTCAGTGCATTGACAGAGGATATCGTGCATGGTGCATCTTAATGGCTGGAAATAGTTCATATAGTCGCATTCTCTGTTGCCTTTTTGTGCTCACATATATACAAGCTTGCATAGGTATGCGATCATGCATGTAGGAAAAATGATGTGGAAATATATACATTGCCAGCTAGACACTTCATGGCGCCATATATCAATACATTAATGTATGTTATTCAATGCTGATATGCAAAATGTACAATAGTTACATGTGCTATGTGTGTTATGTTTGCATCATATTTGTAAAGCCGCACGCAAGAGAACTCAGATTGAATAGAGTATAACATTCAAAGAAACATAGGAATTTATTTTCAAATGAGTTACATGTCCTCACATGTATAGTGTGAGCTGACCTCTTCTTCAGGTTTCTATTCTCTCTCCTTGGCTGTTTTTACCACATATTTTAATCCTCTAGCTAATCTCATCACATCTCGCACACTTTTCAAACCTAAGTTAATGAGATGCAAAAAGCGCTGAAGCTCATTAGTCCTTTTTCTAAACTACAGCGCACTCCTCGCTGCATGATCCAGATCCCGCGCTGTATGGTTGACAGTTTGCTGTGCCGCGCGATGTTCAGATTGTGGAGATGATCTATTGTGTCTGATTACCCACCCAACCCCCCCTTCCTTACATTCCTCTTGGCCTACATCCTCAGGTAGTCCTTCCACCCTCTCAACTTCTAGGAAGATCCTTCATGTTGTCTTTGACAGCCCTCTCGCCTTCTCTCCCACATTCAAGAAATCTCAAAGACATTCCTCTTTCCAATTCACAGCCTTAAATGCATCCTTCCTCTCTTTAATATGACCGGAAGGATTCAAGTAACTTCTGCCATGGTCCTCTGAGCGAGTTGTTGCTCCGGCTCTGTCCTCCTGTGTGTGCGCTCTCTGGCCTCTGGATTTACCCACTTGCTAATTTCCTTTTTCACTAGCACTTAGCGTTCTTCGCACTATGTACTATGTTCCATGCTGCAATTAGTCCATCCCCTTCCCTTGCACTTTACTGATCCGAAGGTTTCCAAAGCATTTGAAAGATCTGATTCCCCTTCCACTTCCTTGGGGTTGTTCCAAAGCGACTGTAATTTCGATTAGCACCGCCTCAAATTCAAATAAATGACCATAATAAAGCTGATTACATTGTGTTGCACTTTCAAATGCACCACAAACAAATGTTGTGGGCTGCAGGGAACACCCATTATAGTTTCTTACCCTTCACAAAGTACACAGGCACCTCAGAAGTATATTTCCCAGAATGCACTCTGCTCATTCAGTGCAGCCGTTCAGACATGGCCTAGAATAAATACACTCTGCTTCTCTCTGTGGAAATGCACCAAAAGGAATACATGTCCCACACTGCACTCTTACTAATTGGGTGCACTGGCACCAGGGGACTGGCATCCAAGAATGAGGCATGCCCTGTGTATTACTGCTGCATGGACAGTCTGTGCCTCACTCAGTAAAGTTTCCCACACATGACTTTTGGCCTCACTACGAATTTAGCAGTAATTCAGCAGGAGATTCACGGAATTGCCACGAAATTCATCTACTGTTACCGACACTCGGTCCCACGGGTTTACCACAGGATTACGAGTATCATTATAGTGGGGTAATTCCACATTTCTGTGGGGATTTGGGCAGATTTATCACAAGTGGTAAATCCGCCACAGTAAATCTGCCGATTTTTGGAGAAAAACTAGAGGCGCTGCCAAGCTTTTTGCTGGAGGTGAATCCTCCACTTTTCCTCCAATTTGGGAATTCGGTGGTGCGATAAACATGGTGGTAATTTGATTACCACAAAAAAAGGAGCATTAACGGAATTACTGCCACATTTTTTGACTGCACCGCCGAACTGGTAATGTGGCACTATGTGTTCAAAATCGCATTTACTTCACTGTGTAAATTCCATCACGTGACAGAATGTATTTCCGGTTTAGTCAGTATAGAAGAAAACAAAGGGGACCACATGTAAAGGAAAGCAATCTTCCTAAGAGCAGGTGTCCCCACAGAACTGCAGGTATCACAAAGCACACTGCCCCCCATAATGCAAAAAACCCCAGCGGACTGCATGTTTCAGAATTCACTCCAATTCACTTACTCCACCTGACTCCACAAGACGCGCTTCTCTCAGTTCGGCAGGCCCAGTGCACTGTGCACTTTAAGCGCTGACATATTTTAATGTGTTAGTTTCTAATTGTGTACATGTTGTTCTAATTGCCTATAGATGAATTTGGGATGATGTATGGCATATGTGATTTACTTTTGCTAGGATAGCCGCCCAAGCATCCTAATTCTCTAAAAATTAAAATAAATATATTTACAATCAGCTCTATTGTCCCCTTTATTCACACCCTGTTGTTTTATATTCCTATTTTTAAAGCACAGAGAGGATGAAAGCGAAACTCCGCGCTTCAAGGATTCTAACCTGTGACCTGCTATGCATGGTAGTTTATTCCTGGGATTGATACGGCACACCACTGCCACGTGCACGTTCTCCAGAGTGGGTTAAATTAACTGTGCAGCGGGAGTAGGTAAACCCTTGACCCGGCCACAGCCAGTACAAGGTGCAGCTGAAATTTGACATTGGGTCATGACATTTTTTTGAACGACTGGAATGACCAGGCCGAGGTGTCTGACCTTGTGGAGCCAAGGCAACCACGAGGAGCAGCGGCGGCTGGTGAATTTTGTAACTGGAGGAGGTTTAGATATTTGTCCCATATATGCCATAGCGACCGAGCGTCGCAAGGGAGCCCGCAGCAATCAAGGGAGGTTCCTGGGGAGGGTGCGTGGTTCTCCCCCAAGAATTCTTTTTAAATAATAGGTTAAAATTGTGCATTTTAGAGCACACATTTTAGAAAAATTGGGTAAAAAACCAAACAGAATTGGTTTTGTAGAGTAACTCATGATGCCTTTTTCTAAAATGTGTGCCAGTATAAAACATTTTCACACTAGCTGTGCCCATACTTTTCCATGTTGACTGCACCCTTATACCCTAGTATTCCCATATAGGAGCATACTCATGTTTGCTTTGCGCATAATGGCAGTAATGATACTGTAAGAAAACATGTCCACGTTTGTTCTGCCAATATATGGCAGTATTCCCACGTAAGAACATACTCAAGTTGGCTTTATAACTACAAATGCATGCCGAAGTATGAAAACCTGTCCAAACTGGCTGCACTAAAATGTCAGTCGAGCTACATAATAACACTTATCATGCTTGCTTTATCAAAACTCCCCAATAGAAAATGTCATACCACAATATGAAATGGCTAGACTGGCTGCATTAAAATGCCAGGCTTTGTCAGAAACATCAATGCATTAAATTTTTAGCCCAATCAACATTTATCCTGTAACCTACTTTATATCATGACCCCCGAACAGGGTTCGCTAGCCACTTAGCTTGAGCCTCCCAATAGACAACCAACAGTGGCGTCACGAGGTGGTGCTCTTGGTGTTAAAGTGACAGTTTACTTTAGCACCGGTATGTTGTAGTGCCTCATGAGCAGAGGGCGTTCAAACTAAGCAGCATTTTAATGTCTTTGTGTTTTAAACAAACCATTGTAGGGTTGCAAGGCCGGTCTAAGGTGGGGTGGGGGAGAGGACCTCCAGTGTCTGTGAAAGATTACACTGTTATGTTCTGCACTGTGGACTGGACAGCAGACTTCAAGGAACTGCCTGATACATGCCACAGTGGTTCCAATCAGGTGCGCGGCGGCAGGCACATTTAATTTTAAAAGGGCATCTGCTGTGCCTTCTCCCACTACGCCAGCTCGGGGGAGCCCTTGAAAGACTCCCAACTTGGCATGGCGGGGGCTTATGGCGCCCTGGGGCGGTGTGGCGTGCTGGGCGGTCGCCCGGCCCGCCCTCCCCTAAGGCCGGCTCTGGTCACCAGAGGACCACGGTGCCCTCCTGCCAGGGGACTCTGCAGGGCATCCAGGCCTGGTAGGACAAGAGAAGGACACACCTGCATTGAATACGTGCCAGCCCCGTGCACGGTGGGATAGTCCCACACTCCTGACAGAGGGAGGGGACGGACTAGCCTTCCTCCGACTCTCACCAACTTCAAGGCCAGAGAGGGGAAAACTGTTGCCATGGCTTGATGTGGACAGAGAGGTGGTTGGCTGAGTTTCTACAGCACCCCGTGGCGCCACTGCCAAGGAAAGTGTGAAGACTGCAATGCGCGCAGCCGACGCTGCATATCTATAGTGCATATGCAGCTGAAGTATACATATATTAAGCATCATGCATACAGAGTCTGGAACCCAAACGTATTCGACATAGTCAATACAAATTGAAAGGTGCCAGAAAGCCAACAGGCGGCGAAGGCCTCGCTGCACAGGCTGGCAGAACCCTGGTGTTCTGTGTGAGCATGGATATTCCACCTGCACTCCAGGAAATTTCAAAACTGCAGCAACAACTTAGGACAAGGCCTGTAGTCATGGAACCAGCAGATAGATCCACCGAATGTATTATCAGCCATCAACACTAAAATAGGCACCTACGTAATGTGTTTCAAAAACAACTAGAGAAGACCCCCTTTCTCAGAGGGGTCTAAAATGCCATGAACCGTGCATGTTCTGCGCAAGGTGTCACACTGGCCGACATCTAGTTATTTGCAGTGCTACACGCTACATAATGCGAGCATAAATACTATACACTGCACTGCCACTAAGGTTTTTAAAAAAAGGCATTAGGTGTGCGCACGCCACTGGCTTGGTTCTCCCATGCTGTTATTCAGACACACAGTTTTCAACAACTACCCCCAAATTCGGGATTTTGAACAAGTTCATCAACTAGAAATTGTAAAGAATCGATCGATAGCTGGTCTTAAAACGTTCCCCTCCATTACGTAGCATGTATTCATGGTTCTCAGAAAGCACTTATGTTGAACATCGATTCAATGTTCAATACTGTCACCTTAATCTCTCCCCCCCCCTGGCCCGGCTGCACCAATCACCACCTGTGTCTCAACCCTACTCTGGCAACCTAGCCTGCTCATCCCCAGACAGACACAATTATTTACCCGTTGTGAGACTGTCACTCAGTGGGACGAGAGTCGAGTGGATCGGTACTGTCCGGTTCGGGGTGGGCCAGGGCCACACACAACCCACTTGGCATTGCCAGGATGGCTCAGGCAGGAATGAATCTGCTGCTATCGAGGAGTAGAGGAGGACGACCACCACGCCCTTGCAGCTAGTGAAGTTAATAGGTGGCGCTGAGGATGTGTGCCCATCACCAGGCCACCCCACACTCGTGGTCTGACCATTAATGGATTTCAATGGCTGGCAAACAGCCAATTGAAACTGTACAGTAGACTTACAGTTACTATGCAGACCAGACACAGTCTGACGAACGCTGTTTGCGCACAGAGAATAGATAATACTGGTGGGGCCAGGGCCACTGCTCTTTCGCCCCTCAGGCTCCAACATTAAAATGCTGCTACGTAAAGTGCGTGGCGCTCCGAGCTCCAATGCAGTTTAAAATAAACAAAACGGGCCCAGCCACGAGTCACGCTGTTAGAGATAATTATTTATTTCTGAGCAGTACATTGCCGACCGCCGCCCACCCTTCAATATAATTTACAACAATCAATACTTCAAGAATTCTTTACTCTCTGCACTTTGGTGGAGAGGTGCGGTGCCCCCACGCCCTAAATAACGGGCTGCCACTGACCACGAGGTTATGCTCACTCTCAGTTGCCGTGGCTGGGTCAGTACTGGTTGCTACCACTGCCCTACAACTTCCACTTCTGAGCATTCTATGGTAGTAACATCCAGTGCATCATGGCAGATATATAAAAGAGAATGCACGTTGTGTTAAAATGCATGGGGAGGCATATCTCAGGGAGGCAAACTGAGTTCTGCGTGCATGTCTGTTTCTGGGTGATCTGTTTGTTGTTTGTTTTATTATTTGTATTGTGCACCAGACTGGTGGGTATCAGGGCGCATAGCATAAGATCATTTTCAGCTTAGTTACACATCAGGGTCATACAATACATATGAAATATACAGAACAGAGACAATGTACAAGCAGAGAGCTCAAGTGGAAACATAGGCATGTCATAGTCGGACATGAGGACATATACAAAGGACAGTCAATAATATAGCTAATAACTAAAATTATATACATGGAAGCAGAGCGGGTCAGTTGTGGGTCTCAGGAGCAGGCCTAGTTGTCAGAGTCTTTGAACAATTTTATTATGTTCTAGCGGAAGATTTGGTAAGATTGATCTGCCCTCAGTTCCGGGGGGGGGCAAGGAGTTCCACAATTGGGCTGCCTTGACCGGGAAGCTACTACCCCGAACTCTACATATCTTGAATCTAGGCACTAAGAGGCAGTTAGTGTTGGATAATCTGGTAGTTCTTGTCGAGGATTTCTTGGTAAGTCTTTCTGTCAAATAGTAGGGTGGCCCATTGTTCGGGCACTTGTATTTAAGTGAAGCAACTTTTAGCTTGATTTTGTCATGTGTTGAGAGCCAGTTATTAGATCTTCTAATCTCGGAGATATGCTCACTCCTGGCAATTCCAAGTGCTGCTCTAAGGGCATTATTCTGAAGGAATTGGATTTTCTTAATGGTTTGTTTATTAGCCCCTATGTACAGCGTGTTACAGTAGTCTAACTTTGACAAAATAAGCACCCTGGCCAGGGTAATACAACTATTTTTAGACGGGAAGGGTTTACTTGCTCTAATCAATTCACAAGTTTATGCCGTGGCCGAGGCCATGACATTGACCTGCTTGTTGAAGGATAGGGTAGAGTCTAGGTAGAAACCCAATGTTTTCACCTCCTTAGCAACGGTGATGATATTGTTGTCAATATTGAAGGCAGAGTATTTGGGGCTCAATTTTTGTAGGGTTGAATTCGTGACCAGGATAATAGTCTGAGTCTTATCATCATTCAGGCACAGTCCATGAGTGGCCATCCATGCCTGGATGATGAGATATACCCTATTCACCAAGGCCAAATCCTTGTCATAATCCCCAGTAAGTGGCAGGAGGATCTGTGCATCATCTGCATAGTTAGTGTAGGTGATACCAAGATGATCCAGATCATCGGAAAGGGGCTTCGTGAAGATATTATATGTGGTGGGTGAGACGCAGGATCCCTGAGCCACTCCACAAGTGATAGGGATGGGATCCGCAGCTGCAGTGGGGGAGAAGACTCTCATAGTCCGGTTACTTAGAAAGGATTGTATCCAGGCTATGGCTTCTGCTGAGAAGTGTGCGACAGAGTCCAGATGGCTACATAAGACGCAGTTGTCCAAAAGGTTGAATGCAGCCGAAAGGTCCAGGAGAAGAAGAAGGGCTGAATTCCCTTTATTCCTAAGTTGGTCAATCAGGGCCTTCAGATCTATTAGAGCTGTTTCAGTCCCATGCTGAGGCCGAAAACCAGACTGATGTGATCCTAGTAAAAGGTTGGATTCGAGATGTTTTTGTATTTGTGAATAGGCCATTTTGTCGATGATTTTCAGAAGAAAAGGCACTGTAGTAATTGGTCGGTAATTGGTAGGTATCTATGGGTCTAAGGTCTGTTTTTTCAGTAATGGGAGCACCCACGATTCCTTGAGGTTAGATGGGATAGTGCCTGATGAGAACGAGGCATTGATGAGTTTCGTGATGTCAGGGGCCAGGTCTCTGGCTGCATCCTTTGTGAGTTGTGCAGGGCATTGATCACCCTGACAGTTGGAGGGCTTAAGCGATAATATGATTTTTTCAGTTTCAATCATGGTGACTTTGGAGAACTTAAAGCGGAGGGCATCAGCAGTGTTATTAGGTGGTACAGGGCGATTGGGGGGGAGTGGTACTAGTTAGTGAAGCTTTTTTCTTGGCAATTTTTGTTTCTAGAGTCATAACTTTATTGGCTAGAGCTTGCTGTATGTTAGGGCGCCATGGTTTATCTTGAATGCAGTTGTCCGGCACTGGGATAGGAGCTTCTAGCTCTTTCAGGATAACAAAGTGTTCCTTCGTGCTTGATTTGGCCTGTGATATTCTGGAATTATAAGTTTCATTTTTAGCTAAAAGTATTTCACTTTTATAGAGAGCAGTTGTAGAGCTGAGGTTAGTCTTATTTTACTAGGATGGTAGTGATCTCCAGGATGCCACACATTGTCTTTTTTTTTATTCGTAATGTTTTTAGGTGTGGTGTGTACCATGAATTAAGGTGGGCTTTAGGCTTGCTTTGTCTCATTTTAAGGTGTGCTATTGAGTCTAGCAAAGTGGACATAACTTGATTATATTCCTTAACCAATGTGTCAGGCCCCAGATTTTCAGGGAGCGCATTGAGTGAAGGGAGAATGAGAGGGAGTAAGTTCTCATAGGTAATGTTCTTTGTATTCCTTGTAGGAATGGGTGGAGCTAGCGATATAGGCATGGAAATAGGCTTTTCAGTTGCTAAGGAGAAGGTTACAAAGTGGTGGTCCGTCCACATCTGGGAGGATATGAATGAGATTGAGGCGTTGCAGTTGTAGTCTGCCACCCAGTCCAGTGTTCTTCCTTTATTATGAGTGGGGTGAAGCACTCTCTGGGTATCTGTATCGAGAGCTTAGAACCATTTGTCTCCAGGGGGGTGTCTTGTGTACCTGTGGTTGTAGGATGCATTAGCAGGGAGTGTGCAATGTCTGTTGGTTGTAGATGTGTTGTGATCTATTGTTTGCTGCCTGTAAGAACGGTTAATCACTTGCAGTGTGTGAGTGGCTTCATCAGTACTGCATGAAGGAGCAATGAATTTGAGTTTGGTAGTATGGGGAGCACTCAGTGGAAACCGAGATCGGTCTTTGGAGCATGCATCCAGTGCGATCATGCCAATATCCTGGTAAGTTATTTTGTGAGAAGAAGCCTGAAGACATACTTGCTTGGGTTGCTGCACCTAGCAGCAATGTGCTACGCCTTGTCCCAAACCATACACACAAACACAGTAAACAGCAAGTGACCAACTCATTGAGTTAATTCACCTACTTAGTGTTCCCTCCAGATTTCCTTGATGTGCCTCTCAAATGTCCCTGATCATTTCACCAAATCGCATAGACATGCCTTCCAACGCTTCTTAATGTTCAGTAAAATGCTCCCAGCAAATCTCTAGTATATTTACTTCAAATGTCCTTTGTCCTTGACACTCCCAGCACTTTTCCTCCCTGAAGTTCATTACAACTACAATATTTGCACATTCAGTGAGTGTCGGAGGGAGGATGTGTGATATGGGGGATCTTTTATTAGCACTGATTGCAGGAGCTTGCTGATGATGAGTGTGGGCAACTGTCAGAAGGATACAAGGAGGTATATGGAAAGAATTGCGAGTAGAAGAAATGAAAGTGAAAGATCCACCATGATGCAGTACATGTGCCAGACGCACAGAGCCTGATGAGAGGGACGCTCCACAACAGCACTAGTTGAGCCCAAGGGCTGGGCTCGGGGATGCGGTGCATTCAGAATAGCTGACTGATACAGAGAAGGAAGCAGTAGGTGGCCAGCCAATAGAGGGGGGAAGGTTGGTTCCCTTCTTCTACATTCCCGCCTTGTCACACAGTCCCTCTCATTCATGGAGACACAATGAACAGCCTTTGAAAATGGGTGCACCGTCTGTTGGCATCAAGTAACTTTTTTCTAATTTTGTTTATTTTGTCTGAATGGAATAGCTTTGCTTGAGTTCACCCAAAACTGTCGGCTTGCATGGTCTCTTTTGGGTGTCCCGATGCTCCAGATCTAGGACTAGTTCTGCTCTATTTTTGGTTCTGGTCCTGGGGCTCTAAGACTTCCAGCGTCTTCCTTTTTTAATGTTATTTATTTATGTTTTTATTAATTTGTCTATTTATTTCACGCCAGAGCCCGCAGGCATTTATGCGCCAGAGATAACAAACACCACAAGAAGACATAGCGTAGAAATCCGCTGAAAAGCGGTGGCTTTTGCGGAACGTCCAGAGTGTCCCTTCCCTGCGCAGGGCAGCAGGTAACTTATTCCAGGTTAAGGCTGCCTGAACTGGAAAGGATCAGCCATAACCTTTAGCACATTCATTACCACCTATCCCTTAGCAGTGCCATGTGATTTAGCTTATCACATCATCGGGTTACCTCCTATTTCTCATCTGTTTATTCCAGGGCAGGATCCTTCTGTTCAGATCTTGGGGACACATACATGCTCTATTAACACGCTGGACAAAGCAGTCAAAGTCATTTATGAGAGGAAGACCACCCCCAGCTGCATATTGGTTCTGGATAAAGTGGGCCTTCCCCTCATATTGTCACATTGAATAGACGGTGCTGGGATTGAGATGCAGAGACATGTCCATAGAGTGGATTATGGCATCTCTAAAATGATTGCACTGAAGAATATTCACAAATGGGACAACAGGCATTCAAGTAGAGCTGGCCAAGCGAAGCACACCTATGACTGACTAGTAGGAGGCGTGGCAAAGCAAATCGTTTGTTTTTTTAGACATTGGGAAATGTTGTTTTTCTCTTCATAGAAAACCTTATTCATTTTCAGACGTTGGAACCCAATGTTTGGTGGGGAAACATCCCAGGTTATGATGAATCCATCCATACATGCAAAATGTCCACAAATGTTGACATAACGGAAAAAAATACGGACATTTTAGGAAAAACTGAAATGAACAGAAGATCTTTTTAAGGGCCTTTAAGTAAATTCACTTTGCTACTTAAAGAACATTAAACATATTATGTTTAACTTGGTTTGCTCATAAAATTAAAGTGTTGGTGTGTTTATCACAGGGTGTGTTGAACCAGAAGAAGGAGTTGGACTACGATGTGACATGATCAATGGTGTTTATTTACATAATAAAAGAAGCCCTGCCGCTATGAGGGAAATTCACTACCTAACAAACTACAACTAATGGTGTTCATGAAATGTCCAAAGGAAATATTCCTTAGTCCACACACTACATACTACCTGGCCCTACCACTTATGAAAACGTAAGAAAAATATGGACTGGAGCAATAGCCTCTAGTCTTCGGTTTTGCTCGATTGGGATCTCTTTCCAAGAGATGGTTTTAAAAGCTCTTCAATTTCTCACAATGTGGTCTTCCAGCATCTCTGCAGGCTTTGAGCGGCCAGTCTTACATTTTTATATAGTTACACCACATTCCTTTATCGGCATGGAAAAAGGATCCTTTAATGCAATGTAAGCATTTCTTTCTTGGTGTTGGAACATGCTAATTTCTTTGGTTTAGGCCCGTGAACACTCCTGGTCCTCTTTGTTTCCAGTCTTGATTTATATCTATATATATGTATAAAAGTCAAAAAGTGCTTGTTTGTGGCAGGATTTATGGTGAAGCGTTGTTCCTTATACCATTCACACCGTTTCAACAATATGCACCAAATTTTGCATAGTTACCTGTTAGGACCCTCCGGACATTACTGGCTACATGCCATTTGGATACCGCAACACGTTCCCCAGATTTCCCCACAAGTCAACATTTGTTTGTGGCTTAGTGGCTCGGCAAAGCAGTGTTCCTTATACTATTCCACGCGGTTTCACCAATCTGCACCAAATGTTGCATAGTTACCTGTTAGGACCCTCCGAACATTACTAGCTAAATGACATTTGGTCAACCCATGCCTTTCCCAGGATTACAGCACCTTCACACATGAGACGGTTGCCTGAAATCTGCGAAACATCAATGTGGTCTTAGAAGGAGCAGTCTCGACACAAGGAACACACCTCGAGAGTTCCAGGCCCTACAATGCACAGTTTCCAATATATTTGCACCGCAACGAACTGCACTATGCCGGGTGAGGTGACAGGTGGGGCGAGAGCAGAGAAAGTGCCAGTATTCATTAGAACATCAACTCTCGCTTCCCCCTCACGTCTGCTCCGGGGTATGTCAGCCAGCCAGACACGCCCATTCTCAGTACAGTTTACATCAGGGTGCAAAGCAAATAAAGTGATAAGTAAATCTGAAACAGTGACCTACAGGATCAGTGTTATCATGTCTGACTACAGAACCTGTTCGGAGAACAGGTACTTTTGCTAAAGCTTTATATTTGTAGGCTCCCGAAAGCCCTTTTATCCTCAATTAGGCCTGCTTTAGCAGGGCCTGGGGTGGGTGTTTTGCCTGTTCAGGTGTTTCTGACTTTCATAACCTGTTCGGCTTCTGTAGACTTGGATATCAATATCTCTCTTTCCAGGGCTCCCCAAAGCCTTTTGGCCCTTTGTTTGGCTTACTTTAGCAGGACCTAGGTTGGACATCTGCCTGTTTGGGTTTTCCTGGCTCCCATAACGTTTGTAGGGTTTCCCAGCATTGGATAACAATGCAACTCTTTCCCAGGGCTCCCCAAAGCCCTGTGGGCCTCTCTTTGGTTTACTATAGAGGAGCCTCAATTGGGCATCTGCCCGTTTGGGTTTTCCTGGCTCATGTTACCTTTTAGGCTTTCCCAGCCTTGGATACAGCTGCTTGCCCCTCTCAGCCGCATTACCTCTTCAGGAGTGTTTGCTGCCCTTGCTCGGCCCTGCTTGGCAGCTGGTGCACTTCTTTTGCGGGGATCAGAGATCTGAACTTTCTGCTGCGGTCTGGTCTCAGCATCTGTTTACAGGCCCCAGGCCCACCACGGCTTCAGTGTGATTGCGCCACCTGGTGAGACAGTCTTTTCAACGTCTCAATCTCTTGCTCGATTTCGGCTTCATAGCCATCCAAGACACCAGACCTCTGGCATCTTGCAAGTGATCAGCTCGCTCCTCATCCTACCTCTGTCTCCGTGGCCTAGGGTGGCTCCGCCCTTCCTGGACGTCCTCCTCTCAGCGTCTCACCACTCCATAGGACTCTTCTTTTCCCCAAGAGGGGAGTCACTCATACTGAGGTCCAATTTTCCCAGACCCATAGGGAGGGTCTTGCTTCTTAGTGGGCTCACCTCCCTAGCCTCAAAGAAGGTGGCTCCCCTCTGAAGAGAAGGGACGCATAGTCCAGATTCATCGAAAGGGAGAGAGAAAAAAAAGTGTAATATATATATATATATATTATGTTAAAAATGTGCACACATAGTGATTCTTGCATAGATCACATATCAGCAACTCAAGAGAGAAGTCCACAAGCAAAACAGGCACTGAATCTTAATGAACTAAACTGATACTACATTCTTACATTAAAGGTTTTCTATTACATTGTTATTAGAAAATATTTTTGGAGAATAAACGGTAGTATTAACATTTCATTCAACATCTTAAAATCACATGAAGTGTTTGAAATTCTAAGACCTGGTCACCACCTCACTCCTGCTGAACTATTTGTCACCTGCTGACCTCTTTCTCAGAATTCTGCAGACACTATTTTTGATAATATTCAGATTTAAACCCTAGACATCTGCGAATCTCAATACAACTCTTAAGGGAGACATAGGCCCTCATTACAACTCAGGCGGTAAGGGGTTTACGGCGCCGTAAACAGCGCCGACCCTTACCGCCTGAGTACGAGGTCCCTTAGCGCCATGGCGGATTTAACACCTGCTTTTAGCAGGTGTTAAAATCCATGGCGCTAAGGGACCATGGAGTTAATTACGCCACCGTAATTTACGGTGGCGTAATTAACGCCTTCCCCACTCCCATTATGCCCTATGGGGCAAAAATGGGAATGGGGAAGGGTAAATGGGGATTGGGGACTTACCGCCCCGCCAAGGTCGGAATGGGGTGGTAAGTCCGCCAACCACCATGGCGTAAACATAGTTTACGCCATGGTGGTAAAGTCACGGCCCAGGCGGTAACTTACCGCCTGGGTCGTAATGAGGGCCATAGTGCTTTGTCCAACACCATCAACGTTAAAATATTTTCCTCAGATGCCATCCCGGCAGCAAATTACCCCTACTGCTCCGTTCAATCTCACAAACATGAGATTCCAGCTCATCTGCAGACCTCTGACATACAACCACTCCTTCCTGGACAACATGGCTTGCTGATCTTTTGGTGGACCACCAGCATCTCACCATATTAGGAAATGTCAACATTTTACTAAAAGAGGAACAAAACGGCCACAGATTTCTTTCTGCAAGCTAGCCTCCATGTACCTCAAACAGTTAATAAAAGGAACCACACACACACACACACACACACACACACACACACACATTCGAACAGTCTCTAGATGGAGCTTTCTGGAACAAAAATATCGGCATTGTCTCACATCCAATTCACATGACATGAGTGAAACACCTCACCATCCTGTTTTTACCCAAGTAGCCAAAAAGACTTGCGGCTCCTACGACATCAAACATACCCTGGGCATCAAATTGGACATGCTCCTGGACAAACTAGATGCTTCAAATCCATACCCCATCCTGTGGAAAAAAACAGATGGAAACACCATATGAAGGCCTCAACAACATTCAAGCATGACTATCAAGAAATCATGACATATTGCCCCCCAAAGAAGCTGTTCAAATGTTCAAATGATCACAGAAGAACCATGATGCTAAATGGTTGCCCTCCAAACTAAAACAGCTCAAGAAAGAAAGCAGAAGGTTCCAGCGTACCGGCTAAGAAAGCAATTCACCAGTGGACAACATGACATACGACCGACAAATGTGTATTTACAGAGCAGAAAAAATGTAAGCAAAGAAAGCTCACCAGGAACACTGCATGCAGTCTGCACAACAAGGTCAGAAGGAAATGTTCAGGATTATGTATGAATTCAAAAAGCATTGATCTTGCAGCACATCTGTGACCCCCTTCCCTACAGCCCTGTAACTCCATCTGAACACACTTCAGCTGGAACATTAAATGGATCCAAAACCACCTGGACAAGAAAGCTGCCAAAATACTCAACCTAACACTGGAATTTGCAACAAACAGAGACTTCTGTCCCTTCTCAATGCTTGATTTCAAAACCATGTTCAATGCCTGCAACTGAATAGGCACGCCTAAAGACACATGTTTTTGTATTTGTATTTTTATTACATTTATAAAGCGCCTTTCGCCAAAAGTGCTGAACAATAAAACAATTCAAAAACAGTACAATTAGTGATACAAATGGATCCAGATTACATCAGTAGAAAAGACAAAGGAACTTCTAGGAAACAAGAGAAGAAAGAAGATAACATTTAAGATTTGTTTGAAAGATGGGAAGAGATGGAGAAGAGCGAAGCAAGAAGGGAAGGGCATTTCAATGTTTAGGAGCCAACAAAGAAAATGAACGGAAACGAGATAAAGCACAGGGAGGCTTAGGAACAGTATGAAGAAATACATTCTGAGATTGTAAAGATTGTGCAGGAATATTTAAAAAAGTAAGGAAGAAAGATCAGGCGGGGACAAGCCAGGAGTGCATTTAAAAATAATTGCAAACAAGTGATACAAAAGATGATATTCAAAAGGGAGGAGTGAAACAGAAAGCAAAGAAGATGTAATAGAAGATCTAGGGGATAAGGAAAAAAGAAGACAAACAGAAGAATTGTACATGGAGCAAGGAGGAAAAAGGTGAGAAGAAGGAAAGCCAAACAGTAATGATGAGGAATAGTCAATATGGGAAAACACAAGAGAAAGGAAAAGAAGTTTAGTAGCATGAAAAGAAAGACAGGGGCGAGCGCAGCGAATTTTAAACAGGGCATAGAGATAGGAGCAAGCAATAGAAGAAATATGAAGAGAGAAAGAATGGGAAGAATCAAAGATAATGCTAAGATTACGCGCGGAAGGTGAAAAGGGAAGAAAAGAAGTGAGTGAAGACTCAAATAACGAGTATAGGTGGCCCATTCAAGAATTATGGAAAGGAAAGGTAGAAGGGAAATAGGACGGAAATTAGCTGGAGAAGACGGGTCAAGGGAAGATTTTTTTCAGAATAGGAAGAATAGATGCATGCTTAAAATCCGCAGGGAAGCAAGAATGTGCGAAAGAAGAGTTCATAAGGGAAGTTAGATAAGGAAGAAGGTGGGGATATACTTGAGTAATAAGAGAAGAAGGTCAGAGTGAGGCACAGTAAAAGGAGACATGTTAATGTTAAATATATTTGTATCATGCACTGTCACCACTGGAGTGGTCCCCAGGCGCTCTGGCGGATCTGAAAAGGGAGGGAGTGCGATAGATAGTAGGTTGTAGTGAGAATAGGAAAGGGAGAGTTTTGATGTCCTGTTGGCAGCTTCAGTTTGGTTTGCACCGTTCGCTGAGCTGAAATGCGGTTTTCGGGTTGGTGCGACTTCCCAGTGTGCTGTTGTGCCGGGTTATGTGTTTTTTGTCTGTTGTTGCAATGTGGTGAAGTACGTGTGATTGTTGTAAAGAGAAGTGGTTGTGTGAGTTTCTGTATGAGAAGTGCATGCGGATGGTTGAGGTTTTGGAGTTGGGTTAGCAGGTTTGTTCTTACCACTTTACCTTTGCGTTCCTGTGCTCAACATCTGTGATTATCCTGTGTGTTTGATATTGTATTTTGTCCGCCTACTTGGCAGACGTGTTGAGGAGTAACAATTTTCCTCTGTGTTACACTAGGGGTATGTGTATTTGGCTAAAGCAGGCGTGTTCCCCCGCCATAGGTTGTCAATGTTTGGGTTAGAAGGTTCTGGTCACTCCCTGTCCATTCCTGTGGTGGTCTTTATCTACCTAAGTTTCCTCTGAGGACTAGCTGTATGTGGACATGTGTTGTTGGGGTGTCCTCCCCCACCCGCCGGTAAGGGAAGATTAAGTTAGGGGTCATGGGTTACTCCTTAGGATTCTTGTTTTCCGTTGGTTGTATGCTTCCTAGTCGTTTCCTTCTGGTTCTAGGGCAAAAAGCCAAGTTTTTAGTTGTTTCCTGAATTCGAAATGATACCTTGTGTTGCATATGTTTTTTGGTAGGTCATTCCAGGTTATTGCTGCCGGGTGAGAGAAAGATGATCCTCTGAATGTTCTTTTGTTGTATGGTTGTGGTTCTAGGCGAATGTCGTTGCTTGATGTGAGTGGTCTTGTCGGATGGTAGACGGTTATTTTCTCATTTAGGAACTCTGCTCCTTGGCCGTGGATTGTTCTGTGCATTATGCACATTGTTTTGAACTTTATTCACTGTTTTATTGGTAGCCAGTCTAGCATTTACAGCGCTGGGGTAATGTGTTCTTTTTCGCGGTAGTTTGAGCAGGAGTCTAGTCGCATTGTTTTGGATGCGCTGAAGTTTCTGTTCTGGCATTCTTAGGTATAGGCTGTTGGCGTAGTCTACTCTGGGCATGATGAGTGCAATGATGGTCAGTGTTTGTGGGTGAAAGAGAGGAATGGTAGGATCCTTTTTACCACGTGTAGGAGGAAGAAACTTTTCTAGATTATAGCATTTACTTGTGGCTCAAGTGTTAGTTTATTGTCCATCAAGATTCCCTGGTTTTTTACTATCGTCGATGGAGTTGGTGCTGTTCCTAGTTCCATCGCCAAAGAATGTAGTGATTGTTTTCCCCGCTTTTGGATATGATCATTATTTCTGTTTTGCCCGGGTTGAGTTTGAGGCTGTTAGTGTTTATCAAACCATAGAGTTCTTTTAGGCAGTCCTCCAGCGTTGTGTTTCCTTCCTGTGTACTCTGTACGTTGCAGATGATCTGTGTGTCATATGCGTAGTTGTAGCATGCGAGGCTCTGTTTTTTAATGAGCTTGATTAGTTGCATCAGGTATATGTTCAAAACCAATGGGCATAAGGAGGATCCTTGCAGTACTCCACTGGTGGATTCTCTTGGAGAGGATTTGAAAGGTTTGATCCAATTCAGGGCTAGCTCAGTGATTACTCTTTCTTCCAATCCCCCGATGAGGATGTCATGGTTGACTGTCAAATGCTGCAGAGAGATCCAAAATTATTAGAGCTGTGCTTTTGTCTGAGTCTGCATTAGCCTTTATATCGTCCCAAATTGAGAGCAGTGCCGATTCCGTTCCTCTCATCACTCTGAAGCCTACTTGTGCTTGATCCAGCAGTAGGTCTTCTTCTAAGAATTCTTTTGTTATTCTATAGACTAATGTTTTGAGTAGTTTCACTGGGTACAGGATGTTTGATATGGGTCTGTAGTTGGAGAGGTCCTCCACGTTTCCTGCTGTGTCCTTGAGGAGCGGTTTGATCTATGCCAATTTTAATGATCTTGGTACTTTCCCTGTTGAAAGTGATTGGTTGAAAAGGTTTCTTTAGTATTCCATGGGTGTTCCTTGTCTGAGGATTGATTTGTGTATGTCTGGGGGGCAGTAATCCATGGGGAGCCAGCTTTATTGCTATTGTTCAGCAGCTTGATGAATGTCTCTGTTGATAATAGAGGCAAGCTTTAGAGTTTGTTCTGCCGATCCTTGGATGGCTGGGTAGGTTGCATGTTGCAGTTGTTCGGTCTGCTTTGTATGATCTGTTGGATGGTGCAGATTTTGTTTTTAAAGTGGTCTGCGAGGTTGTTTTATAATTTCAGTGAGGTATCGGTGTGTTGTTGCAGCCAGGTGGGTTTCTCATTTTGTTTATGATTTTAAACAGTTCTTTTTGGGTGTTGGTGGCTTTGGTGATTCTGTTGTCATAGTATTTTTGGCCTTATGGATTTCCTTTTTGTATGAGTGGATTTGTCATTGGAATTGGAATTTCTTCACCAGGTCATTTTTTTCCCACAATTCTAATTCAAGCTTCCTGTTTTTTCTTTTCATAGCGCTGAGTAGCGGGGTAAACCATTTTGCTGTTGCTCTTTTGCACGATGGGGTGAAAGGTTTTTCCTTGGAGATCTCGTCTATTGTTGTGGTAGTTCATTTGTTTTCCTGTTGAGGTAAACTTCATCCAGAAACGTTGCTGGTGGTTTGTTGATTTCAAGTAGTTCTACTAGGTTGCTATTTTTGATGGTCCTCCAGTTTATTTTCATGATAGTCGGGAGTTTGTTGGGTTGTTTTGTTGTTCATGTGACTAGCGTGATCACGAAGTGGATGATGAGCTGGTTGCTCCAGAGGATCTGTATCGGTGGCGCCGTGGTGATGAGACTTTTGTGGTGAAGATTGCGTCTAGTGTGTGTCCCGCTGCAGGAGTTGCTCCTTTGACTAGCTGATGTAGTTTCATTGTCTTCAGTTGTTTGGCTAGTGACTTTTGTGTGCTAGCGATTTCTTCTTCAAACCATATGTTGAAGTCTCCAAGGATTATCAGGTGTTCCTGCTCTATGGCTATGTTGGTGATGGCTTCAGTGAAGGCGTCCACAAAGATTGCATCATATGTCGGTGTTCTGTATACCAGGATGAATTGGAGGTTTGTTTTTGGGTTTGCTGTTAGGCGAAGGATTAGGGATTCACAGTTTTCAATGCCTGGTGGTTCTTCAGTTTCAATTTTCAGGTGTTCCTTATATGCTATCACCAGTCCGCTTCCTCTTTTGTTTTTCCTGTTTGCTTGTGAGCACTTGAAGTTGTCAGGGAGGCAGTTGCGGAGTGTAATTTTGTAATTGTCATCAAGCCATGTTTTGGTTATGAATAGGATGTCGATACCTCTGTCGCACAGGAGGTCGTGAATCTTGGTGGCATGTTTGGACATTGATCTATCATTGATTAGGTTGAAATGGATCTTTTTTATGTGGTTAGGTTTGTTTTTTGATCCTTGTTTTGTCTTGCAGTTGTTTAGTTGGAGTGCTTCAGTGTTGTTGTCGTAGATTGGTTGGTGATCCGTCTGCTTCGTAGTTAAGGCAGTTTGTTAGATTGATGTTTGGGTTGATGAATTCTTCTGCTTCATCGTTTTCTATGTTATGATGGGGTTGCTGGCAGTGCCCTTGTGTTTTTGTGATGTACGGAGTGAGGGCTTTGGTTTTGTACATTTCTCTTCTGGGGTCCTCTCTTCTTATTTTGCGGGGTTGCAGTTGGTTGTCAGAGTGTTTGGATTTGTCACTGGCATTGGAGGGTTGAGGTGTTGAAGTGGTTGAGAGGTACGGTGTAAGATATACAGATCTTTCTCTTCTCATGATGTTTTTTCTGTTGGTTGTAATGTTTGTTGGGTGTGTTCTGTATTTGTGACAGTTTCTACTGGAGGTCGGTGAGGGTGTGGATCAGTTTGGTTTGTTCCTATTCTCTTTGGCGGCATCTAATTCTGTGTCAGGGCATTTTATGGTCTTTGCTAGTAGAATGGTGTGGGTATTGAGGTTACAGGGGTGATAGCCCGCTTGTAGGGCCTTGTGTGGTTAGGTTGGTTTTGACTATTATCCTCTTGCGTTATCCTCGATAACTGGATGTCCTTCATGGGTAGTTGTCCAATTATAGGGTTAGATTCTGGTGTTCCTCTATCTATGGATGGATGGTGTAGGCGGGACTCTGGTGGGATACTACGTGTTGGAAGAGGGCAGTGCATTTGGATATGGGGGTGGGTGATGGGTTCCTAGTTTACTTGTGCAGTGACCTGGCTTTTGTCACCTGCTTTCAGTCGGTACTGGGTGTTCCTGGGTGAAGGGCGGGTCTAGGATTGGCAGATGACAGGCAGTGGAAAACACACTTAGATTGGAGGTCCCTAGATAGTGGGAGAAAAGGCCTAGGTTTCAAAAACTGGTAGGCAAAGGGAGAGCACACCTAGATTTGAGATTCCTAGATAGTGGGAGAAAACGATCTAGGTTTCACAAACTGGTAGGCAAAACAAGAGCACACCTAGATTTGAAATTATTAGATAGTGGGCAAAAAATGCTAGGTTTCGTAAAAAGGCAGTCAATGAGAAACACACACCTAGATTTGAGATTCCTAGATAGTGGGAGAAAAGGCCTAGGTTTCACAGAATGGCAGACAGTTAGAAAACACACCTAGATTTGAGATTCCTAGATAGTGGGAGAAAGGTCCTGGGTTTAGCCATGCAATTGATGCTTCAATGTGGACCTGTAAGTTGAGTGCACACTGGGCTCCTCAGAGTGTGTACTGGGTGTGTATGTTTGGTGGGTGAAGTACTTATTGCAGGAGGTGGTAGTTTAGGATGGGGTGAGTGTTTACGTAGCAATCACTAGCCTTAGTTCTCCATACCTTGTCTGTTGACACAGGCTGATGACTGTCTGGTCCTCTTTTTCCACGTGTGGATACTATCCGAAGCTGCTTATGTGGTTCGTGGGTGGAATTATGTCTTGGGAACCAGCCGGATGAGTCGAGGTGGAAACAATGGAGCCTGTTTTGCAGCTGCTTTGGGTAATAGGCGGGGCTTCCCACTGCAGCCGGGTATGAGTTGCTGAGCACTGTTTTACCTGTAGCTTGAGCTAAGCGTGGGGTGGGGATTGGTGAGAGGGGGGTAGGGGGCACAGTGGGCTCTCTGTTGGTGTCTATGTGCGAGGTGTGGGGTTAGGTGGCAATGAATGGCACTTATGCTTATTAGTGGGTGGCAGCCTGCTTCCACTGCGATCACCTGCAGACACTTCTCTGGGCTGTTTCTTTGGTAATTGCGCTTTGCCTTGGGGCACTTTGCCGCAGGGGCTAAAATGGGCAGGGGCTGCTCTACAGTGATATGACTTTAGGGGACCCTAGGATCCACTCACAGGCCTTGTGTCAAAGGCTCAGGGGGAGGGCTGTGAGGCTAAAATCTCCACTGGCAACACTCGGTGGGGATGGGGAGGCATAAGGCAGCTCGGGGGGTGAAACCAGCCAAACGAAAGTACAAGTGAGAGAAGATTGCGGGACAGGGGACCAAATACAACCTTAACCTTGTGCTATGAGACCAAAAGAGCCGAGGAAGGTGGCAAACGCAGGGCTTAGCCCCTCGCTGCAGTAGATGGAATCGGATAGCCAATCAGACTCAGGGGGAGGTCCATGGGGCGGAAATCTCCACTATCAATACTTGGTCGGGACGGGGAGGCACATAGCATTTTGGGGGGCGAAACCAGGCAAACAAAAGTACAAATGAGAGCGGATTGCAGGGCAGGAGGCCAAATACAACCTTACCTCGTGCTATGGGACTGAAAGAGCAGAGGAAGGTGGCAAACGCAAGGCTAGCCCCTCATTGCAGTAGATGGAATCTGATAGCCAATCAGGCTCAGGGGGAGGTCCGTGAGGTGGAATTATCCACTATCAACACTCAGTGGGTACAGGGAGGTACACGGCAGCTCGGGGGGTGAAACAAGGCAAACTAAAGTAAAATGAGAGCGGATTGCGCGGCAGGAGGCAAAATTCAACCTTACCTCGCACTATGGGACCAAAAGAGCCAAGGAAGGTGGCATACGCAGGGCCTAGCCCATCTTTGCAGTAGATGGAATCCAAAAGCCAATCAGGCTCAGGGGAAGGTCCTGCAACGCAGGAACTAGCCCCTCGTTGCAGTAGATGGAATCCAAAAGCCAATCAGGCGCAGGGGGAAGTCCGTGAGGCAGAAATCTTCACTATCAACATTCAGTGGGGACGGGAAGGCACATGGCAGCTCAGGGGGTGAAACCAGGCAAACAAAAGTACAAATGAGATCAGATTGCAGGGTAGTTGTCCAAATACAACCTTGCCTTGCGCTATGGGACCAAAAGAGCCAAGGAAGGTGGCAAACGCCAGAACTAGCCCTCGTTGCAGTAGATGGAATCCGATAGCCAATCAGGCTCAGGGGGAGGTCCGAGAGGCAGAAATCCTCACTATCAACATTTGGTGGGGACGGGGAGGCACGCGGCAGCTCAGGGGTGAAACCAGGCAAACAAATGAACAAATGAGAGCGGATGCTGGGACAGGGGGCCAAATACAACTTTACCTCGTGCTATTGGAAGGTGGCAAGCCAATCAGGCTCTGGGGGTGGTCCGGGAGGTGGACATCTCCACTATCACCACTCAGTGTGGACAGGGAGGCACACGGAAGCTCAGGTGTTAAACGCAGGCAAATAAAAGTACAAATGAGAGCGGATTGCGGGGCAGGAGCCAAATACAACCTTAGCTCACGCTCTGGGACCAAGACATGCTTCTTTAACATCCCCAAAGCGATAACCCAGCCACCCAACAATCAGTTCCATCCTGCCATAACTGGCCTTCCTGCACAGAACCTTCACACAAGATATTGCAATGAGAGATGAGGCGTGTCCCCTAGAACAAGTCCCCAAAAAGGTCACACGTTCTTCGGCCCTTCTGTCAGGTAGCATTTCAAAGCATAGTTCAGATATTAGGATATGCCATGGAGGACGGTTCCTAGAATGCATTTTGGAGGGAGGGATTTTCAGGGACTTCCCAAATGTACAATTATTATTAACATTTCTCTGAAGGACCAACCCATACAGGGATTACATAATATATGTTAAAGGAAGTGTTTTAGTACATCAGATCTCGAGTTCTCCTCCTCAGAAAGCATATTCCCAAGTGTCTCCAGCAATCCTTCAGAAACAGAACAGCACTCAGGATCTTCTGAATCCGACTTTCACCCAGCAACCCCACAGGTTTTGCAGCTGCCTCTCCCACTATGCCACTGACTAACAATTACTAACAAACCCCTCGCCCTCTTTTCTTATAGAGCCACACCATCAAGGTCAACAAACAAGGAGAACGGTGCTGTGTAGGACCCCTTTCCATTACATTACAAATCATAAAACATTCATGAGAGGGGCTTGCATTCAATGGAGGAAATTGCTGGGTTAAAGATACACTGTAAAGGCTTTCGGAGTTCTTGCCTACTGCTTTCTAGTTTGGGCTATTAGGAGGCGCTTGCACCACCTAGAAGCTGAAACTATTTCATTATAGTACATATAGGATGAAATGGCATATGAGGAGGGACACAAAGCTTGCAGGTCTTGTTTTGTTATTTGCCCACCCATTAACTGGCCATGGCCATGCTAATCTCTATAGCCAATCCCACTCAGTCCCACCTACTCATGGGGCATCTTTGAGCATGCTTTATTCAAGACTTACCATCAAACTTTGCACTCAAAGGTGTAAATGTCCCAGAGATGTAATAAAAATGTCTTAACCAGGTCTGCCATCAGCCACTCGATTTATTTAGTATTAGGCATTTGCTGGGTACCGATATTAGATGCAAAGAGACAAGCACCATTTTGTACCTGCTACCATCAATGGCCCATTAATACCACTAGGGTGGTGCTTGGCAAGTGCCTTTCCCATGCCTACACAAAAGCCCAAACCGTTGGCATTGCCAAATCTTTGTTTTTTATGCAATACATGCATTTATAAATGTATGAATAAACGTCACAACATACTCATCAGGATTTGCACAAGTGAGACAGGGAACTCACCAGAGAGATACATAGAAAGGCATTTAAGATAGTGGGCTTCATTACTAGTAGGGCGCAAAGGGATACCGGGCACCGGTAATGACACCGGTGCCGGTAATCCCTTACCGCCCTACTAAGAGTTCCCCTTGCGGGTCCTTCCCGTTAAGGACGAGACCCGCAAAGGGACACCGGGGTCAATAACGGTACAGCAATTTGCGGTACTGTTATTGCCGCCTTCCCATTGATCCCTACGGGGGCTCAAATGGGAATGGGGAATGGCCCTGGTGAATGGGGAATTACCGGTACCGCCGACCTCGGAATGGACCGGTAATTACTCCATTCACCAGGTCGGAGTTGGGACGAGTTTGGAGGCAGCCATGCCGCAAATAGTGGCGTGGTTACCTCCAAACTCGGAATGAGGCCCAGTGACTGCCAGAAATCCGTCTCTTTTTTTTTTTTTTTTTTTTTTTTTTTTTTATTTCACGGCAGAAATCCGTCTCTTAACCCAAATTGTTTGCAGAGATGTTTTTGGGACTCGTGTGTACATCAGCAAAAACTGCAAATATTTTTGCGATTTGCATTTTAGTGTTCAGGTTGGCAGCCTGCCATTTTGCAATATCGGGAGATAGGTGTGTTTCTGTGTCTTCGTTGTTGGTGTTTCTATGTCACAGTGTATGGCTTTTGGATTAATCCTATAGCCAGAAGCTCTGTCAGCCTGAGACTACCAGTGAAGACTGCAGTGTGACAGGGGGAATCTGCGACACATCTCGAGGTTCACCACTCACCACAGAAAATAACATTTCTCTTGATTACGGGGATTTGCCAAGAGGACATCGTGAGAAGCAGCTCTTCCGTGGCCCACTTGCTTCTGAGGAATTCAAAGATAACCACATCCTTAGGGTGCATAAAGATAACACCTTGGTTGCTACTGTAGTAGTACACAACTTCAAACCGAGTCCTACTTGATGGCCTTATTCTGCATTCCTTTCAGGCACCCCGCCAACCCCCCACCCCCTCCCGCCCCGTAGTGATCATATGAAAGAGATAAAAAGCAGAAACTTGCATTGCTTAGTGGTAGAAGTAAAACCGGGCTTGGGTTTTCCTTTTTAAAAACAATAAAGCTTTCATTGGTTACATAAAGAGATTACATTTGTTGGGACTCTGTAAAAAGTGCAATTAGAACCGTACATGTTTATTCCTTGTGTCCCTTTGGGGATCTTTAATTTGGGGTGGTCTAGGACTCAGATTCTCAAGCTGGCATTTTTCTTCAAGACTAGCAGCGTGTCATCATTATTGCTACTAGCCCCATGCTCTCCTAAGAGCACTCTAGACACCTTTTCGGGGATCACGTTCTTTGTGAACCCATTTCTACTCACATTATCAGGAGTTTGTGTTCCATATAAAAGAAAAAGAATCGAGCAAAACCTCCCAAAAGTACAAAAATTCATTTTCTTTAGAATTATGAAATTGCCTAAAAAAACAGAGACGGTGAAGAGGTAATTATAATAGGCTGGGAGGGCAGTGGCACTAGTTATAGGAGAAGGGCCATGGGGAGTAGGACCCATAAGTAAAAGGGATACAATCTAGACAACCATCAATTTCATAATTAAAATATTTGAAAAACCCAGATTCGTAGGAAACACCTTCATGCACTTTACAATCACAAAAAAAACAGAATGATCCCAAGCTATCATATATACTGTGACGAATTGTCCTGTTGAACCATGTGCAAGAATTAAAACTGAAAAAGCAACACCTGACCACTGGTACCGGCAGTGTTATTAGACGCTGCCATCTCTAAAAGGAAATCGGCAGACAGGAACTGGGACATGAGGATGGGGTGTACAAACGGTGTCATTATAAAATAGCTGCCACTGCATATGTAACCTTCCACTCCCCCAATCTGATGAGTTCCATAAGCAATGGATTATGGGAAGAGGAGCAGATCCTCAAGAGCAAGACACCAATAAGTTCCAAGTAAAAAGAAGGAAAGGACCTTAGAAATGAAGGGTACGAATGGGAATCATAAGAAGGGCAAGAGCACTCGAAAAAGGAAGAATCCGTCCAGAGACAGGTGGAGTAACACAGATCTCTGCACCGCTAAGTAGACTGCTAGGAGGAGAGGTTCCTGGATAATTATGAATTGCTGATCCTGACAAACCTCTGCTGACGCGAGCTACTGATTTAGCATTCTCATCTACGTTGTTGATGCCTTTGATAAAGGTTTGTTTAACATAGCTAGGAGGTTTGCATAGCCCCTGATGAACACTCGGCTGACAAAGACAAGTGGTTGCAGATAGCCTCAGATGAAATATCAACTGCCCAAGCGAAGAGGTTAATGATAGCTTCTGATGGACATGTGGGTGATAAAGACTTGGTTATTACTCCTGAAAAAGGTTTGCCTTACACAGCCAGCATGTTCATGGTATCCCCTGTTGTCTGAGAAAGGCTAGAAGGTGGCTATAGCCTTGCATAGAAGATTGCCTTAAATGGTGAAGAGGTTGATTATAACCTCAGAGGAATATTTGTGTGACAAAACCAAGAGGTAGATCATGGCCTCTGAGGAATATTGGTGCGACAAAGCAGAGAAATTGATCAGATTAGCTTCAGATGAATATTCAAATAACAAAGTGTAGAGGGTGGTGATAACATCTGATGAATCAAAGAAGGAAAGAGACCTCTGAGAGACTGCTTGATTGTTCATAACTGAAAAGATTGGAAATTAGGTAACAGTTTTTGTATGGTCAGACTTTTAATAAGCAAAAGAAAACAATGTAAACTTTATTATTCAAGATTGTATTTACTGCTACAGTACTTTACCTTGTTTCCCCCATCATTGAAAGTCAGTGTTGTGTCCCAGGACTCAATGCAGGGACACAGGAAGTGTACATTCTCTTTGTTTCAGAGATAGAGTACAGCAAATCCATGACTCCTTGCTTCACTCTCCATCTCCACTCTCTTCTCTATCGCCCGACAATTCTGAATTCCAAACTTTGGAAATAAGATTTCCGGACTTATGTTCAGGTCACACCACATCCCCCTCTCATAAGTTGACATAACATAAAATATGAACTGCAAAAACATAAATAAAACAATTGACTATATAGAACAAAATTATGAAATAAGAAACATAACTTGCAAACCATTAAGAACTATTCCACTGGAGTGCTTTTCTTTTCCTGCATTACGTAGTCTGTAGACCACACAGGAGGTCTACACACCCTCTTCACACCACCACAGTTATTATGTACATCTTCATTCTCGTTGTCCATATTTATTTCATTTGAAATGCTCACTATTGTTATCATAATCTCCTAATTTCTCCCACCCATGGAATCTTGTCTGTCACTGCCATCTAACACTCTCCTGCTCCTCTCCCACTACATTCCACCAACTGCGTCCACGTCATCATCCCACACTCTGCTCTTTCCTTGCGTGTTTAAATGTTCAACCACTCTTCCTTAGGCTCCTCACAGTTCCACTTCACCACGCTTCTGAGATTGCCTATCGAACCATATTCTACTTTTAAAACTCGGCAGTCACCTGTACAGGATCTTAGAATTTGGAATCTCCCTTGCATAGCAGTCGTCCTTTCCTTACTCTTAGGCAATCGCCCAATCCAATTTAATTTGTTCTCCTATTTGTATACTCCCTTTTGAATTAATATTTGCTCTGACCATGTTCAATTTGTCTTCTCACTGTTGCATGATCTACGTTGTCCTTCTTGATGAGATCATTGACCCACGCTGGCTTAAGCTTGGTGTTAAGATCTCTAGTCCTCATGAGGCTTAACGGCGACAGTCCTGTCAATTTATTAGGAGACATCCCGATACGCCACAATCTGTCTTCCATTGCATTCACCAAATCTGCTCCATTTCTCAGTGCTTGTTCAATGGGTTCCACCAATACCCTATTAAATCTTTCAACCAACCTGGTAGTTTCAGTATGATAACTTGCCGAACATTTCCATTTGACACCTACCTTGTTGAGGCACTCTACCAACATGTTCCCCTTGTACTGGGTCCCATTATCACTTATCATCAGTTCTGGGTATCCTTACTTCCTGAACACCTGATCTAAGATCTTCATAATCTCATGGGTACCTGTGTCACATGTCATCTTGACTTCAGGCCACTTGGAGTCATAGTTTACCATCAACCAAAAATATCTTGACCCTGATCCTATGTTCCTGCAAGGACCCAAGATGTCCAACCCTACCTGTCTCCACACACCTGCCGGAATTTTCAGAAGTATGATTCTTTGCTTTACTACCTTGCAACTGTTCTCATAGTTAGTTCAAAACCAATCATTTCTGATGCATTTCTCAACTGCTATATCTACTCAGGTCCACAATACTTCTCCCTTACTTTTTGCTTAATGCAACAAATGCCAGGATGTCCCCCATGAGTCAAACTTATTATCAATTTCCTTAATGATTCTGGCAGTACTAAACTCTGTGCACGAATCACCCAACATCTCCCTTCAGGGGCCAATCCTACATAGTAAACTGCATCAGCTGCTGCATATTCTCATCACGCCTTACTTAACCTTTCGATGCAATCATTGTGACCTACTGCACATTGCAACAGTGCTACTACTTCCTGATAGTCTTCATAATTCCCTTGTCCATTTCCCTCAACAGGTTATCTTGAGAGGACCTTCGTTAACTTATTTTTTACCCCACACACATATTCAATTTTATAATCGTATTCCTGCAATTTAAATTCAGTTTCGCCAGATGCTGCAATGCTCTTTTCATACACTTCACCATCATCAACTCAACTAAAGGTATACTTGCGGAAGGGGTTCACTCCCCACATGCAAGCCAATAACTCTTTCTCAATTATTGAATATTTACATTCTGTCTAAGTGATCGCTCTGGAGGCGTGACATATGACTCTCTCCTCTCTCTAGTTGTTTTGAGAGAACTGCTCCCAAACCTTTACCACTGGCATCTACTGTCAATTTAATTTGCATTCCTTCCTAGAATACGTGCTTGACATATTCCTTCCTTCATCTCACGCATTCCTTTTTTGCACACACTGCTCATTCCATTCAAACCTTGCCTCCTTTTTTTAACAGCATTCTTATGGGCTGTGTGATTCTCACGAAATTCTGAATAAATGCATTGTAGTACTCTGCCGACCCAAAGAACGATCTAACCTTGTCCTTGCTTGTGGGTGCTGGAACTATTTTTATCGCTTCCATGGCATTATGCTTAGGTTTATTCCCATGACCACTTATTTTTCCTAGATATTCCACTTAAATCTCCCTGAGTTTGCACTTGCTCGCTTCCAGTTTTAATCCTCTCTCACTCAACCTCTCCAACACTGCATACAACCTGTCATCATGCTCACGCTTCCTTTTCCCATACACCAAAACACCATCTTGATACACTACAGCTCTTAGCAGTCCCCTCAGAAAGTATGTCATTGTCCTTTGGAAAACTGCAGCTGCAGACACCAAAACAAAAGGCATTCTGCGTTAGCGATACATTCCTATCAAGGTGAAAAGGGATGTTATGTCCTTGAAATCTTCCATGAGTAAATCTGGTGATATGTGGCAGATAAATCTAATGTTGAGACCAGGTCTGCGCCTTGCAGACAATTTAGTGAATCTGAAATGATGGGTAAAGGATACCTATTGACCAACATTCTTTTATTTGCGTGACTCAGGTCCACAGATCCTGAGCTTCCCATTCTTTTTTTTGGTTACCACTATTGGACTGACCCATTCCAATGAATCTGTCTTCTCTATAACTCTTGCTCGCTGTAGCCTGTCCAATTCCTCTTCTACTTTTCTTGACTTGTGTACCATTGGCTGTCATCCTGGCTTTAAGATGAGCTTGTAAGTGTAACCTTTCATCAATCCTATTCCTGGAGAGAACATTTCTGGAAACAACTCTCATTCTCATTCAACCTAAAACTTCTACTCCCTTCTTTGCCATGGACAGTTTAACTTCAGCATTTCTACTTTTTCCTTGCACTATGATGGATTCGAACCATCTTAACATTTCAATTCTAGTTCCATCAAACCCACCAGGGTTTCCTATGTCTTATATGTGCAGTGTCGCCCGCAATACCAATCCTTGGAAGTTCTCTCCATTTCCTTGCTGTTCATTGTCCTCTTGGATGACATTTACTCTCCATTAGTTCTTGCAAACCAACACAAAGAGCCCTTTTGTGTTGTAGATCGAACATTTCTGTCCTAATGCTGCACAATGTCTTGAATGAGCAAAGTTAAATTCTCCCACATCTGAAATACCTGTTCTTGTCTATATCACTTTCAGACATGCTTTTCCCTTTCCATATTCTCGTTGGTTCTCTCTCGCTATGTCTGTTCCTCAATTTCTTGTCTTCCTTTTCTTTTGTTGCTACATGTTCCATTTTCTTTTTCACAATATTTAATTGTCCCGATTCCTCCACACTATTCACATTGTCTGCCTTTCCTTGTATAGGTTTTTTTTCCCTTTGTTTTTATCTCCATTGAACATCTCTGGGTATCTTTCTTTACACTCTCAATTGTCTCAGCTAAAGTGGGGTCCCTGCACATCCACAGTCTCTCTTGTATCGTTACATCGTTAGTATGTATAATTATTTGGTCTCTTATCAAATATGCACGATAATGACTTCAATGCTGCGACATATTCCTGAATTATTTCGCCTTGTTTCTGAATCCTGTAATAAAAATGTAATCTGTTTACAGCTAAGTTAGTCTCAGGGGCATAGTACTCATCTAATTGTCCTTTCGTTCTCATTTGGTCATCTAAATCTCCTGCCTCATTTGCCGTCAACAGCAGCAACTGTCTGAACTTACACTGGCCTTCTGGGCCTAAAGCATGCAATAACATTGCTCTCTTTCTGTCCGTGGACAATCCTTCCTGTTGCACTGTTTTTATGTAGTTGCACCAATATTCCTTGCACTCTACACAGGAAATTAAATGTTGTCCAAGTGGGGTCAGGGCATTTTCTGGGGATGAACTGTAATTCCCTGCATGCGTGCTGTCAATTTAGACTTTTATTTCTCCTTTTGTGTGTGTGTTATATGTATATTAATATATTTGTTTTGCTCTTTTGTTTTTTTTGCTTCTAACTTCAAAATCTGCTAAAGTGCAGCACCTCCCACTTGAACGCGTCGCTCTAACAATTGCTGGGATCTGTTTAATAGCTTCACCAGGTCCTTTCCTTCAATGCATGTCACTGCACTGAGCTTCACAGCCTTGCCGGTGTTTGGCTTTTAATGTTGTAGGTCCTTTTCTCTGATGTGCATCGCAGCACATATGCAATTGCTTTGATCGCTCTGTCAGCCTTGTTCACGTTTCCTCTAAAGTTGCTATGTGAGGTGCTTTATTCCCCTTCGAATACTGTTGCGCTCTGTACAGTATCTATTTCACAGCCGCCGCCTGCCACCGACTCTAAGGAATTCGACCATCCGCACAGTGGGTGTGCTCTCGCCTGGGCTTTTTTGAAATTTTAAATGAAATTGAATGATGGTAGATCAAACTCCGGTAAATGTGTGGGGCTAATTCACACACATTTTCCTATGCTAACTGCACAACATACACATACCTGTATACTCTGGGTGGACACAACCTACAGGCACTGTCCCTCTTGTCATATTTAGTTGGAATATGACAGCCAAGAGTACATCAAGGCATCTCAGAAGGGGGAAGGCAAAAGCTCCTCCTGCCATCACCAGCCTAATTTACTAACAAAGGCTCAATGGATCTGGCGTTAGTTGTTAGCTGCTGGTGGCAACCCCGCATACTAATCAGAGTTAATTCAAACAGGCCCATGGGAGGCCGGTCGCAGGACAAACAAAGGACAAGAAAACCCCAATAACCGTTAATATGCACTGTGTCAACCTGAAGCCAGCTTCTGCCTCTCAGTATCAAGGGCATTGATCTGTCATGTCAGGAACTATGTATTTATAGTAGTCATCCCTGCAGAGGGACCCCATGCAGAAGGTATGAGTATGTGGTTTGGCGGAGACAAAAGGTCTGGTCTCGCCACAGCTTCAAGGGAGACGTGCCACTTTAATCATAATTAACTAGAGAGACCCTTTGATCCACAACAGACAGGAAGATGGGTTGGACTTAGTATTTCATGTTTTCACCACTTTACCTTTTCTGTCACAAAGCACTCTGGTTATGACCCCATGCATACAGGAGATTGTTGGTGGGGAACCAGGATTGGTTCATTAATGTAGGTTTAGCCTACACCAATGACTGGGGCCCATTTGTCTTTAAAAGAGGGTTGATCCCCTCTTTTGGGAAGATCATCTGGAAACATTGCAAGGAGTACCAAAATAACGAATTTGGACTCTGGTTGAAGGGACAGTCTGCCTTACAGCTTCACCAGTGAAGGAAGGGCAGGATTTCCAAAGACGGAAGCAAGATCCCTCCCCTAAACATCTGCCAGGGAACAGAGCGAGATACTGAATCCAGAGGACCCTCCAGCAGCTCCGGAACCGGTACACAGCCAGCACACAGCGTGCCCTGCTAGTCTCTAAAAGCAATCTTCCTAAGTGGGAAGTGTCAGGGTGTCTCTGGACCAAACCAAGGACAAGGCCGTTGCCTGCAACACTGTCCTCAGCTTTGGGCTGTCTGCCTTAAAGGACAACAAAAGCCCAGTAAAGAAGCTAGGAGGAGTGCATCGACAAGCATCAACCAGCGTCTGCCTTAAAGGACATTTTTGAGCCAGTTGAGCCCCTCGAGCTGCAACCGACTTCACCGCTGACTGTTGTTATGCCGCAGTCGCTCACCCGATGCGAGACACCTCGACCTGTGCTTCAGACCCACAAACAAGCACTGAGACAGAAAATCCTGACCCTGAGCTGGTGTGTATGCTAGCCTGCAGCCATCCGTCTAACCTCTCTCGTCGAACTGCCTGCCAGCTGATACCCGCAGCTGTCTCCATTCTTGAACTCTGTTGCAGAAGCTGCAAAGCGCCCTGAAACCGTCATTACACTGTTGAGCACCAAGAACTTCTACAAGCACAAGGTGCATTGTGGTTCTGTTCCCCTGGTCCTTTCTCCGAAGGCCCCTAGTCACATTTGATGACCCATTGCTCCCTTTGTGCTTAAACCAAGTATCCTTGAACTATTGTGATTCATTATTTTACTGACTACCCTCCTGTCCGTATCCATAGTGCATCCCTTTTCCTTCTTTGAAAACTGTCTGTCCGCTGCATTCATTTACAGAGTGGGTTGTATTTTGTAGTGTGCTAGAACTGTCTGTTGTGATAATAATAAAGTGCATACTACTTAAACGGGTACCATAGATTTTGTATGACTATTGAAAGCATAAAGGAGGACCAATTCTGCGCACCAATTGTTGGGGCTGAGTCACTAGTTATTACAGCAGCTGCAATGCATATTTGGGAAAAGATCTTGTCCTGATAGTGCTTGCATTACAGTTTTGTACTTGATGGGTGGAAATGGAAAATGAGATCACTCGTATGAAATCTGTGTAAAGTTATTTGTAAACTATTTGTTTTAGGATGTTGTGTTACTATGAAGTAGGATACAATGGATTATGTATGCTCTTGCCTTTACAGGTTTTATTTTATTTTAATTTTGAAATCTGTTTTGTATATGCAAACGGCTAGAAAACTAGCCAAAAGCATTACATTTAAATAAATAAATAAATAAATAAATAAAGTGGATATTGTTATACAACCTTGACTGGCGGTCCCTTTTATCAGTGGGTAATAATTGTATTCAGGATGTGTTGCAACTAACCAATGATCCACGACCTTGCGGAGCTAAGCCTGCCGTCCCGTCCACGTTACCAAAATTGGACAAGGATGTTTATAATTTGCTTGTGTTACCAATCTGTTCGGATCCCTTCTGGTGTACTAAAGGTGTGGGGCTGATTGATGTTTTACAAACCGATATTCATCCCTGGAACACTGGTGCCCCGGAAGTTGATACATCACCCCGACATACCAGCTGACCTCCTCCAGTCCACAGACCTTCTCTTGTGCATGGTTCAAGTTGCGGTTGCCAACTCATCGCCAACTTATGTTGTGTCCCAACATTTGGTGTACATTTTCTTTATTCTAGAGTTAGAAGTATAGCAAACCTGTGACTTCTTGCTTCACTCTCCATCTCCACTCTCATCTGTAACACTCAACAATTCTGAATTCCAACCCTTCGAATTCAGAATCCGAACTTATGTTCAGACCACAGCAGACAGTCATGTCTCTCGATCTTCAGTCTGAGCTCTCTGTAAACACCATCATTCTTCTTCTTTGCTCTCGGTCACTACCTCATAACGATCCTGCTGTGCCCAATCTGCAGCAACATAGCCTCCTACAGATCCCAGAATATGTCTCTTCTGTCTTTGTTAGTTGCACACAATGTAATAAGTAATAAGAGTTCAACGAGCAGGTGATGAGGGTAGGAAACATTCTCTACATCATGTCACAGGGTTGATGTTTGCAGATGAGAGCCTGCAACAGGTGCCAGAGGAAGACTCTTTGAGCCCTCAAAGGCGTTTTCTGCTCTGCAACTTTGTATTTTTGAGACATGCAGATAGTTGTATCGAACTTGCCAAAGTTGAGTGATATCATGCCAGGTCTGTGATCCATTATCTATGCATAGTGTTGCTCTCTTTGTGCGTACTTGCCCAATTGATAAATGTGCTGCAGCGCTATTAAAAGCCTAATGAAACATGTTCTGTGACAATGGGCCTGATCACGACTTTGGTGATAACCCTTACCGCCGAACTCCCCGGCGCTAATAGCGCCGGATCACGAGTTTGGCGGTAATGTAATTCCCCATTCCCCATTGAGCCCATTCGGGAATGCCCCATTCCCCATTGGGCTCAATGGGGAAAATTTGCTCTCTTACCGCCGGCGGATTTCCCGCCGGCGGTAATAGCGCGAATTTTCGGCGGATTTCCCCCCAGCTCAGAGCTAGGGCGAAATCCACCAAAGTCCTGATTTGGCGGACCCTTAAATCCAGCGGTAATAGCGCGACCGCCGGATTTAAGGGTTACCGCCAAAGTCGTGATGAGGCCCAATGTCTAGATCCAATCCCAATTGTTGTTCTATGTGTCAGTGAGCACAGGTATTTATATCTGTATGCCTTTGTATATTGAAAGGTGGCGGAGGGGGGCAAGCAGATTCTAAGAAAGAGAAAGAGGCGGTCGCAGAGGGTTAAGGGAGCCCTAGAAACCTGAGCACTGAATTTTGGCTTGAAACACTGAAACAAGTACAGCGGTTAAAGAAATCAGAAAAACAGAGAAGCCATGAGAGCCCCAGTGTAAGAAGGGACATTTATGAAACCATAAAGAGGCTTTCAAGCAAGTTGCGCACAAGCTCAAGCCAAGAAAGAGAAAGCGACTAAGGTGGTGGGAAAGGAATAAGGGAATTACTCCTGCACATGAAGAATTGAAAACTTTTGATTTACACGGAGACTTGCAACTTCTTATACAGAGTTTAAAGGGAGAACTGAAACCATTGTATTTGTGAACAATTTTTGTGCTGCAAACTATCTCATTAAAGAGAGACCCACCGAACATTGACCAGACAAGCCTGAGTTGTAGGGTCTAGTGATATGGGGTATTTTGCATTGTTTTTTCTACAATGGTAGGGCCAGGTAGTTAATAGGCTTTTGGACTGAGGACTAATTTTGATTTGGATGACTGACGAGCACACTTAGTTTAGTTTAGTAGGTAGGGAAATTTCTCTTAATAGGGACAGTTAGGCATTTTCCTTTTGCTTTTCAATAAATCCCAATGAAAATGTCTTCCTTTAGTCCATCTCCTTCTTCTAGTTCACCACAATACTCACTCAGAATGGATCATATGTAAAAGGGTTTGCTTACTAATAGATCAAGGTTTGGAAGGTTTTATGTGTACTTATGAAAACAATAGCTGCATGCCTTGCTTTCTTTCGCCTACCCCCTGATCTGCCCTGGATCACAGAGGTGAGTTCCTATGTGGTCCTCTGAAAGACTATCTTATGATGGTCCCTGCAGAAGCCACCCTATGGGCCTCATAACATAGGCGCTTCTGTAATGAAGGGTGCCGGTACGGGACCGGCACCCTTCATTACGGGATTCCCTATAACGAGGTTCCCTTGCAGGACCCGGAACAGATGTTTGGTAAAACCAGACGTCCTTTCCGGGTCCCGCGAGGGGACCAAGGAGCTAACAACGGGCCCGTTATTAGCTCCCTCCCCATTCCCATTGAGCCCTCTGGGGGCTCAAATGGGAATGGGGATGGGTTTTTCCAATGAGGACTTACCTGGTCCTCCATGGTTGGAATAGCCTGGTAAGTCCTCATTGGAGGAACCCGGTACTGAGCCCGGCATGGAGGCAGCCATGCCCTTTCTAAGGGCATGGCTGCCTCCATACTCGTAATGAGGCCCAGTCACAGTTGGAGCGTGAAAAAAAATCCAATGTATTTTGCCATGTGACAATGGGAGGTTCTCCTCTTCCCATTTAAAGTTCCGATCAGGTTTGGGCTCTAATCAAATTTTCCTCCTTAACATTTGTAACTTTTTTTTACAAACTCTATCATTGTTAAGGTTTAGATATTTGAAATTACATGAAAATTCTGCTTCTGTGGATAACCATCTCATTCCAAGGACTTGTAATTTGAAAAAGTTATGGAAATATGTAAATGTTGTATAGGTATACAGGAGGACCGGGGTTCGTGCTACACAATCACTGTTCGGCAGAGTACCCAGGGCCCAACAAACCTCGCCCCGGTAAAAGACAGAGGACTCAGCAAAGGGAAAGTTAGATCTGTCCTTTATTTTCCATAACAGACAGGGATCATACAGGAAACAAGATATCTCCAGCAATCACAGCTCCTGAGCCCGTGTCAGAGGCTTTTGTTGGTGTGTGTCGTCACAAGTTGGGGCTCTTCCCCAAAAACCTTAGAGCTTGCAATATTGTGTGACGGGGTGGTAGTGCCTATAGACGCCACCTGAAGAGGTTAGTTGACTGGACCTTGCATGTCAGAACGATTTGCCTGAGAATTTCCTAAAAACCATCTATTACATTGTTGCAGGGTCACAGGATTACCATTGGCCCTTTCCCTTTGCCATCCACCCTTGGATTTGAGTTCCCCGATTGGCAGGAGCGGGTCTCATCGGGCCTGGGACCCAGCTTTATTCTCAGTGCTCCGTGTTCCTGCTCGAGGTAATGAGAAAGACTGTGTGTCCCCATTGTTGCCATTGGTATAACCACCTCGCATTAGAGAGTGCCTGTAGGTTGTAAAGTTGTAAAACAACAAATGTATCAGTCTTGTCTGCTCTGCTGGGAACTGCTCCTCTTCCCATTGCTGGTAAATGGCTTTTGTTCAGCTCGGCCGGATCACGTGGGTGAAGACCACAAAAGCAAGCTTTTCTGTCTGCAATTAGTGAGGATTTATTCTGCTATTTCGCAGGTGGCTCCCTGTCCCCTGGAGCCCGGGATGTTCTGCTCATCTCTGACCTTGGCTGCAAGCACCAGCCCTGGACAGTATGCTGTAAAATCTGTTTTCCTTCGTCCAATATTCTGAGGCCTGTGACTTCATGTAATTCCACTATAGTTATGCTATGATTTCTACATGTCTATGTTGTATTATTTTCCTTATGGGTTAGTGGTACTTGGTCCTTCCAGGTTCCTAATACGACCCTGTAGTTCCATATGGTTAGTTGCAATAAGAGGCTGCAAGCTTGATCTGCATCTCTTGTTTTCTTGCATTTCTGTGTTTTGCTAGTGAAAACGAAATGCTTTTGACAGTATGTATATGTATCTGTCCTCTATCTACAGAACTGTGTAAGCATGTTCTCCGTGTGTGCATGAGTGGGTCCGTGTAACTTCGCCGCGCAGGGATGCGGTTTGCTTTGTGGCTAATGTTACTATGTTGTGGTGTTTCTAATGGTGTCAGCACAGCTCAATATTTATCGTTAGTCAACTAGTTCCAGTGTTGAGGCGCCTGTATCCATGAAGACTTCAGCTGGATAAGGTTTGAATGGTTGTCTAAGAGAATATCTGTTTGCATATGTAGAAGTCACTGGCCCTCCTGAGGGCTGGCCAAACAATGACTGGCATCTTGCATTTCTGACTCTTCGGGCTGTCATGCTTATAGGGATCCAGAGGGGCATTCCAGGGATCCCCTCTTCAATGTACTCATAATTTGCATATCTTGTCATATCATAATTTGATTTATATTATGATGAATGTTTTGCCGAATTCAAATCTGTTTTCATTTTTTAAATCAAGCGAAATGTTCAAAGGTTATGACGAATAATGAGATTTCATTTCAGTGCCATTTTTAATCAAATATCGAAAGTAGGTTTTTCTTCATTTCTCTAGATTGCATCTTTCATTTCTGTGCACTGCACGTCTTCATCCAGGTTAATTATTGGCTTTGAAGACTCGCTCAGGCCAAAACCAATCACAGACATGTAGAGACGGTCATTTATGACTCTGTCATAGGTCAAAAATGTCAAGGTCTGCGGGAAGCCTAGTTTTTCCTTGTTTTGCCATATGCTCTGAAAATTCCATATGTGTGTACAGCTCTGCTTAATGGATTTGTTACTGAATGATGATGGGTTTTTGTTCTATGAGAGAGCTGAATAAATACACGTCTTGGGAACCGAGCTTCATTGGGTAGGCCAGGCTTTCAACTACATTTACCATTTAAAGTGACATTCAAAAATAGCAAGCAATGTTATGGTTGTCATTTTATATTATGATGTTAGTAATGTAATATAATTCAAGTCAAATTTAAAAGTTTGTTCGGATTACTCCATGAACAATACAAGCATAATGAAATGATTCCACATTAAACTATAATATTTTGCCAAACGGATTGATTAACAACTTATTTACAATCACGCAAGGAGACATTCACGAGACATTCAACAGGGATCGGCGAACAGCGAGAAGCTATACTCTGGAAACAAATCAAATCAAGGAAACTTTCATAATCTTTTTTTTGTTTTTATTTTTTATTTTTTATTTGTAATATCTAGTTTTTTTACAAACTTTTATTACAATTCATACCAGTTCATAAGTCCCAATTTATCTTTACAATTACATTCTATGCTTTTCAGTTTAGGACCTTATCTAGAAAATGTATCACTGAGCAGATTAAATGTACCGAGCTTCCACTCAGTATCCGAATCCGCAGGTCTTCCATCGAGTCATTTGCAGGCTTGAATTCACTCAAGTGGATGGATATCAGCCCATTTAAGGCCACACATTCAATTGTTAGGTGTTTTATTGTCTCTATGTGGATTTCACAATGCCGACAAGCTTCATCGGTAGCTAGCTTTATTTTTCTCAGCACCAACATTTGGTTTGTTTTCAGTAGGTTCAGTCTAAGTCTGAGAAATCGATCTCTATGATATCGTGAGGGAAATTGGCATAGATATTTCGGCATATTGTCCACTTTATTCTTTGTCGGACCCAGGTCTAAAGCTGTCGGCATCTTTGCGTACCTATCCAAATTGTCTATCCATAGCCACTCTTTCAATTTAATTCTCGCAATTTGCGGGCGATTCAACAATGTATCCATTGAGATATTTGCATCTAACATGATGGCTTTCACTTTATCTGACCATCTCAAAAGCAAGCCTGTATGTTGATGTTTTCCCTCTGATTTTAATATTTTAAAGGCTGGTTCACAATGCATTATCTCCGTCTTGCGTAGCAATGATAAGGATTTGCAGAGTACTGTTCCATAGAGACTTTCCAGTGCCAGTTCGTGGCGTATGATCGTCATTGAGAGATATTTAGGCAGTCTCAGAACTTGCCGCCAGAATAAGCTTTCCAATTTGGTCCAGATCTTATGGTCCAAATTCCAGCCGGCTTCTGCTCCAAAAGTTATTGTAGGCACTACTTTTTGAAGGTAGAACATGCGGAGCGGTATTGCCGAAAACTTTCCATACAAGGTGTGTAGTCTCGCTCCTTGTAGGGAGAGCATTCTGGTCCGATTGAACAGGTCTCGGACCCAGCTCCACTCCCGTATTGAGATGTTCATCAATATTCCAAGATAGCGAATTTCTTTGACTTCTTCAATGACTTTATTGTCGATTCGCCATTTAAAGTTCTTATTTTTGGCGTTCCGATCACTGCCAAACTTCATGATTTTGGTTTTGTTCACATTGATTGATAGATCGTTTTCAATCATATAAGTTTCCAGTTTCGACAGCAGCCGTTGTAGGCCTATCTGAGTTTTATCAAACAGTACTATGTCGTCAGCATAGATCACGTAACTTAAATGATGTCCGTTGATGTTCGGAGGGAAACAATTCACATTTGCTAGGGCCATGGGAATGTCAGCAATATAAAGCTTAAACAGAGTGGCAGCAAGTGGACAGCCCTGTTTCACCCCTCTGGTAGTAATGATTGATTTAGACAGGTCTCCACTTGCATTTAATCTTACTTTGATTGAAGTGTTGGAATGCAATGCCTTAATTGGTGACAGCAAAGAGTTTGGACAGTTTCTTTTTTCTAACTTCTCCCATAGTTTATTTCGACTTATTGAATCGAAAGCCTGTTGCAAATCGATAAAGGCCATGAATAACTGGGCCTTATTATTCAGTGCTTCTAGCTTCAATAGGTTCACCAAGGTTAAGTTGTTCTCTATGCCCACGCCCTTTGTAAATCCTGTTTGTCTGATATCTGGTAGATCTATTTCCTTTGCCCATGAAGTTCACTTTTTTTGCAAAAATGTCGCCAGCACTTTGCCGATAGTATCTAGGAGGGCAATCGGGCGGTAGTTGGCAGGATCGTCCCGACTGCCCTTCTTGTATATTGGTACTATTATTGCTTCAGTCCATGATCTCGGCATCTGCTTTCTGTCTGCTATCGTCACAAATAGCGTTCTGATGAAAGTTGACCACGCATATCTGTGTTCTTTTAACTGTGTATTGCTGATCCCATCCGGTCCAGCAGCTCTCGATGTCTTTAGTTTGTCTATAGCCATAAGAATATCTTCTTTGGACTCAGTTAAGTTCCAGGCTATATCAGTGGTGCCACTTTCAGCGCGCTGTATCATCTCCATTCCTGTAAAGACCTTTTGATAGTGCGTCACCCAGTCGTTTTCTGTCACTCCATTTATCATTAGGGCGTCCTGGTTTGCTGTTCCTTTATTCAGGATTCCCCAGATTTCTCTTGAGTTGTTTTTTTTATCAGTGCCAACATTTCTTCACCATGTTCTTGGTCTCTCAAATAGGAAAAGGATTTCAACCAATTCCGATATTGTTGTTTTCTCTGTTTTAAGAAGCTCGTAGCATTCATTCCATACTCTTTTTTCAGTTTGATCAGGTCTTTCCTTAGCTGCTTTTTTTGGTTTTTCTTGATGAAACTCCATTTATGCTTGTGCTCATTAAGACTTTGACAATTTCTCTTTGGAAAACCTGGTTTCAAACAAGGGAGCAGCGGTATATAGTCAAACGACTCAACATTGTCATGGTATGTTTCCTGGATTTCATTTGATATTTTAATGATTTGACGGTCATTTATACGTAGACGGTTTCTCCCATGATTTCCTTCTAGTACTTGACTATTGTTGCCAGATTGCTTTTTGCACATTAGCTTGCAGGACATTACTAATATATAGTGGTCACTGTTTGTGGTTGATGTAATTTGTAAATTATTGATTGTTACAAAGACATTTCTTGATGTCCAAAAATAATCTAATGTTTTTTTGTAGCCCATGTTTTCCCAGGTGAAATTTGGTGGTATATCGCCTTTCACATGGCCGTTTACCATCATACAATCGCGGACTTCCAGATGTCCACGCCATTGCGATCTTCTTGCATTACCTTGGCATCCGACAATCGATTTGTCTTCTACAAGCTTCTTGTGTTCATCAAACCATGAGATGTTCAAATCTCCACACAAAATAATTGCAATGTCCAAGCAAGTCCTCTGGTAGTTATCAATTATTTTCATTACAGCAGCTATGAATGCATCAGCAGAGATTTTTAGTGGGTTCCAGTACACGTTCAACAATAAAAGATGTTTTTTATTATTGTGAGTGTTCGTGGTCTGAAGTAATGTTCCTTGGACATAACTGTTGGGGTTGATTTTTTCCATTATTTCCCAGTTAGTGCCTGATTCTATCATGGTAAGTAGACCCGAAAATGGCCGTCCCTTGTTGTTTTTTACGGCTGGATTTAGCAGTGTCACATAGCCATCTTTAACCGGGGGCTCACGCATCCAGGTTTCTTGGAGACAAATTGCAAAATTGTTGGTTAGCTCGACCGGAAAGTCATTATATAAATGACTAAAGCCCCTTGTATTCCACGAAATCACAGTCACAGGCGCATCATTTTCATCTTTCGTGAGCTACTTCTTCGTTGACTTGACTCCAGCGCTCCCGTTCTTTAAGTTTAACAATGGTGCAGTATTAAACTGTCTCCGTAGGTCTTCACGTCGCTGATCCATGGATACCTTTACGCTTTTGGACACTGGTGTCTTGAATGTGCTTTGTGTACTTGTTGGATCATAAGACGAGATCTCAAACCCCAAACATAGAAGATCTTGCTTCGCGGTTAATAGCATATTACGTACCGCTTGGGAATTAATGTGCAGTAATACAACATCCACTCCAACTATAATATTTTGCCAAACGGATTGATTAACAACTTATTTACAATCACGCAAGAAGACATTCACGAGACATTCAACAGGGATCGGCGAACAGCGAGAAGCTATACTCGGGAAACAAATCAAATCAAGGAAACTTTCATAATCTTTGGAAAAGAAAAGTTTTCTGAGCGAACAATCAGCAATGCATTTAACCATTTGAAATACAAGCACCCACACAACAACTCCAAGCTAACTAAGAAAATATAAACATTGGGACGATGATAAACTCAGGCAAATGAGGAAACAGTTTGGCTTTCCAATAGAACTTCGAACCTTTATGTACAGAAATTCTGTGAAATTCAACAGAATAACTATGTAATCTGTTTTCTTCACACAAAAAGGAAAGTATTAGAATTTATAAGGAACAGGAATTCTGTGATATCTAACAGAAACCTATGACATTTGATTACTTCCACAAAAAGAAACTCTGTGCTCACTAACAGAACTCATTGAAAGTACAAGACTGCGTAAAGTGCAACTCTGTGATATCTAACAGAAACCTAAGCAATTTGATTTCTTCACATAAAAATGAACTCTGTTCTCACAAACAGAACTCATTGACAGTATAAGATTGCGTAAAGTGCAACATTTATATAGGAACCTCCTGAGGAACTGCCAAATATTTAGACAGGGAAACACGTGTTGAGGAACCTACAACGCAAAGGAACCTACAATATACAAGGAGCTTGAAAGTTACACAAACCAACTGAACGGACAATGCCGTAGTGATTGTTTTTGTGAACTAAAGATATCTAAAGCAATTAACACTTGAAAGACCAATAAACAATACAGTATTCTTTTTCTTTTGTTTTATTTACAATCAAACAGTTAAAATCCAGAAAACAAATATGAACCCCTTGAGTGAATATTCCAACAAATTTCACCCATAGACAACCAATTTACGGAGGATTATAGATGTTAATCGCTTGTCAAGGTTTGTATTTTTCACTTGATCTTGCGATTATCTGCCCCATTTTCGCAAATCTGTCCTAAAGACCGCTCCCTTTCTTATACCATACAAATGTGTCCGTGCCCAGGACAACTCATCACTGCAGAACCAGACAGGGCGTATGGATTATTTAAATACCTCAATTTTAGTTTGGAGAAGTACATCAGGTATCTGAACTGTGCCATAGAAGAGATACTTTGTAGCCCTAATACAATTCTTAGGGCGCTGCCTAGGCACCCTGGTGTTAAGCCCAGAACTTGTGACCAGAATTGTTTCTGGACTACTTCCAAACGCTTGCAATTACTGTCTGCCCAAATCTTGCTACCATATAGTATCTATGATGACTCCATTAGCTTAAAAAAATCCATGCATCTGTCCAGCCTTTAAGCTCCATATTTGAAATAAAATCTCTGTAGCCCTTTCATTCTAACCTTGGCTCTATCTGCCTGATGTTTGATATGTTCCAACTAGAGACTGTTCCTTGCTAACTTTAAACCTAGGTAAATATGAGTTCACTGCTCCAATGTGTGCCCCCATTATTTCCCTCCTAAAGGGTTTCTCCTTTTCCCCAAAAATCAAGCTTTTGGTTTTACTTTTATTTCACTTTAATTTGTGGCTATCCAGGAAATCCAAAGCGTAGCAGAGTCCTTGATTAAGGCCAGCTGTGGTTAGCGACAAGATAAGTGTATCATCAGCATAGAGCAGTGGTCTTCAAACTTTTTTGGCCTGGGCTCCCCCTGAGAAAAGTTTGGGCAGGCCGGGCCCCCCCAAAAGTGCCAGATGGACAGTACGTAGAAATCGCTATGAACTTTTGCGTGCCGTCACCGCACCCTACTCCCAGTACAGACCCTGGGCTCTCCCCACCCTACTCCCACCACTATCCCAGTGCTGCCACCCATTCTGCTCCCACCACAGTCCCATAACACAAGCATACACGCATCCATACACATATTTAAATAAAAAATAAATCACCATAAACGTACCTTCTACAGGGGCCTGCGCGTCGTTGCTAAAATACCCCGCTCCAGGTTGCTCTGCCTGTATGTGCGAGGGGGCGCAGGAGCGCCCTCTCGTACATACATACATGCAGTGCCCCAGCCAGCATTTCCAATGAGCTATGCAAGGCTGGCGAAGCAAAACACCCCCAGCATTGCATGTCTCAGTGATCATGATCATGCAAACAGTGATCATGCAAACAGTGTTTCCCTTTGACAGTTCAGCCAGCCCAGGAGCACTCCCTCAGCTGGAAAAAGCAGCTGAGCGAGTGCTCAGTGTTTCACTGGGCTGGCTCCTCGGCTCCTCCATAATGGGTGAGGTGGCCAGTGGGTGGACGCCCCCTCACCCATTATGGATGAGCCGGCAGGCTTGGACTGGCCTATAGGGCAATAGGGCGATGACCGTACCAAAATTGCAAAATGCTAGTGTAGGCCAGTCAAAATTGGCCACTTTTTTGGCCAATGTGGGCCAGTTTGAGGAGTTACTTCACTATGCAGCTAGTAGTTTTGACAATTGTTGCTGAATAAATATTCTTTAAATATCACAATTTGTATACATTTGAACAAAGAACAACCCCTCGGGTAATATTCAAACAGTCTGTGACTAAAGGACTGAATATCCATTTGCAACTGCTGGCCATTTTTTCATTGGTGCCTAAGACCATTTAATGGTCCAGTCTGACCAGGTGAGCTGCCCCTTCCCATTTCCTCCAATCTAATGCACTATATTCGTTTTCCCCCAACCTCATTGTTGTCATTGGTGCTAACCAGTTGGGGGTCAGTTCTCCTTGCCCTGGTCTACATAAAAGATCTTCTGAAAGTGTATCACCCACCTATCTTTATTAATGTTTCCCACTTGTTGACGTGACATCTTTTCCTAGCCTTTAGCTACCAGCCTCCAGAATAACCTGTGATTGTTGGTGCTCACTGCTTGTGCTAAGATATCCCATTGTTTTTCTGTTGCTTCTTGTTTCTTTCTTTTCAGTAGCGCTTTATATTCCCTTTTCAGTTCAGATCTCTGTCCGGCATTTAGAGCACCTTTCTTAAGTGCCTCATATAAGGCTTTCTTCATGGGCCGGCATTCTGAGTGAAACCAGGGTGCATGTGAGTGTAAGTTAAAAACCTTCTTGATGTTCATATCTTGTCTTTTATACACTTTGGGCCTCATTACACGGTAGGCGGTAGGGGATTACCGGCACCGGTAAGGGCACCCATGCCGGTAATCCCCTACCACCCTACTACGTGGTCCCTCAGCAGGTCCTGTCCTTAACGTGTGGTCTGCCCAGGCATTATGGACGGTTCCCGCTGAGGGACCTCAGACTAATAACGGTACCGCAAATTGCGGTACCGTTATTATCTCCTTCCCCATTCCCATTGAGCCCTATGGGGGCTCAAATGGGAATGGGGAATGGTTCGCGGAATGGGGACTTACCAGTCCCGCAAAGGTCGGAATAGACCGGTAAGTCCCTATTCCAGGAACCCGGACACTGACGGCGGTAGAGGGTAGCCATGGCGCTAATAGCGCCATGGCTACCACCTACCGTGTAATGAGCCCTCTTGTCATGAAGAGTGTGTATAAAAGACTCAAAAGCTGCAACAATTTCTACCACAGTGAGCCTGTTATCCAAAAAGGATTGACACTGGGTGATGATAACATCTGAGAGGGGGTAGCTCTCGATGTGTACCTATCCGGTCACTGGATGTTATATACTATCAAAGCCTGGGCTTGTTGACTGTCATGCCCATGAGGCTTAATGTGTAGGACCCTAGGGGATTGCCCACTCTCTGCTCTATCATCAACCCAGACTTCTGCCACTTGATTGAAGAAATGGCAGTACACCATTGTGTAATTAACAATAAATGTATACAAGCCTCTGGTAAACATATGTCTAGCTGAAATGTCAGTCAGTGGGCCTCATTACGACTTTGGCAGTAGCCGTTCTGGTAAAACCGGCAGGGCTGCCGCCGGAGTTGATTTTTTTCACCGGCGCCATGGAATGGCCAATTACGGAGTCATAACTGGCGCACTGGAACTGGTAATTACCCATTCCTGGGCGCTGGTAAAAAATATTCCCCATTCCCATTCGAGCCCCATAGGGCTCAATGGGAATGGGGAGGCCGGATGCACCGGCACCATTTTGAATGGTGCCGGTGCATCCGACATGGTCTGCTCGCGGGTGCCGGTCCTCCTGGTCCTCCTGGTAGGTCAGTCCTGGAGGGCGGTAAGGCACCCGCGAGTAGAACTCGTAGTTTGCTGGTCCAGTAGTAATGGTACCAGCAAGCTCACCAGTACCACTGTTACCGGACCGGCAACCTTGTAATGAGACCCAGTGTCTGACCATTCAATTCGACCATGGAGAATTCAGAGAGAAAATTGGCTAGCTCTCTGCCACCACGAACTGGCTTACAAAGAGCTGCATTCTGCTTGCATTCTGCTTGGGAATTCCGCAGGCCTCTTCCAAATGTCTGCTCTTGTTGCAGATTTCATGGGACTGGCCCAGTTTAACATTCCAATCTCCCATTGCAAGAAGTTTACTTGACATCCCACTAGCCATAATCTTATTCAAACAGTGCCTCAACCTCCCTAAAGTTATCTTTTACTTTTTGGGTGGTGGGTAGTGATCTTATTCTGCCAGTCACCCTCCAGCCATGTCAGACACCTTATAATTATTGACTTTAGGTCAGGGCACAATCTGGTCATGCTCCACCTGTCGCCCACACGAATCATGGTTATTAGCCCTCCTTTGTTCCACTCTTTGTGGCTTTTTTCCGCCTTCGGGGTATATGAACGGAAACCTGGTATACAGACGTCATCTGTCAAACAGGTCTCTTGCAGGCAACTAATGTTAAATTGGGCCAGGTAATAGTCCATTCGGTAGCCAGCAGTTTTACTGCCACTCCAGCTACATTCCAGGTGATAATGCTAACACTCCCACCATGGTTGTCATCTTGGTTCCCCCATAAACCCCTTTCTGCATACGTGGCTAAAGGTGTAATGGGGTAGATGAATATGGAGGCATCACCTATTGCCCCTACTCAGATGAATATGCAAGTACCAATTCCTGCCCCTAATCATCACCATTACAATACAGGTGGGAAGCGATACCAGCTGAGGCAGCCCTACGGCTCCATGAGTCTAGAGGTGAGAGACTTGACAAACTAAGACAGTTTCCAAAAAACAATGGTTTAAACAACCAATGTATATGCTTTTGCCATAAAGAATTAATTAGGTTGTGCAACACTAGTAGGCATAGTAGGCATCATAGTTAGATAGCATAAACAATAAAAAGTGTGCTTTATATAGCAGCAAAGGGAGGACGATTCCGGAATACCAAGCGAGGGACTCACTACACTTATAGGACAGATGAAGTCATAGGCAGGTAAGATGCAGCATACATGGGCAGGGAAACCAACATATGACATGGAGGTGAGAAGCGCAGGAGTGCAGCCATTTTCCTAGCACACAGGCCGCAGCAGGCCTAGAAGTTAGCAAGCCCACAGATGAGCTAAATACATAACAACACATTTATTGTAGAGGATTTAAAGCTGCCCAAATGGTAGTTTATGGCACACGCCAAAGGTCAGAAGCACGGAAGGGAGTAGTGGGTGTGCAGAACGCAGGGACGAGATAACAGTTCCCAGGATGCAAAGCAGTAGATTTCCAAGTTAATTGAATTAATAGGAGCAATAATAGAAGCAAAGACAACCATTGATGTCCAGGTGCATCACAACAGTGTGCCAAAAATCTCGAGATAGAATAGATGAAGGGTGTCCCAAGTGGCCACAATGAGTACAATATGCACATTAGAATTAGCAAAAAACTCATTAAATAAGAGGTAAAATCATTCTCCAACACGGTGCCATGACATGTGATCAAGACATGAAGAACACTGGTTATTCATTATGAGCCAAGTACAGATAAGACACCTGTTGAACTCCTAACACACACACAGACACAAGATGATACACAAGGCCAAATACAAAGTAACAGCTAGGGCACATGGTTGGGAATGATGGGGAGTACTTTTAATGGGAATTATTGCAGACCATGGACTTCTCTCCCCCCGCCATATGTCTCCCTTATATCTTACATCTAGTCAAGGTGTGCAAGGATGGTCTGTAAATGGCCAACCAATACAAATCCCTCTTGCCACACTGCCAACAATTAACAGAGCCAACAAATTAAAGGATAGTTCCGGGACTTTTTTTTTATTGTTCCTATGGTTCGGCCATGTGTTTTTAAGCATAAATCGGTAGATCGTAGAAAACTTTCCTATGGACCTTACCCGACTTTTCGTCCATTAACGCACTCGAAATCAGCCGCCATTTCCTGATAATCCTATCATTTCCCCCCATCGCCCTGGCTCACCTGCTTTTGCGGCACTAAATCAAATCCCCCGCCCCTGAAACAGACTTGATCAAAACATTCATATTCCCCGCCTCTATCCGTGACGTGACTGAGCTGCGTAGGCAAACGCGCCCAGGCGTCTTCTACGCGACTCCACACAGGACCAGGAAATCAACACAGATGAGCTCACACAACACAGCGCGCCACAATTGGGAATATGAAACTGTACTTTTAAATTAAACCGCAAGATTGTAAATTTGGTAAAGTACATTTATTTGACATCAAATGTTTTGAGAATATTCAGCGATTTCCATTTTTATTTGCTCACGTTCCAAAAAGTTCGTTTTTGAGGCAAACGATGTTCCTTTGCTGTACACAGGGTCTTTGATCATCTCACAATACAGCGCCACAATTCGGAATATGAAACTGTGGTTTAAAAGCAAACGGCAAGATTGTACATTTGGCAAAGTAATTTATTTGACATCAAATGTTTTGAGAATATTCAGCGATTTGAATATTCAGCGGTCGCACTGATAATCGCATGGCTGTTCCAACAACGAGGCACTAGGCCACCACAACGGTATGTATGTTGCATCTAGCCGTTAGTACCGCGTAAGGGCATACTTGTACTTGGCGATCGTCCCATAAAATGGTCAAGGTGGTAACGTTGTTCACGCGGAGAAGCAACTGGCGGTTAAAAAAACCATCCGCCGGTGTCTGGTACTCGTGACACATGCAGTAATGCATGATGTACCTGTTTGAAAAACATAAAAAATGAAATTAGTCTCACCATCAGATCTTTATTAAAATTATTCATTTTATATATTAGGTCGGGAAATTATTTCATAGCTAGGACAGTGCAACTGGGTATTATACATCAAGGGGGGGGCTGTAGGATACTGAGACAGTCCCCCAGTGCAGGGGTTGACAGGGAGGCAGTGCAGGTGGAGAGTGGAAGGGCCCAGGACCGAGGTCGCAGACAGTGGACCAGTTGTAGCAGGGGAGAGGGAGAGAGAAAGCAGAAGCAAAGAGGAAGGTTTTGAGGTGCTTCCGTAAAAGGAGATGGTTCTCCTCAAGATAGTCCGCGGTACAAAACAATATGCCACATAGAACGAACAAGTACAACTTAACCCGTCTTTAAAGGTACTGTATAGTAATTAAATTGCGGTATAAACTCATCTAAAGAGTTACTTACAATATATTTGCATTTTCCATTGTGTCTGTGCGTAGGGCAGCCCCGAAATACCACTCCTTCTATGCCGACATTATTTCTTCTAATGAACGAACATGAAATGGCTTTCGTTTCTGAAATTATATTCATTATCGTTTCTTACGTTATTGCCCCACACCTCCAAAAAGAAGTCTTTCGGGATGGTCCCGGCCTGTCAAGGTCAAATAACAATAGAACCTTATACTGAGTCGTGGGCCATTCCGGCACCCGAGCAAAAAATCAAAGCAGCTGACCTTCACTTTGAACGAGCACACATTCCTAGTTAGCTACATTCAGTGTAAGGCCATCTCACAGGACTTGAAATTTACACTCCATCTTTGCATTTCCATCTTTGCAGCCCCAGAGAACCATAAATACGGAGACATTCTATATTTTTTGAAAAATGTTTTATATTACTGTTTGTTTGGATAGACACATTGCATGTACACTGAGCAATCACTTTTATTTACACATTACATAGATACACATATTCAATGGGCCAGCGACATGAGGAGACTCTAGAGAACAGACAATCAAATTACAATCATTTAAACCGTGATGTGTATTTCTCAATGAGCTCTTCTTTAGGTGGACATGGAACAGAGGCGATGTTGGGTGGCAATGCAGTTGTCCCCTGCACAGGTTCGTTCACAATTCCATTTATGTGCCTATCTAGGACGTCAACAATAAGTCTCTCAATAAACTCATATTGCATATCCTCAAACACTGGTTTGATCACCCATTGTTTACTTCTTTTAGTGAAGGCCTTATTGTAGCGAAGCGTCCCTAAAGTTCCGGTCGTCCTACTTTGTTGACGGCCAACATTATGGTTATGTGCCAAGACCGCTAGAAGAGTCCGATTTATCATGCCCTCCATGCCAAAATGCAATTGTTTTGGCCTGTACTTTAGGCACATATTGTGGAACACCTCCAAATCTCCTGTGTGGCAGAATTCCGTGAGTCCCCTCAAATCTCTTGTTATACTTTTATCAAATACAATCTTTTCAATGGCTTTGTGAGTGGGTGATGAAGGAATCAACCACTTCTTCTTCCGTGCCTCCTCTGTGGACAAATGGCCATGTTCACAATTGTGAAAATGTTGGTTTGTGTTCCAACGGTGAACGTTTGTACAGTGTAGCATTACTGACCGCCATTTTTCCAGTAGAATTTCCAACGACCCTCCACATGTTTTTGAGCTCCACCAAAGATGGTTGCTGATTGACTTGGACCACTGTGAAATACCTTGCATTTCTTTTTTTTTACCTGCAGCCGACATTTTTTTATTGATTGTTTTTGCAAGATGCCAAACGTCAAATTGGTGATTTATATTTTTGTACTCTTCTCTCATTGTCTTGGCAATTGAAACGTGTCTGTCCGTGGCTATCAGGTCGATCACCATTCCCCGCGATTGTAGTTCTTGCAATGATGCTACAAAGCCAACTTTCTCCATGGCCACTGAGGATATACTTTGTGACACCTGCACGACCACCGAACTCACAATTTTCTTACTTTCCATGTCCTGAAAGTGGTAGGTGCAGTACTTGGCTGAAAATCCTGGGCTGTCGCACTGTCCATCACCGGCTAGCCTGAACCGTTTGCCCGCGAATGTACTATCAATAGACATTTTTTCCATTCTCCAAGCTTCGCTAATGGCTGGAAATAGATAATCGGTTTGGTATTTGTAGAACTGAGTTTTCGCAATGAAATGGATTCCCACAAACTGAAAGAAAGACTCTAACTTTTTAAAACTTGAACCACTAAAAAGTGCAGCCGCTGCACAAAGTAGATTGCCTGCTGGCAGTTGTCCCAGCATGGGTTGTGCAGACCATGAGAAAGGATGATATTTTGTACAGGTGGCATGTATTTTAAGGTTAGTGCCTCGAATTGCACGAGTCACATTAATCAATGGCTCCCCACATACTTCCCCACCTACCGAATGCCCACATTTCAACCGAATAATAATATCAATCAAACAACTATCGAATACAATGAATTTGGCCTCTTTCCTTATACTGTCACTCTGCATCCCAGCTGGTTCGGCCTGTAACGTTGAGGACATGTCACTCACATGAAAGGTAGAATCTCCGATATCGTCTTCCGCTATGTTCAGTGATATTGATGGTGTTTCATTGTAGTCCACTTCACTCTCTTCCATTGCAACATCTGTTCCTTCTCCGGCGATGGGTGAATAAGACAATTTCTTCAACTTTCTCGCGGTCTTAGTTTTTGCGGGTGTGGATTCTGTGAATTGATCTCCGACTGCATCCGAACTACCAGGAGGACATTCACTATCAATGGCTGGTGCTGGTATAGCTCCGTTGTCAATCACTTCATATTCTTCCCATTGGCACGATGCATCTCCAGTCTCAAGTCCCTGCCAAAAGGTTTGACAAGCAACATCTCTCGTTGGCTTCACTGTCTGTGTAGATCTAGTTCGTACACCCACTCGCAACTAGAGGACAGATTGGAAAAGGTATGTTCAGTTTAAACACAACTTACAGTATTGAACTATTAACAGTGAAAAACAACATAATATAGTGACCAGGACACTAACCTTCTTCTGCTTTCTTTTCTTGAAACTTTCTTGCCTCGAACTTCAACATCAGGACGCTGTTGCTCCGACTCGTGTGTGCATGTCTCCACTTCCTCTTGCGCTGCAACGACTATATTTTCATGATAAGCACATCCATCACGCACTGACGCTCCATCGACTCCCTGAAAAATAGAACTTTCATTAGTATGTATAATAATATCGAAAACACAAAATGTACTTGGGGACCAATACCCACGTACATCTCAATAGCAAAACACGAATGAACGCTTTGTGTAGAACATTCAAACGACAATTATTCACGCATAGTTGTTCTAGTTAGATGGAACTGTCAAGATCCATACCTCGGGCTCCTCATAGACTTCCATTGATGATATTATTGAAGATGATGCTTCAGTGACTCCCTGAAACACAGTAATTGCATTAGTATGGTTTTCTATTTTGATAAAAAGAACAGAAACTTTGTGCAGGCGTCAACGGCTCATCTAAATAGACCTGCACAAATGATCAGTTGTCTAAAATAAATAATGGATATGTAAATATGATTCGATTTGCTCGATCGTTGGAAGTGTCACCACCCAGAGATCTGCATCAACTACTAGGGGTGATGTTCTTGTAGAAGGTCCGTCATCTCCCTGAAACATAGTACTTGCGTTAATAAAGAAGGAAGTATAGCGGATGTAATCACGTCATATGATTTCCCTTGATCGAACTGTCAGTATCCTACCTCGAAATGCATAAGAACATCAAGGGACGATGTAACTGCGGTGCACACTTCTGCAAGCTGTTGCGCCGAACCGTAACTGCATGCTCCCCCTTCTTCTTGGACTAATGCTCCATCGACTCCCTGAAACATAGGACTTTCATTAGTAATGAACACAATATTGAAAAAAGAAGACACATAGGAGGGCGACGACAGAAGGACATATCAATGGCTAAAAACAAAAGAAACATTGTGTGTAACAATCACGCTACAAGAATGCAAGATCTGATGATCTCCATCGATGGAACTGTCCGGAAACGTACCTCGAGCATCTGAGTGACATCAACGGTAGTCGTCAATACGTTGGACTCCTCAGCATCTCCCTGAAAGACAGTACTTGCATTATTTTGGATAACAAAAATTATAACTGAAAACAAAGACTAGAGGATGAGTACAAGGGTGTACCATTAGGTAAAATAATTACACGATAAATTAAAACTATTGATTTACATGCCTAAAACAAGTCAGTGGCAGAATAGCCAAGTAAGATTACCCGATAGGCGCTTGAAGTGGCTTATGACTGCAATAACGACACGGATGGAGAATCTTCCGCCTTCATATTGAGTGGATACATAAATGGGGAAATTATTGTTAGCTAATGCTACACACTACCGCAAGGCCGAGAGATAAATACGTAAACTTGACTCACCAGTGGAGGGATGTGGACGAATAGAGTGGGAATAGCGGTTGAGAGCAATTTTCGCCTCGCTCGCGGTGTGTTCTTCTTTATTAGCAATGATGTGGAGTACATGTCTGAGCTAAAGTGCCTGCTGCAGATGCGGTATCGATCACCCCTCTTGTCCGCAAAGACTTCTAGGACTCTACTTTCAAGCTCAGACGGTGGATATCCGCAATATCGGACCCATTCTCTTATCTGATCTATTGTCTTAGGGAAAACATGCATTATAGTACCTTCAGATTTATTATGGGTCTTCGAAGGGCAACCGCCAATGGAACAGGCAGGCATTGTGGAAAGTTCTGAAAATTAAAGATCAACAATTCTCTATGAATACCAATGTGTTAAAAAATTAAATGACACATAAAAGGTTCAATGCAAGGTTCGTTTTGGTTCTTGGAACTATACACGTTATTCACATGCGGATAAGTATTTGAATAACTTTAAAAAAATAGAAAGATAATTTGACTAGACTCAGAACATGTGACTAGTTCCTTACATGTACTGTCTTGAACAAAAAGAAATTGAACGCAAAATGATTATGGTACATGGCCTTACCTTGACGAACAAACAGTTAGATGCAGGGATCAGAGTAGTTTCTTGTCGTAGAACAGGGAGCAGTTCACAGGTTGCAAACTGAGGAGTTTCCTCGAAGTGGTCACCGAAGTTCACAGAGACGAAGAGCAGATAACCAGCACCTTCACGGGTTGACTAGCAAAGCGCAAAGAAGTGCTCATTAGAAATATGAAGTGGGTTATAAAGGATTCGAAACAGGTGTGTGTTTGTGAATGAATGACGTGTATATGTCGTGGCATTATGCGGTTTGCAGGGGGCGTCCAGCGTGAGGGGAATGCTTGGCAGGAGACACGGGGTCTGGAGGTAGACATGGGAACAACAACCCATGCTCTATAGACCACTTTGAAGTGTACATGGTCTTTGGCACCTCTTGGCCTTTATCGCTCCCTGACAGCTCCACTTGCCAGCACAAGTACCCCGGTGCGAACTGCCTTTGATAGAGCGGGGGGGGTGGATTGGGGCGATGGTCGTGCAGACAAGACACAGGAAGACTCGTGAATGGAGACACACTTATGTGGATTGCAGGGGGGCGTCCAGCGTGAGGGGAATGCTTGGCAGGAGACACGGGGTCTGGAGGTAGACATGGGAACAACAACCCATGCTCTATAGACCACTTTGAAGTGTACATGGTCTTTGGCACCTCTTGGCCTTTATCGCTCCCTGACAGCTCCAATTGCCAGCACAAGTACCCCGGTGCGAACTGCCTTTGATAGAGCGGGGGGGTGGATTGGGGCGGTGGTCGTGCAGACAAGACACAGGAAGACTCGTGAATGGAGACACACTTATGTGGATTGCAGGGGGGCGTCCAGCGTGAGGGGAATGCTTGGCAGGAGACACGGGGTCTGGAGGTAGACATGGGAACAACAACCCATGCTCTATAGACCACTTTGAAGTGTACATGGTCTTTGGCACCTCTTTGCCTTTATCGCTCCCTGACAGCTCCACTTGCCAGCACAAGTACCCCGGTGCGAACTGCCTTTGATAGGGCGGGGTGTGGATTGGGGCGGTGGTCGTGCAGACAAGACTCGTTTGCTGCAGGGCCTCACCAAGGAGAGGCCATCTAACTGCATGTAAGAGGCAGGCTGCAGGATCTAGTACATGGAAGGCAGGGGGTGAGTTTATAAATACCTCACCCTCCCAGGAGAATATATGGGTGCAGTTCACCCTGGAGACCCTGGATGCCTAGGCAGTTAGACAGCAGCAGGCTGGCCTGTGGTGGCAAGGTGGCACGGGCCAGAGGGGGTCATCTCTGTACCCGGTGCCCAAAAGGATGATTTATTATGATCAACCACATTGATTATTTACCTATAACCATGTTTTGTGTCAATAAAATCCAACGGCCTTCCTTTTATTGCCAACGCTTGAACAAAGTGGTGTGGTAAGTATTTTTGGGGGAGGAGGCAAGGCCGGGAGGCTTGATGCCAACCCGCAAAATAACATATGTATGTCTGCTGCATATGGGTTCAACGAGACATGTGGTGTGACAAGACAAGGCACAGGAAGACTATTCAATGGAGACACACCAGATTCATTTAAAAAATCAAAACAACCATTGTTAAAATATATGTTGGGTTTTATTTTAGATCTTAATTTCAATTGAACATAAATAATAAACATTACACATTATAAAGTTCCGGTTGCAGCACATCCAGGGAAAATCCGCGGTATTGTCCACTGTCGCTGGGGAAATGTTGTCTAATGGCAAGTACCGCACAGGCAGGTATTACTCTCCGAACGCGGTGTCCGAGCCTCCCGTGAAGCCACCAAGTGAAGCAACAATAGGCCACCAGCCTGTACCACCTGTGAAAATGAAAGATGCAAACTGTATTAAAATGACAAAACTTTCTTATCACTGTCGATTCAGGTAAAAAATGTCATTCTGCTTTGAAAAAAATTCTATCTAGAAAATGCACAATATGGAACCAATTTACATGCATTCAAATGATATGTAGATGTAATTTTATATGTGGGAGACGACCATGACATAGTAGTGGCATCACTGACATCACAACCAGAGTATACTTACTCGTTACTCGGATTACGCGGACGAACAGTGCCGCGAAGTTCGTGCATAAGCACCATCATCATCCTCAACACGGTCCGTGAGAGGCAGGCTTCCCTGAACTCTGGCAGCTCGGTGATGCATTGCGGACTTGACTCGCCTTCCGAAATGTAGGCCAAGCACCCGGAATTTTCACGGCAGCAGCAGTTCTCCTCCTCAGTTGGCATTAGCTCGCACCGATTGCACGTGCACCAGGTGGAGACGCCGTCCATGCGACATGGTCCAGGCTCTTCATCCGTTGACTGGTCCTCCCAACTGCCGTCCGAATCCCCATCGTTTTCGCGTGCTTGCCTTTCCAGTAGTTCCTCCTCGGTGTACTCGGGCTCGTACATATACGGCATTATTGTAGCCATTGTGTGGTAAAGAAAGTAAAATAATTTACAGAGATGGTACAGGTGTTCACAAGGCCTAGAAGCGGCAAAGGTAGCTGACCAGAGCACAGAAACGAGTCACAGAATACTCAAAGTAACACAGAGAGAGGAATGGAATCGAAAATCTGCTGCTGTGTGTTGTGAAACGGTGTGTTTATACTTATTGAGGAAAGAGGCGTCCTGCCATTTCCATGGCGACACTTCATTAGCTGAGGCGCAGCGATTGTTGACACGAAACGTGCTTTGGCGTTGGGAAATGGGCGGTACGAGTCTGCTGATGACAGGCTCAGGGGCGGGGGATTTGATTTAGTGCCGCAAAAGCAGGTGAGCCAGGGCGATGGGGGGAAATGATAGGATTATCAGAAAATGGCGGCTGATTTCGAGTGCGTTAATGGACGAAAAGTCGGGTAAGGTCCATAGGAAAGTTTTCTACGATCTACCGATTTATGCTTAAAAACACATGGCCGAACCATAGGAACAATAAAAAAAAAGTCCCGGAACTATCCTTTAAGTGTAATTGTAATGATGTAATGAAAGTAGTATCTGTAATGGGCTGGATCCCGGATGGGCCATCAGATTGGCTTTAGCCAATAAAGGAACTAACACCTATATACTCTGTATGTAGCTTGGGATACTAACCAATACAAAATACTCATAAACATTGTAATCAATATTTTAGTATGATGCCGTTGATTCCATTTTTCTAGTTTAAAAGCTGCTCACACTCATTGTAATACGGAGAGCCCATTGAATGCTGTCCCGGCCAAGATTCTGTGTTTTGAATAAAGCTGAGTTTTTCCATGCACTTTGAGTACTCCATTACATACCCTGTCTGTGGCTTGGATTGAAAGCACCCAATTCAACTTTATATCAGCCTGCGGTGTCTTATTCAGTTACCCTTTCATAAGAGATATTATTAGCGGGTCAGTGCATGCAGGGAGAGTGTCAATTTATGGCCAAGGATCCCTCGTGTTCCCGGGCACATCTGTAGCCCTAGCCCGGGCCTGCATGATGTGATCAAACCATGAATCATGAATGTGACACTGCCTGGCTTTCACATCTAGGAATAACTTGATCCCTTTCCCGGGTAGCGCATCTCTGTGTTGTAATAAGCATGCACGAAAGTAGGGGTTAAAAAAAAAAAGATGAACATTATATCCCCCACAGAATATGCAGCATGACAAGATTTACACTGCACTGAAGTTTTTGAAAGAGACCTTGACAAACCTTTCTTGAATAGCTGCAACTTGTGCACGTTTATAGGAGTACTTATTCCCTTTTGTGTTGGTCCATTGAAGGTCACAATCAGATTTGACTCCCTCCAGTCCCAGGATTGTTTTTTTAAATGTCTTTCTTTGGATAATTCATTGCACCAGCACCAGTATAGTTTTTAAGGTTATTTGTATTGTGAACCCCTCTTTTACTTCCCTTAGGTCTCTAGTTGGTTGTGGGTCCAAGGGTTGCACACCCTTTAGCAATTTGGGGGTTAGGCCTTCCTTCTCCTTCTCCACCTGTCTATCAATTACCAGTTGATGCTCCTCTTGTGCGAGCTGTATAGAAGCCAGGTCTCCCCCCCCTCAATCTTCTGAGTTTGTCTTCCGCCTTCCCCATCTCTTGGGTATTACTACCACTATCAGTACCTTCTGCTAATTTGGCTGCACTTACTTGTCTATCAGAATGCCTTAGTGAGGTTCCCCTTGTTGTAATGTTTGGAACCTCGGATAAGTGCAGTCTAGCGTGTGTGTACTTTATGTTCTCATTCATCTTACTCAGTTTAGGGGGAATAAAGCAGGTCAACAGCTGGAGTGCCTTAAGAAGGCATTGTCTGTCTGATCTGAACACCTCGTTTAAGCCAGACAGAGTCTGATTTAACTCAACCATACCGGTCTCCAATTGCCCCCTGCCACGTTTCATCCTGTCCATCTACACCCTATTGCAAAAAAGCCACAATGGTGTAGTTTCACTATCGATGTTGGGCCAAGTGCAGCCCCAGATCGATTGGAAGGCTCGGACCTCCAGCTCTGCCTCTGGCATAGATCCCATATTTCATACTTCTGCACTTCTTTCCAGATTTGTCTTGCAAGGTGTATAGGTTCTAGCATCGCTGCTCCCGTTTAAATGCTGCTCATAGGTTCTACAGTTATATCTTCCCTAAACAGGATAGGTGGATACTTTGATGGTTGAGTACATGACCTGGCTTTGTTGGTGTCTCAGGCTCTTCCACTTTGGTCAACATACTCCTCACCATTGAGACAGTTCTCTGCATAAATTAGATCGATTGACCATTCAAGGGCCTCCAGGATTGATCTACCTGATATATGTTGAGTGATCTGTTTGGGAGTGTGGGGTTGGGATCAATTGCTCAACTCCCTCCCATCAATATGTACAGTTTCTATTGCATTCTAAAATACAGTTTTGGCTTTCTTGCCCATTTAAAATGTACTTGCTAGGTAATTATTTGTATCATGGGTGCACAAAGGTACACTGTTTGGATTTAACATTTTGCTTAAGGGCAATTTCTAGGTGACGTACCTTACAGAAATGACATGGCAATGCACAATACATTTTTCTTTAATAACACATGTTTCAGTTACACTAAATAACCTAACACTGGAGTCTGTGAGAAACTCATGGTGCCAACAAGTAAGACAGACATAAGTGATCACAGTTTAAGGGTGTTTATTGAACAATGAATTTAGTATGCGGGTTGGAAAACACCTATTCTAAACCTAAATCTAGGATGGGAGCAAGCATCAATCTTCAAATGAAAAATAAGGCAGTCCTAGTGGTGGTGTGTCAAATCAAAAAGGCCTATACTAAGAAATCTATTGCCAAACCTCCCAACTAATACAAAAAGCGGTGCAGGATAGTTCCCAAAAAAAGAAAGAAGTGTCTTCAAATAATATGTCAAGATGCTGTAGCTTGGGTCTCCCTTCCCCATGTTTTGGACACAGGATAAAATGAGAGCTAGGAGCACCGTACAGTCTCGGGCCTCTCCAGCATGAGACTTGGAGCATAGTACGGTCTCTGAACTGTCCAGCATGAGACGACAGTTCCGATGGCTATTCTCGGGACTGTCAATGGCCAAATCTCGTTTCCTCAGAAAGTCTCTCGCCTTTGGGGGCGATATGTACAAAAAACAAAAGTTCTGTTAACAAATGAAAAGTTTGTTCCCAATGTTCACTGGGTGATGGGTTCATGCTTGGCTGCCCCTCTTTTGGGAGTCAACCCTTCCCAATCTCATACCACAGCTTCATGTGGCGTGACGATTTCACCCATGGGTGCCCCTCTCCTTGGTGTTGACCCTTCTCGTATCATATTGTAAATTATACCACTGAACTTAAGACAAGGTTATAATACTTAGAGGTGGATGGGGATGCAGACGTTAATCAAACATCAATAATCAGAACGACTCAGGAAGTTGGCAAAGGGCTTTCTGTTTTAATATCAATTATCTAAAACAGGGAGTACAATGTGCCTCATCCGACACCGCACAGCTCGATCTTGCAACATTTCATAAAAACAGTTATTTTATAACAAATATGTGTCACTGCTGATGTCAGACTACGTGGCTACCTACAAAATGTATGAGTACCTGTGGTTGGCTCACAGTGAACACGTATACGTTCTATATAGCCAGTGGTTATGATTGGGTACCTATGTTAGGTGGGCATCAAAACCCACCCCCAATAACTGGTCGTCATTGTCGTCACTAAATGCACAACGTTCTTCAAACTATAGGGCTCTCAATTACACAGCCCACTATGATTGGTTTGGCACCGTTGTACCCCTCTAGAATCTTCAACACGCTGGCAGCACGCAGGCTACCATCCCAGGTGCATGGAAGCTCGGCGTGATCATGCCTCCCCTCCAATTAACCCACTATCCATCAACACTCCTTCAGTCTATCCGACAATTAGGCTTTTGAACTTGGCCTTGTAACTGTTGACTTTGTCCGGGAAATAAAGGGAGTATAGCTTCACTCTGTGTTCTAGTTTCGGCACAGTGTGACCCAAGCTATTTCAATCTCACCCATGCGACTTGAAGGCCACTCTTTTCGAGTCTTTTGCATCATTTAATCCTATTAAATAATGAACTGTAGAAACCTTTAGTGTTTTTTCATGCTGCTTCAAACAGAAGTGTGCTCTTTTCTCACATTCGTTCTAGCCTTTTTGACAGGCATCAGTTTCACTGTGGTCTTGTTTCCTTGGTTCTGGGACTGTCAATCTGGAAAAGTGAATACCCTTCATTTGAATGACGGACGTAACTTGATGGCCGTAGGCCAACCGTCTTATGCACCAAATTATAGAAATATAGACTGCTATGCTTGACCAACAAGCGGCCATTTTAAACGTAGCAAGAATCGCCATTTTGCTTGTTAACCATTGCTCATTGCTTTCTGTCTAAACTGCTTTGCAGATTGCAATTCTTGCGAATTCTGCTTACTCTGCTCAACTGTTAACATTGTTGTCTGAATATGAAAAGACAAGGTCACGGGACTGAGGAGTTCGTTGAGTAGCTCAGAAAGGAATGCCCACGCTCCCTCTCTGTAGCCTTGGGAGAGAGCTGCAGAGCATTTAATCACTTCACAGCTGCCAGCCAGTCTCGTACGATGGTAGAATATGTTACAATAAAACAGCTAAAGGCTTGAATTATGCTCTTCCTACGGCCCCCCCCTCGCAAAACCCTTTAGAGCGTGTCGGCTCCCAGGACACGAATAGCACCTCATAGATAGCAAAGTATGGATTGTGGCTCTTCCCCCGTGTGCAGCTTGTTTCCATGAACAGAATCACTGTGTTCTGTTCAACAACTAAAAGATGCCTTCACACTTTCTAAATTGACATTGTTACTAGAATAGACATCGAAAGTGTCATAATTGTCATACCCATCGGAAATGTCCATCGTCATCCCGAGTTCAAAGAGGTCTAGGCAAAGGGGGTGTTAAACATGACATTGCTGATTGTATGATATGCATTTTGTATATATGTAACTGATGTACGTAATTCACTCTCTTGCGTCCCTTGAGGTCTAGGAAACACCAGAATTGGCCAATTGAGACCATTTTTGCTTGCAATAAACCCTAGTATTGGGAATTTGAACCTCGTGTCTGGCGCACCTTTTCGTGTATGGTTATTGCCTTGTTTCCATAGCACGAGGGACCCCTAAAGGCCCCTTTCAAGATGGCGCCCGAATAGGGACCCTCCCCCACTTGCCCCATCGTATACGTTGTAACGGAGTAAAGGCGGAAGAATGGCGAGGACGGGACGATCGAGCCGGGATCAAGAAGTGTACGGAGCGCCCTGTAGAAGTGTGGAGAGATTCCTTCAACAGATCTGCACACATCTGATCCCTGATCGACGTACTGGGCCAGAGGGGAAAGGAGGCGAGGGTCCCGAGACGAGGCAGAAGCCAGAGAAGCGCATACACGACGTTGGGAGAGGTTGCGTTAGGACAGGCGACTTGTTTTATCAGGTGAGTCATTCCCTGATTCAAATAAAAACCTGATTTTTGGTAGAGTGTTGATTTTGCAAATTCAAACGTCCAGGTAAAGGTTAGCTAGCCAGAGGGGAAGGTTAAAAAAACATGCCTGGAGTACTGTCCACTTTAGCGGGGCTTTTCAGCTGCGGTAGACAGTCCTTGGAATATGGCCAAAGTGCACCGCCTGGGGGAACGCCGGCTTATGATATGTATGCAAAATATGGTGTGGGTGCCATAATATTTTGTGAAATTAGGCAAACTAGAAAGCAACCCGACCATCACTGGCCGATTAATGGAAGTTTTGAGATTGCGAGGATAGATAACCTAGAAAGGGTGCTAATTAGAAAGAAAGCGCGACCCGCAGCTTTTGAGACTGTCAAAGATTGGAGGAGGGAAGCAATGCTCCGACTTAGGAGTAGAGAGAAGCATGCGCGTAGGCACAAAACGAAGCTTGAGGTAGCAGAAGGAAAGGAGGAGGAGGAGTGGACGGCAAGTCTAAGACGGGAAGGGAGACGTGACCAAATGAACATAGAAAGAATATACCCGCAGCGGGAACTACACATGGCAGATGAATTAATGGAACATTTGCTAACTAACACGGGTCGAGGCCCAAAACCAGAATCGAAACCAAACACGCCAGTAGTGACTGCGCAGGCCCAACCAGTATCTCTCATACCCCCTCCCGTGGCCCAAGCACTTCCCCTCACGCAAGCATTAATCCAAGCCCTACCCACAGCTCGAGCCCTCCCACAAGCGCAGACCGTGGACACGCAATTTCCCAGCACCCAGGAAGGCCCTTCACAGATGCCACCTGTGTCACTTGTCCCATCCGCACCTCCCGCTCCAGAGACAGATTCAGCACCATCCGCCCCTCCCGAAGTCGAAATTGAGACCGGGGAGGCGAGAGGCGGGGCTGAAGGAACAGGATTTGGACGGGTAACTCGAAGCGCGATCAGCAAAGAAAGAAAGATTGAATTACGGCAAGAGGCAGAAATGTACATAGAAGGAAATGATGGGACGGCAGCATTGGCCTCATTGTATGGGTACCGAAGAAGCAACGAGAGACAGGTAGTGTTGGAATGCATAGGGACATTTTTGGTGGGAGAATGGAAAAAGGTACTTGACAAATTACCACCACAACGATTGTTAGATTTGAACCAATTAGCATGTTGTAGAATAAAAGATGAAGAAGTAAAGGAACATGTGAATGGACTTTTTGATCTTAAAAATGAGTTGGATAATGAATATGACGAAATGTTTGCTGCACCTGGATACAGGGGTTGGGATATTAGAAGAGAGGGGAGAGGGACGGTAGAATCATACATAAAGCGGAGACATTCAATGTCATCTGTACAGAGGGGCGACAAGCTGAAAGTGTGTATACGAGAAGCAATAAAATGGGTGTCGAATCCTAGTATCCCAACAATGGTCATACATGACATATTTGACGAATATTCCATGCCAATGAAAAGAAAAGCACTGCAATCGATGGCTGAACACTTGATGGAGAAGGATATAAAGAATAATAAGGCTAGCCCACCTGAGATGCTAGCGGTATACAAGAGAGCATTCGAGCGAAGTACAGAAGAAACAGGCTTATCACTGGACTTAGGAATACTATTGAACCTAAGAGAAGGGGGAGGGATCGTGAGTGGGGCATTTCCAATGAGAGAGGTTCCGCCCACGTTTGTACCAAAAGTAGAGATCCCTGCGACGGGTACAGTAGGAGCGCAGGTAACACCAGCCCATTTCACCGCCCAGTATGTGCATGTCCCCTTTCCCAGGCAAGAGGTGAATACTATAAAACAGACGATTCCCGATATAAGAAAGAATCCAGCAGATTTCTACAAGGAAGTAGAGTCAACCCTGAGATCAGCAGTGCTTACTATGAGCGATATAGATTTGATTTTCCCAGTCATTTTGCCAGAAGATATATGGAAACAGATGAGGACGGTAGATGACGTGGGGGCTTTTGGCGCCACATGGGCGGAGTTACTATTGGAGGACAAAAATAGGAAAGTAGGGCAAAATCCGGGAACCCGCATGGCAGATCTACCAGAATGGATAATGCAGAGATTGAGGGAAATAATTCCAGAAAAAAGGATTCAGTGGGACAAATTAACTACATGTGTACAGGGCAAGGATGAGCCAGTAACGGATTATTTCAATAGATTTGAAGGAGTATTCACAGACTTCAGTGGGCAGGATGTGAGCACAGAGTCGGGGAAAAGGCTATTTGTTGATAAATATGTGAGGGGACTAATATCACCAATTCAAGATATGTTAATGACGTTGGAAAGTTCCTGGGCAGCAAAACCGGTGAGTGAGATATTACACATAGCCCAGTATTGCGAGAACAGGGTAAATGTGGCGAAAGAAAGAGAGGTGAAGGATAGAGTAAATTTAAAAACGAGGGTGTTACTGCAGCAGGTCATTGGATACAATAGAGGTAGAGGAAATGCACAAGGCAGAGGAAATTTGAATAATATGCATGGGGTGTCATTGGGAGTAAATCAATATGCGTACTGTAAGGAGGAAGGACACTGGCGAGCGCAATGCCCGCACCTACAGAATAGAGGTGGGTTTGGTCAGAGAAGGCCTCATAGAGGACATCAGGGGTCAAACGGCCCAAGCAGAAATAGCATGCAGCAGCAGCAGGGATATACCAATGGAGGTACTCAAAACCAATCCTATGGTCAAAACCAAGCGCAACAGAACCAGGCATTGAACCAAAGTGTTTCGAACCAAAATCAGGGCGGGCAGGGCAAACAGAGAAATGATCAGAGTGGAGGACATCGAGGGGGAAATGGGAATATTTTTGATACACAGACAAACACGTATTATAGCAGCAGCGGTGATTACACATCGGACAATGTGTTATTTTCGCGATAGGACAGCCCACGGCAGGGGTCGGAACCAGTGTCTATTCCCGTGAATCAGAGAGGACCCTACGTAGAAATGAGAGTCGGGAATAAGTAGCAACGTTTCCTTGTAGATACAGGGGCACAGAAGTGCTCGATAGACCACCACTTGGTTCCGGAGATACCACTGTCGGGGCAAAAGAATGTTTCTGTAGGGTTCGCAGGTACACCAGTAATTAACCCCATGTCCGAAGCTGTCCCAATTCCAATAGGACCATTTACGGAACAGTGTCCATTTCTTTTGACAGAAAATTGTGGAGAGAACTTGCTAGGATTAAATTTGTTGAAAAAATTGGGGGCAGTCATACATTGTACGGCAGATGGGGTGTTCCTCACGATGTGGCCTCAAGATACACCAGTGACGGAATTTATGTCAAAAGCGTTACCAGAAGAGCTAAGTAGAGTACCAAACTGTCTGTGGGCAATGCATGATAACGATGTAGGATGCTTGAAAATAGAGCCAGCAAAAATAACTTTGAAAGAAGGTGTTACACTACCACGAATTCCCCAGTATAAAATTTCTGTTGAAGGTGAGAAGGGATTAAAAAGTATTGTTACTGACCTGGTGAGATTGGGGGTGGTTGAAGAAATTGCAGGTAGCAAGTGTAACAGCCTGATTCTTCCAGTTTACAAGAAAGGAGGCAATGAGGTACCCTATTGTTTCATAATTGATCTGCGCGCATTAAACAAGGTGGTAGACCCACAATTCTCTTTGGTCCCAGATGTCACAACGATACTGACAATGATACCGGCCACTGCAGAATACTTTAGTGTAGTTGATCTGAAGAATGCATTCTTTAGCATTCCAGTGGATAAAAGCAGTAGATATCTGTTCGCGTTCACTCTGGGAGGTCGATCATTCACATTCACACGCATCCCACAAGGATACACAGAAAGCCCGAGCATTTACAGCAGAGCGCTAAAAAAGCCGCTAGACATGCTAGAATTACCCGAAGGTTGCATACTCCTGCAGTACATAGATGACTTGTTATTAGCTGCTGACACAAAAGAGATCTGCAAGGAAAGTACTATATTACTATTGACACACTTAGCGACCCATGGTCACAAGGCAAGTTTGAAGAGATTCCAATACAATCAGAAGGAGGTGTCTTATTTGGGTTACCTACTTTCGAAAGAAGGGAGAAGATTAACACCAGAACGCATAGAAAGTATTTCTAGTATGCCTATTCCAAAAACTCAAAAAGGAGTGAGAGCTGTAGTAGGCATGGCCTCTTATTGTCGGCAGTGGATCAGTAATTTTGCGTTGATTGGGAAGCCGATGATAAAGTTGACTAAAAAGGATGCAGTGATGCCTTTACAGTGGGATGAGGAATGTCAGAAAGCATTTGAGCAATTGAAAGCTGCATTGTGTGTTACGCCAGTTTTAGGCACTCCTAACTATAAAAAGATCTTTAGACTATTTGTGAGTGAGAGTGAAGGATGTGCATTGGCGGTTTTGACACAGGAACAAGGTGGAAGAAATAGGCCGTGCAGCTATTATTCTTGCGCGCTGGACCCTGTAGCGCGCACTACCACGATGTTTGTGATCTGTCGCAGCGGCTGCTGCGTCAGTGAAACAAACAGAAGGAATGGTATTGGGGCACACTTTAATTCTGATGGTGCCACATGCTATAGACGTTCTATTAAATAGGACACAGACGCAACACCTCACCTCAGCTAGACTGACAAGATATGAGCTCATCTTGTTTGCACCCCACATCCAAATTATGAGGTGTAGCGCATTGAATCCTGCAGAATTAATGCCACTGCCCATAGCAGAAATTGGTGACAACGAATCACCACCCCACGATTGTTAAATGGTCACTGAAGAAGAAACAAAGGGAAGAATTGACTTGAGCGACAACACACAGAAAGAGCCAGATGGGGAGTTATTTTGTGACGGCTCTTGTTTTAAATTACCTGATGGCACATCAACGGCCGCATATGCAATTACTACCCTAGAGAATGTTGTAGAAAGCAGAAGAATCCCCTACAATTCGGCACAAGCCGCAGAAATAATAGCACTGACCCGAGCCTGTGAACTCTCTGAGAATATACACGTTTCCAAAGCGCCTAGCTATAGTGAAGTGCGAGGCGCATAAGAAAGTAACATGTAAAGTGGGAGAGGGAAACGCATTTGCAGACAGAATTGCGAAGCAAACAGCCACAGATTTGGGAAATAAAATGATGACAGTACAGACTGAGGAAGTACCTTGTATGATAGAGAATGGAGGTGCCACATTCAAAGAAATGCAGGCTGAGGCCACGACCGAAGAGATTCAGGGGTGGGCTGTGGGCTCTGCTGAGTTAGATTTGGAGGGATGTTGGGTGGACAAAGAGACCAAGAATTGGATGTTGCCAAATTGTTACCTAACCGCAATGGTTACAATGGCGCATAGCCCTACCCACATTTGCGCGAAGAAGATGGTACAGCATTTATCCACAATATGGAAAAATGAGCACATAAAAAAGAATGCAGAAAGGCTAGTGCAGAATTGTATTACGTGCCTGCAACACAATGTAGGGAAGGGAACCGTGACTCCAGCAGGTAGTTTCGGCCCACCCTCTATGCCATTTGAGGTGGTCCATTTTGATTTCATAGAAATGGAAAGGTGCCAGAACTACAAATATGTGTTAGTGGTGATTTGTGCATTCAGCAAGTGGGTGGAGGCATATCCTTTAAAAGACTGTACTGCCATGTCAACGGCAAAAGTAATGTTAAAGGAGTATTTCTCCCGGTTTGGGTTGCCCCGTGTCCTGTGGTCAGACAACGGCCCACACTTTGTGGGCGCAGTAGTGCTACAGATCTGTGCAGGTCTGCAGATAGAGAAGAGATTCCACAGTTCCAGGCATCCCAGTTCTGCCAGGCTTGTGGAGAGACATAACGGAATCTTAAAGTCAAAGATAGCCAAAATCTGCGCTGGGAGCAAGTTGAGTTGGGTGGATGCATTACCCCTAGTGCTATTGTGCATGCGCATGTCTGTGCAGGCTAAGACTGGGCTCTCCCCCTATGAAATTATAATGGGGAGACCAGCAAATGTATGGTGCGCACCGCAGCCCAAAAGATTATGTGAGGTCGAGCATCCTATGTTAAGCACGTACTGTGGACTTTTAATACAGAAGTTGCGTTTGATTCATCAGCAGGTGCAGGAGGCGTTACCAGTGCGATATATCGGACCGGGGCACTCCTGGAGCCTGGAAGTTGGGTCTTAATGAAGAACTCTGAACGGAAGACAGCATTAGCACCCAGGTGGCGCGGCCCCTACCAAGTACTTTTGGCGACGCAAAGGGACATCCGAGTAGACGGACGGAAGGCATGGATCCATGCAACACATGCAAAAAGATTCCCAGGACTGCTGACAACTTCCGACGACCAGAGAAAGGAAACGGTCTCGGAAACGAAAGAAACCGTTGCCAGTCCATTGCCACAGCATCAGCCTGAGTGAGAAGTGAAAGATGAAACAAAGCCCAAGCGAGAAGTGAAACTCGAAACAGAGCCTGATGAGGCTGCCAGTAAGGGGAGAGGGCGAAAAGTGCCCCAACGTTGCTCAGCAGAAACAAAATCACTGCCGAGCGACACAAACCCTGCATTGCTAACACGAGCAGAAACAACGCGTGTACCCCTTTGGCGCCCACCAGATTCTGCAAATGCACCAAAGCCAAAGAAAGAAACTACATCATTGCCACGGCGCTCATCACTACCCATCATTGTTCCACAGGCTGACGCTGAGCCTGATACTGGAAGTGCAACGGCACTATTCACGGATCATACAATACCAGGAGTGAACCGGTATAATTTGCGGCCTCGACAGGCAAAGTGATCCACAGATCTTTGGTGATTTTCTTTTGCCTTTGGTTCCACTCACGGACGGAGTAGGAGCCAGGGGCGTAGAGGAGAGAAGTGTGAGAATTGTGCAAGTCAGACAATTCAAGACTCACGGCTCCTCGGTGCGCTTATAAAAGTACATGTGTCAGGAGCCAGAGCAGGACAAGCTGGACGCACATAAGTACTAAGGCTGATAGAGTACATGTGTCCTAAGCCAGAGCGGGACAAGCTGGAAGCACATAGTACTCTATCATTAAAGAACAGTTCATAAATCGCCTGAGCAGTGGGAGAAAGAACAACTAATCTTGCTTGGAGTGGATAAGTGATCGAGGCTGTGAAAGGGCTGGCAGAATTGAACTGTGACATTTTTCGTTTAACTTTTCTGGCATCGAGAACGAGAGACATTTACGACGAACTTTGCCAGCAAGAAGAAGGACGATGAAGAACAAATCAAGACCGGTTTCAGCCTCCTCCTGCACCCCTGCTGAAAAGATGATAGATTTAGAGACTGTAAATTTAGGGAAAAAGCATGGTAAAAGGAATAAGGTACTGATTTGGACATTGCTCCTGTGTTTCTTAAGTATGGTAGTACCAACAATAACAGCTATTACACTATGGTTCCTGGAGTACGTACACCCATTAGAAACATTTTTGCCAAAAGCAGCTACTGAAAGCCCGGTTCATGTAATCACTGGTACTTTGCCCCCAATGGAGGAATGACATAGAGAAGGATACGGCAACAATACATTGTTGCTCATCATGAACATGACCCATGCGGTTTTAAAGAAAAAAGATTGCTGGGTTTGCGCCCATTTACCACAACACGGTGGGAAAGGGATAGGCTGGTATGTACAACCGTTACCATTGATTTATTCATGTGAAGTAACATTGAGTGCAATGTTCTTTGGGAAATGGAACAAGAGTAATGCGGGTCAGCTAGATGAGACCAATATGAATGAATTTGAGGAAGTGATCATGAGACCTGTGGGTTGTTCCATATTCCAAAAAGCTTGCTTGTTTTCACTAGAACCCATGAGGAAGAATACACGAAAGATAACAAGACTAGATAGATTACATAGGCAGAATAGACCAACCCCGCCAGCAGAAAAAACATCAGTAATGACATTTCGAATGAGGGATGAATGGAATAAAGATGCTGTGCCCCCTGCCTATACAGTGGATCACAGCCCCAAAACTGCTCCCCTATGTTTACAGAAAAAGGGTTCCTATAAAGTAGGAACGTTTAGCAACTGCCTGAACACAGTGGTTTTAAAACACAAAATAGAACCTGTGTATGTAGGTGACCCTGTTTACTTTATATGTGGGGAAAAAGCATATCCATGGTTACCTAGGAACTGGGGAGGTACATGCTACCTAGGTCTACTGTTTCCAGGAGTGTTCCTCTTGGAGACAGCAGAAGTAGCCAGACGAACAAAAGGTAGAACTCAAAGGAGTATCGAGGATGGAATGATAGCAATGGATATAGCCAAATCATTTATACCATTCTTGTCCCAAATAGAACATTCTTACAATATAAGAAAACTGTCTGGAATATTATATTAAAAAAAACAATAGATTCAACAACAGATATTTTATTGAATATGACGTTAGAAAAAAAAGGAATAAGACTAATGGCACTCCAAAACAGGATGGCTCTCGATATAATATTAGTTGATCGTGGGCGAGTTTGCAAACTCGTAAAAACTGCATGCTGTGTGTATATAGATGATTACTCCCCTACGATATTTAAAGCAATCCGGAAATTACATGCCATAAGTTCCACACTCTCTACTGAAGAAGGGGTTTGGGGGATAGGATCCTGGTTTTGGGAATTATTGCGGTCTTGGGGATGGAAGTTAATTTCGATACTAATGATGGCACTTGGTATATTCATAACATGTTGCTGTTGCATACAATGCTTACCAATAGTTTGCACTGAAATAACTGATGGATGTACTAAGGGATGTATGCACATAGTGTCGAGAGGATAACAAACGCATGGCCAAAATAACAGACACACCGATGAAACAAAAACAGTAAAACAATTCATGGCTAGAGACATTAATGATGAAGATGGTTCAGACATAGATACCCCAGACTTATCCTCATCGGAGGAGGATACAATGAATGAATAAGACATTTGGCATACGGCCAAAAGGAGGGTTTGTCAATCTGGAAAAGTGAATACCCTTCATTTGAATGACAGACGTAACTTGATGGCCGTAGGCCAACCGTCTTATGCCCCAAATTATAGAAATATAGACTGCTATGCTTGACCAACAAGCGGCCATTTTAAACGTAGCAAGAATAGCCATTTTGCTTGTTAACCATTGTTCATTGCTTTCTGTCTAAACTGCTTTGCAGCTTGCAATTCTTGCGAATTCTGCTTACTCTGCTCAACTGTTAACATTGTTGTCTGAATATGAAAGGACAAGGTCGCGGGACTGAGGAGTTTGTTGAAATTCCTCATGTGTAGCTCAGAACGGAATGCCCACGCTCCCTCTCTGTAGCCTTGGGAGAGAGCTGCAGGGCATTTAATCACTTCACAGCTGCCAGCCAGTCTCGTACGATGGTAGAATATGTTAGAATAAAACAGCTAAAGGCTTGAATTATGCTCTTCCTACGGCCCCCCATTGCAAAACCCTTTAGAGCGTGTCGGCTCCCAGGACACGAATAGTACCTCATAGATAGCAAAGTATGGAATGTGGCTCTTCCCCCGTGTGCAGCTTGCTTCCAAGAACAGAACCACTGTGTTCTGTTCAACAACTAAAAGATGCCTCCGCACTTTCTAAATTGCACATTGTTACTAGAATAGACATCGAAAGTGTCATAATTGTCATACCCGTCGGAAATGTCCATCGTCATCCCGAGTTCAAAGTGGTCTAGGCAAAGGGGGTGTTAAACATGACATTGCTGATTGTATTATATGCATTTTGTATATATGTAACTGATGTATGTAATTCACTCTCTTGCATCCCTCGAGGTCTAGGAAACTCACATCGCGGGGCGTGAGACCAGAATTGGCCAATTGAGACTATTTTTGCTTGCAATAAACCCTAGCATTGGGAATTTGAACCTCGTGTTTGGCGCATCTTTTCGTGTATGGGTATTGCCTTGTTTCCATAGCACGAGGGACCACTAGGGGCCCCTTTCAGGACAGCCCCATCTTCTCTGAAACTTTGCCATGCCATCTAGTAATTTCAAACTGTCCCACTCATTCGAAGGTCTTTTTCTTGTTCATTGGGTTTCAGTCCTGCTAAAGTGCGTTGTGAAATCATCCAGGTTATTACATTCCTATGTATATACATTGGCACATCGTTGCAATCTAATACACTACGTAGCAAGCCTTATGAATACCTTTCCCTAGTTGCGTTTCAGCACTCTATACGTGTAAACTGAATTACATATTTTCCAGCATTTCTGTAGCATGAGAATCTTCATCTCGAGCCTGAAATGTTGGTCCTCTGTATCATCTGTTCTTCAACTCTTTTAGAGAATACTGTTACGTTCCTTCTCTCCATCCAGCTTCTATATATGTCAACTCCTATTTCATATGAAGTCATCAGGCTCCTTTCTTTGTTCAAATGCACATTTCTTCCAGTACTACATCCAAAAGAATACTGTGTCTCTGTGCATTTAGTTAGGGTTTCCTCAATGGATATCTTGTCTGGAAGGTTCTCTGCGGTATTGGTACACTGACTGGAACTGCACATGTCATCATCTCAGGTTCCCAACATATAGGCAACATAGGGGCGGAGCTTGGAGTGAGGATGTCTGACTGTACCTCTACACTCCCCAGTTTCTTTATCAAACAACTTTGGGTGATAGCTTCACCCCTGGTTCTCCCTCGGTCGGGCCGGACCCCTCTTGCTTTTTTATCTTGTTGGGTGATGGCTTTACCCCTAGATCTCCCTCGGTAGGGCTTGTACCCCTCTTGCCTCTTGCAGGATTTCTCCTCCCTCAATTTCTCAATGTCTTTTGCTTGGGTGATGGCTTGACCCCTGGATCTCCCTTGGTCGGGCTTGGACCCCTCTTTACTTACTTTTCACTTTACTCTCAAGTATTACGGGATTCACTTCCCTTGTTTTCTCTCGATGCGGGATCCATGTCCCTTGCTTTCTCTTAATGCAGGATTCATTTCCCTTGCTTTCAAAGTGCTTGTAGATCGATTGTACAGGGATTTTGCTCGACCCTGTGCATGACCACTTTGACCTTTTCCGCTGGCCTTTCTATGGTCTTCTGGTTTCTGGAGTTTTCTCTCATATGGGGCTCGACCAGAGTCTCTAGAGTTAGTACCCATGTGGTGCTACTTTCCCTCTGTAGCTGGTCTCCCCTTCAAACTTTTTAACAGTTCATTCAAAGTTCATCAGCTTTGGTTCAAATTTGCCAGCTTGCGCTTCTCATTCAACAAAGCCCGCATCTTATCGATTCTCCCCTCGACTCACTGCTGTGATGAACCACTTGGCTGTTGCCTCTTTGGAGTCAAGGCCGGTACCATGGGTGCGGAAGCCTCCATTGCTCCTTCTTATCGGCATTGCTTTGCCCCATGTACCGCTGACATCTGTTGCAGGACGCTTGTGCTATTGTTCGCGGTCTTAGGCTTTCTTTCACGAAGGCTCTGCGGTTTTGGGATGAAAAGGGCAAGGTCACTTTTCTCCTCGCCACCCTCTCGATTCCTGCCGCCTTTCTCCTTCTCTTGAACTTCCGCTTGTTAGCTGTCTAGTCGTGCTTTCTGCCATGTTCGCCTTGCTCATTGTGTGTTCTCTGGCTTCACTTTTTATTCCTATGGGGAGAGGAAAGGGCCGTCAGGGGTGTGTGATTCAGGTTAATTGCCTGACTTTTCCTGACCCTCGGGTTGGGACATGTCAGGTAAACAGGTTTATTACAAGTCTGTTGTCTATTATGTGAAAAAGTATTTGTGTCGGAAAAGGGGAAGTTTGGAGTGTCCGAGTATTTTACGGTATGGCGTAAGTAAGTTTGGTGCAATGGAGAATGACCGGGATGTAGAACAGAAAACAGGGGATTGTGAGAAGGGTAATGTTCTGTCATATAAGATTTGGTGTTCGGTAGATGACAATCAGAGGGACGGGATTGGTAGGGTTTGCGTGGTAAATGGGAAAAGCTGGGATGGTGAAATTAGCAAAGGGGATTGTGGGAATCATTGTGATTTGCCTGATCAGGTTGGGAGTGCAGAAAATAATAATCAGAGGGACGGGAAGCCTAAGGATGGGGAGTGTCCGAATGGAGACTTGTGAATTTGGATTCTGAGAATTATGCTTTTTGGGTGCAACCGGGTTTGGGACCTTAGAGGATTGGTTACGTATGAAGGGGTTGTTGGATCTGGGCAAGAGAGATCTAATGGGAGAAGGAGAGGCAGATGTAAAACAGCCTATACAAGTTTCAGATATCTTACCCTTCTCTCCATCTCTGGCACAATACCGCGTCTCACCTGGGGCATTTTCCCGAGCACGAACCTGGGCTCCCCTACCCACATGATTTCCTTTCACTCTTTTGCCCCGAGGGCTGGGATCAGAGCATGTCAACCTTCCTTTGGTCACCTGAATAAGGGTTCCTCAAGGTTTTACCTGGGAGAATACGCTCAGGTTTCTCGCATGCCCTTCCCCTATGCTGGCTGGACAAGGGGTTTTCATGGGGGAATTCCACCATGAAACACCTAAACTGATGGTCCAGGTCTTCCAGCATATAACTTAGAAGGGTATTGCCCGTTTGTGTAGGGGATGTTTTAAAGAGTTCTTTCACCTCTCTTTCTCTTTGCATTTTTCTTTCCCTTTCCTGAGCGTCTATTAGCTCCTCCTCTAAATTGTCAGGGCAGATCTCCATATTGTGGCCCCACTACCTCCGTAACAGGCATTGTTCGAAATGCGAGGTATCTGACTCATCCAAGGATATTGTGGATGTTGACCATCTCTTGTTCTTATTCAGGGGGAAAAATATTTTTCAGGGTGTTAAGGCTCTCTGGAGTTTGCTCTATTCTAGTTGGTCCACCCTCTATTTTCCCCTCTGTATAGTAAGAACAGAGTTCCTGAATTACTTTCTCGATAGAAGGGGGTTTAACATTTTCACCTGCGGTTTTGCATGGTGGTATTTACCCCAGGATTCCATACATTGGCTTTTCTTTGGGTGTTTTCCTCGGCACAGCTTCCCTAGATGTTTCATTTTCTACCTCTCCTAATTTTTCCTCTTCCTCTGTTCTAAAAAGGTAGGGATTCGATGTATCTTCTACATCTTTCTTTCTCCCTTGGGCTGAATTTGCGAGTAACTTCTCGGTCGATGGATTTTTGTACTGCATCTGCCTACGCAGGGGGTGGTTCATTAGGTTGTCTTACTCCGAAGTTACGGTATCTGGGCCTTCAGGCAAGAGGAAGGGATGCTTTATCGGAGGCTTATCAAACCCATCTGGGGTGGGTTTAGAGGTAGATTCCCACAGATGTTCATATATTGTCATTGCCACTTGCCCAGGATCAGAGGAGCGGCAACATCAAGTGGAGGGAGCAGGGGGCATCATGGTTCACGCACGTCCCTTTGGGACGTTTATACATGGGGAACCTGGTTGGACGCAGTCCTGGCGCCTTTGGCGCCAGGCTCATGGAAGAACTTAAACGAGACATTTTCACTATGGGCAGAAGTGCTTGGAATGGAACAGGAACTTTTTTCTTATGTGCAGCAATACTCTCAAGAACTCTCATTTGTGTGTAACTAGTCCGGGTGTGGTCTCTATCTGTATCTGCACGTGCAACTTCTAGGAGTTGCAGGGTGTGGCATGCAAGACTGTGCTAGGGAGCGTGGCCTTAAGAGCTCAGCTATAAAAGCCACCCCACCCCAAGGCACAACGTAACGCTCACCGTCGCCTGGGATTCATCTTACCTGGAGAGATACTGCCATCTTCATCCGTACTTACCATCTGGAGGATCCTGCTCTCACCTGTACGCTTCTTCCTGACACCGCTGCTCACCTGCAAACATCTCAGAGCGCAGACATCTTCTTCCTGGCACTGCGGCTCACCTGGAAACATCTCGGAGCGCAGACATCTTCTTCCTGGCACTGCGGCTCACCTGCAAACATCTCAAAGCGCAGACATCTTCTTCCTGGCAACACGGCTCACTGGCAAACATCTCTGAGATGCACACAGCATCATCTAGGCACAGCGGTACAATGCACTCCACCCGAACTCGCAACACCTGCAAAAGAAAGGCAAAAGACAAGGTTTGACACTTAACAGACATTACGTTAAGGGTGCGCTGCCATTAAAACCTTGCACCTTCCCTAAAGCCATCACTCACCTGCTGCTGGACATCGCAGTTGCATCCAACTTCCACTCAGTCGCGTTCCGCACCTCCACAGCCGTTGTTAGGCCGCATTTCCACCTATTTGGGAGAAAACAGAGAGGAACGTTATTCAGTGAAAAACAACAACATTGGGAGCAATAACATCAAGACATTGAGAGGAAGAAGAAAGAGGAAAAAGACAAGAGACATTGAGAGAAAGCAGAAAGATGGGAAAAGACAAAAGACATTGAGAGAAAACATAAAGAGGAACTTAGTCGCAGCTGGACTGGACTATTACTCAGGAATCAGTGAAGGAACTCGATTCCATCAACAAGCGCCGCTGCCAGAAGTAGCAGGACGGAGAGCTCATCATTCACACTTACCAGATGAGCCTTATGGGCCGGTACGTGCCCATATAAATCGCACCTTGGGTCAAAAGGATTGGGAGATACCACAGTCACCTATCAGCGCATTCAAGTTTTCCCATATCCATGCAGGAGCAGTGCCACGGATTGCCGCCACCCATAGCTGATCCACAGGGGACGAAACCAGAAGTGGTTGATCTAACTCCAGGGAGGGCTACAACCGTGCCCCAACGCCTCCGCAGAGACCAGGTGAGCGTAACAGAACGCAAAGCCCCAACAACTCTCTGCCTGGGCGTTATGGAAACATCTTAAACAGATCTGTTGGCCCAACTACTAGGGGAATTACAGGCTGAAGTACACGCCTCATGACAAGAGACCAGTGCATTAAGGCAGGATCTTATCGTAACTCGGGAAAGAACCAATGATATAGCAAGACAGGCACAAGCAGGACAGGTTCCCTTGCCTGGGATAAGCCACGCTGCTCCGCCACAACAATCCATACCGGTCTAGGTAGTCCTTCCAGGGGCAGTGCCCTTAGCTCCACCCGAATGCTTCAATGGTGACCCAAACAAGTTTGCCATATTCATGAACCAATGTCGCCTACATTTCTTATGCAGACCAGGAGCCTTTCCTAATGATCAAGTAGTAACCCAAGATGATCCTTTGCTTCAGAACTTAGGGGGTTTTCAACACGAGATGGAGAAATTGTTTGCCCGACATGCTCAGGGACAAGCCCTGGACAAAGAGCTACTGTCACTCAGACAGGGAAATCAAGATCTATTAACCTACATTGCAGCTTTCAATCGTCTCGTAGCTCAAACCAACTGGCCAGAAGAGAAAAGAACCACACTCTTCTATCGAGGGCTATTTGGGGAACTTAAGGATGTGTTGGCGCAAGTTGTGAACCCACCTGAGGGGCGTGCAGACTACATAGACCTCACAGTGCAACTCAACCATAGGTTGCTGAATTGGAAAATGGATCGAGCCAGAACAGAAGGGAGGACCGTTTTTGTGCGACCCCGGGAGACCCACACCAAACCACATGAACACTCGGAACCAATGCAAATGGGTGGGTTATGGAGTCCGCTGACCAAGGCAGAAAGAGAAAAAAGAAGACAACAACTTTGTATATATTGTTGGAAAGCAGGCCATTTCCCCCGTGATTGCCCAGTGAACCCTCCCAAGAAAATGGTTGGAGCAACCGATAAAAACAACGACGAAGAAGAAGAAGCACCGGACTCAGGAAACTCCAATGCCCGACAAGCGTAGGGGTCCACTTGTCGAGCGAGAAAAAGGAATGTGCACAGACCTCACATCTAGTCCTTCCGGTACTTTTGGGAAATCACAAGCAGCAGTTAAAGATACATGCCTTGGAGGTATACATTGATAGTGGGGCAGTAGGAAACTACATTGACCAAGATCTGGCAATAGGAATAGGCCTTCCTCTTCAACAAAACCAGAAATCGGAAAACGTCACTGCAGTGGATGGATCTCTGTTTTCATCTGGTCTGGTGACACAATGCATAGAGAAAGTCAAGCTTTTGTTGCAGGATGGGCACCAAGAAAACATCATCTTTGATCTCATCAGTGCTCCCCAGTTCCAGATGATATTGGGAATGCCCTGGCTAGAGACCCATAATCCTAAAATCGACTGGCAAAAATGAGTTCTGACCTTTTCTCACAACTGCGCTGACACCTGCTACAACAAAAACTTCATCAACCAAAAACCCAAGAAGAGTATCGTGCTGGGCCTCACTGGCACCTTACCACCTGAATATCACTGTTAGCAGGATGACTTCCATAAAGAACAAGCTAACATTATGCCCCTGCATAGACCCTACGATTGCCAAATAGACCTCATACCCGGAGCCCATATTCCCTGCAGCCGGATTTACGCCTTAACGGAGTAAGAAAACCAACATCTGAAAATGTACCTGGATCAGTATCTGGCAAATGGTTTTATCCACACATCCAAGTCTCCTGTCTCCTTGCCCCTCTTCTTCGTGCATAAGAAGGAGGGGGACTTGAGGACCTATATTGATTACAGAGCAATCAACCAAATTACCGTGAAAAACCGATACCCTTTGCCACTTATACCCGAGCTCCTGGATCAAGTGAAACATGCTCAGATTTACACCAAGTTGGATTTGCGAGGGGCCTACCACCTTGTGAGAGTAAAAAAAGGAGACGAATGGAAGACAGCCTTTCACACAAAGTATGGCCTCTTCGAATACCAAGTCATGCCTTTTGGGTTATGTAACGCCCCTGCAGTGTTTCAATTCTTTATGAATGATGTACTCCGTGAGTTGTTGGACATTTGCGCACTGGTCTACATAGATGACATTCTCATCTACTCCAATTCCAAGGAAGAACACATCGGTCATGTCCGAGCAGTTTTGGAAAAACTTCGACAACGCCAATTATATGCCAAGCTGGAAAAATGTTTCTTCCATGTGACCAAAGTCGAATTTCTTGGTTTCATGCTCACACTGCAGGTAGTGCATATGGACACATGGAAAGTTGACGCAATCCACCAGTGGCCCTCACCGACCTCCACAAAAGGAGTACAAAGTGTGCTTTGCTTTGCTAATTTCTACCGTCGATTAATTCCTGGGTTCTCGCAAATTGTTCACCCAATCACTTCTTTGCTGAGGAAGAACAAGAAATTCCATTGATCCACAGAAGCTGAAGAAGCCTTCCAAAAACTGAAACTAGCATTTACCATAGCACCGGTTCTTCGACATCCTCGACCAGACCTACCATACGTAGTAGAAACAGACGCTTTAAACCTAGCCATGGGAGCGGTGTTATCCCAGAGACCCAGAAACCAGAAACTGGACAGTTACATCCCGTCGCATTCTGGTCCTGCAAATTCTCGGCTCCCAAACACAATCACGGATAAGGAACTACTGGCAATCAAGGCTACATTTAAGGCGTGGAGACATTGGGCATCATTACGAGTGCGGTGGTAACCGAGGCGTTAAAACCGCCTGGTTACCGCCAGACTCATATTACCATTCCGCCTCCGTGATTCCCGGAATTACCGGGGCATTACAACCCCGGTTTCCCGAGAATCACGGAGGTGGAATGGAAAGGAACTACTGGCAATCAAGGCTATATTTAAGGCGTGGAGACATTGGGCATCATTACGAGTGCGGTGGTAACCGAGGCGTTAAAACCGCCTGGTTACCGCCGGACTCATATTACCATTCCGCCTCCGTGATTCCCGGAATTACCGGGGCATTACAACCCCGGTTTCCCGAGAATCACGGAGGTGGAATGGTGTTAATCCCCATTCCCATTGAGTCCTACGGGACTCAATGGGAATGGGGATCATGGAAACACCGGCAGCATCTCGTGATGCTGCCGGTGTTTCCTCGTCCGCCTGCAGGCGGACGGTGTTAAACCCGCCAGGTCAAACCTGGCGGGAACATCACCTCCCGCCTGCAGGAGTCGGGATCAGGCAGTCCGGAAACAACGGTGGCGGCGGGTTTACCGCCACCGTTATTTCCGGACCGCCTGATTTGTAATGAGGCCCATTATCTCCTTGGGGCATGACACACGGTCACTGTCATCACAGATCATCGTACCTTACAGTATTTAAAGACCGGCAAAGCTCAATCCTCACGCCAACTTCGTTGGGCACTCTTTTTCGCAGAATACGACTTTATTATTACCTATAGACCTGGAGTGCAGAATGGAAAAGCAGATGCATTATCACTCATGAGTGAGGAAAAAGAGGCCTTTACAGCATCCAAACCCGTGTCCATCATTCCTGAAGAACAAATTCAAACCACGATCGCTGCTACCATGTGTTTAGATGACTTAAAATCCAGTTTACAGTCCCAGATGACTCAGGTAAAACAACAGGAATGGCTGTTAAAGGGAGACGGGTACACCATCGAAAACAATCTACCATATTTCCAAGGACAGTTATAATTCCAGGACAAGAAACTGCAAACTCAAATCATCACAAACTACCATGATTCATTAGTGGAAGGACATCCTGGAATAGCCAAGACACAGGCTAAGGTAAAACAAAACTATTGGTGGCCCACTTGGAGGAAAGACATTGCCCGATTTGTTACAACCCGTGGTGTCTGTGCACAGCACAAGTCTCAGAAGCAAAACACTGTTGGGTTACTACGTCCATTAATGATTCCACCAGCACCTTAGCATACACTATCGATGGACTTTATCACAGATCTTCCTCCCTGCAATGGTTACAACACCATCTTAGTCATTGTGGATTAATTCTCGAAAATGGCCCATTTCATCCCTCTGAAAGGACTTCCAGCTGCATCAACTCTCGCCACTGTGTTCTTGGAACAAATTGTCCGGTTAAATGGATTTCCATCAATATTGATATCGGATCGTGGGACTAAATTTGTTTACGGCTTTTGGAGAAGGTGTTGTGCGATTGCCAAAATTGACCTCTGGTTGATCACTTGCCACCACCTTCAAACTGATGGACAAACCAAATGAACCAATCAGACGCTAGAACAATATTTAAGATGTATGCTTCAGCACTCCGAAGACTCCTGGAAAAACATACTTCGGGTAGCCGAGTATGCCTACAACAATTCGGTTCATACAAGCACTGGACAAACTCCATTCTATACTCTACACGGAAGACACCCACGGACATCAGTGTTTGATCCACCCGATGGTGGAAATGCCAGCAATAAAAACATTGCACAAATCCATCACTCAAGTTCTTGAGGAAGCAACAGAACACTTGAACAAGGCCAAAGAAAGACAAAAACTGTTTGCTGACCGAAAAGAAGTTCCCAATTATCTGATTGGAGATAAAGTCTGGTTAGCGTCTAGACACATACCTTTGAAAGTACCATGGTCCTTCTGCCCCAGATATATGTGTCCCTATTCTATCAAGGCAATAATCAACCCTGCCGGCATGAAGTTGGAGTTACTATCGCACATGAAAATTCACCCGGTATTTCATGTCTCGCTCCTCAAACCCATGAAACCAAATACACCTTGATTCTCCGCCAGAGCCCGAATTACTAAATGGTGAACCCAAATATGAAGTTAAGTCTATCTTGGATTCCAAGGTGGTTCGGGCCAAACTGTATCACCTAATAGACTGGAAAGTATACGGACCTCAAGACCGAAACTGGGAACCCAGCGAATATGTTCATGCCCCTGGTTAGACAATTCCATCGTAATAACCGCACCAAACCAGGGCCGGGAGGAGGATCACCCTTGAGAGGGGCCTTGAGGGGAGTGCTGTCATGGCCACTTGCCCAGGATCATAGGAGCGGCACCATCAAGTGGAGGGAGCAGCGGGCATCATGGTTCACGCACGTCCCTTTGGGACGTTTATACATGGGAGGCTTGGTTGGACGCAGTCCTGGTGCCTTTGGCTCATGGAAGAACTTAAACAAGACATTTCACTATGGGCAGAAGTGCTTGGAATGGAATTTTATTATGGGCAGGAATACTCTCAAGAACTCTCATTTGTGTGTAACTAGTCCGGGTGTGGTCTTCATCTGCATCTGCACGTGCAACTTCTAGGAGTGGCAGGGTATGGCATGCAGGACTGTGCTAAGGGGTGTGACCTTAAGAGGTCAGCTATAAAAGCCAGCCCAACCCCAAGGCACACGTTTTGCGTTATTCAGCACCTCCGTGCAGAGTAACGCTCACTGTCGCCTGGGATTCAATATACCTGGACAGTCCTGCCATCTTCATCCGTACTTACCATCTGGAAGATCCTGCTCTCACCTATGCACTTCTTCCTGACACCGCGGCTCACCTGCAAACATCTCGGAGCGCAGACATCTTCTTCCTGGCACCGCGGCTCACCTGCAAACATCTCGGAGCCCGGACATCTTCTTCCTGGCACCGCGGCTCACCTGCAAACATCTCAGAGCGCAAACATCTTCTTCCTCACACCGCGGCTCACCTGCATACATCTTGGACCACAGACATCTTCTTCCTGGCAACGTGGCTCACCAGCAAACATCTCGTAACGCAGACAGCATCATTTAGGCACCGCGGCAAGACGCACTCCACCCAAACTTGCAACACCTGCAAAGGAAAGCAAAAGACAAGGTTAGACACTTAACAGACATTACGTTAAGGGTGCGCTGCCATTAAAACTTCACGCCTTCCCTAAAGCCATCACGTACCTGCTGCTGGACACCGCGGTTGCATCCATCTTCCGCGCAGTCGCGTTCCGCACCTCCACAGCCATTGTTAGGCCGCATTTCCACCTATTTGCGAGAAAACAGAGAGGAACGTTATTTTGTGAAAAACAACAACATTGAGAGCAATAACATCAAGACATTGAGAGGAAGAAGAAAGAGGGAAAAGACAAGAGACATTGAGAGAAAGCAGAAAGAGGGAAAAAGACAAAAGACATTGAGAGAAAGCAGAAAGAGGAACTTAGTCGCAGCTGGACTGGACTATTACTCAGGAATCAGTGAAGGAACTCGATTCCATCTACAAGCGCCCCTACCAGAAGTAGCAGGACGGAGAGCTCATCATTCACACTTACCAGGTGAGCCTTATGGGCCGGTACGTGCCCACAGAAATCGCACCTTGGGTCGAAGGGGTTGGGAGATACCACAGTCACCTATCAGCATATTCACGTTTTCCCATATCCACGCAGGAGCAGTGCCACCGATTGTCGCCTCCCAGAGCTGATCCGCAGGGGGCGAAACCAGAAGGGGACGATCTAACTCTAGGGAGGGCTGCAACCGTGCCCCAACGCCTCCGCAGACTCCAGGTGAGCATAACATATATAAGAGTCCCCAGTATTCCCCCTCGATGAATATCTCGGGGAAATATCTCCACACCCATTTTCCTGTGAGGAAGCACGTAGATAGCCAAGGTGGCAGAATAGCCCATCTGTAAACCCAAAGAGATTACAATTGTATCTTTCTTTGGGATGTGACATTTGTAGGGACATCAGAGGTACTAGCCATTTCCCTCTATTGATTTCCGGTTGGATTTTCTACATGTAACAGGATTCGCCAACTATTATCAATTGGACCATATGCCATCCCTGACACCATATGTGAGAAGCTCATGGTGACAACAAGTCAGACAGACACAAGTGATCACAGTTCAAGGGTGTTTATTCAACAATGAATTATGTATGCAGGTTGTAAAAATGCCTATTCTAAACCTAAATCTAGGATGGGAGTAAGCTTCAACCATCAAATGAAAAATAAGGCAGTCCTAGTGGTGTTGTGTCAAATCAAAAAGGCCTATACTAAGAAACCTATTGCCAAAAATCACAACTAATACAAAAAGAGTTGTGAGATAGGTCTTAAGAAAATAAAAATGTGTCAACAAATAATATGTCAGGATGCAGTAGCTTGGGTCTCCCATCCCCACGTTTTGGACACGGATAAGCCTCTCCAGCACAGATATATAGGGAGGAACAAAGGAAGTACCATAACAGACAAAGGGCAATAGAAGAAAGGGACAGGAAGGAAAGAGAGAGGAGGAAGAAGCACAAAGATTAAAGGACAAAAGGTTACAGAGAAGACGGAATGAAGAGAAGGAGTAAGGAGGGAAGAACAAAGGCAAGAGGAAGAAAAAGCTAGAAGGATGCGAAAAAGTTAAGGGAAGTCGATGAAGAAACAGAACAGAACAGGAGGCAGTGAGGTTTGGATGCAAGTCTCATCCTAAAGGAACTAATGAGGAGAAGCTCAGAAATACGATGGGCTAGAGTGGGAGACATTTTCCCAATAACGGAAGTAACGCCAGCAACACCTAGAGTAGCACTGGAAGAAGGAAGATATGATGTGGAAGGCATTGGAGAAAGGAATGATACGTTCTATCAACAATTAAGACAAGATAGCGAGTATGGAACTCAAGGGAGTGGTAATCGATCCCTGATACCGTGACCACGAATTGAAAAAGAAAATATGCTCATTAGTGAACACTGAGCATTGTCCTTAAGTAGACTAGATTTAGACCGAGAAGAGGATGATAGTCATACTAATTGGGATCTAGAAATGTCAGACGAGGACAGAGAGACAGGTCATGAAGCAGAAAGAGAGGGTGCTTGCGCCCCCCTGGGAAGACAATGGATGGATAAGGAAGTAAGATTGTCAAATCTGGAACATCCTAAAGAAAGAATGCTAGATCCCATAGCATATCCTGAGCGTCCCTGAGGACGATCATATAGTGAGAAGGGAGAGTCTCCACCAAATGCAAGCAGGTTAAGGTCGCTACCAGCAAGAAGGCGAATAGGGACGATTACCCCGCCATAGATAGACTAATAGTGGGATCTAACTATGGGATGGGGTTCACACAGTTCCTCTTGCTACAGAATGGGGAGGAAGCAAGACCAAAATACATTCCATTGCCATAAATGGATAAGGATAATTTAAAATGCAAGCTCCCTAGTTTGACTTGAGGTGCTGGGAAATGGATTTATGAATTAGAGAACATGACAGGGGGAAACACACTGGCCATAGGAGACATAAAAGGTCTCCTGAAAGCCAATCTTGGAGAGAGGGTGGACGACATATGGAAGAGAGCAGGGGACTCAAGTGTGACTGCAGAAAACAGAGCGCATGATGGAGCGCCATTTAATAATTGTAGGGCAGGTTTTTGGCAGGTTCTCAAGGTACAGTACCCTGACACATCAGATATGGCTTCAATTATGAGATGGAAAATGAAAGAAGATGAAGACCCTATTGCTTACATTCAGGATATTCAGGAGAAATGGCAGCTTGAAACTTGTGAGCCGTTGGAAAAGACAGTGACACTATTTATCATATTTTATGTCATGGATTAGCAGAACCAGTACAAAGACAGATGAAAAACAAGTGGGGGTGGAAGCTAAGCCATGGGCTGTGATACAGTTGACAATAGTAAATCGCTGTCGGTTATTACAAGAGAAGAATAAAAGGAAGGATGAAAATAGGAAAATGGAGGAAGCCAAATTAGTTCTGAATTCTTTTTCTAAATTTACCATTGAAGGGGCAGTGTTGACAAGTGGAAAAGGAATGGGAATGCAGGAAGCAATAGGTACATCGCAGGCAAATAATTCACAACCGATGGATCAAGGTGAGTATGAGTTTGCGCCACGAGACAGAGCTATGGGTTTAAGGGGAAGAAGAGGCAGATTTCAGAATAACCAAGGTGGATGTCAAAACACTCAGAATGAGAATCAGAATGCTCAGCGGGCTATAACCAAGGAGTGATCACCAGAGGGCCACTCCCAGTATGTTGGACATGTGGAATAATGGGGCATATTGCACGCACATGCAGAAGCCAAGGGAGTGTATACATTTTGCCAGTTGTCAAGAGGGGGGACAGCTTATCCAATGCCAAATAGCACACACACAAGAGAGGGCTTTGCCCAGGATCACACATCCTATCAGGCACAGGCGCAACAAGTACAGCAAGCACAACAGCAGGGACAAGTACAAATGCAACCAATGCAAGGGCAATCGCAACAAGCACCTATGCAGACACAACAATATGCGAAAACAGGACAAGAATTTACGCCTAGAATAGGAGGTGTCACTGTGGTAGGAGGATATCCTTTCAAAGGGAACAGGGATGAGCTGGTACCGTCAATAGGACCGCTCACAGGGTGACTTGAAGTGTTCAGTACTATCTGTGACACCAGACCCGCAAGAGGGACCAAGGGTTGATGTGACGATAGGCAGCAAATCCTTTTCTTTTCTTGTAGACACTGGGGCGACTCGTTCGTGTATACGAGAGGGAAAATACCCAATGTCGGTTATTGCCATGAATGCTCAAGGACTCTCTGGAACTATAAATGTAATTCCTTTTACTGATAAGTTACTTGTTTCTATAGGGGAATGTGACACGTCAGTTCCTTTTTTATATTCACGACAAACACCAGTTGACATTTTGGGAAGGGATGTAATGACAAAACTTAACATGACAATTTAATTTACTGATCAAGGAATAGTGTGCTCCACTCCAGGAATACACTATTTAAATATAGGAGAGTACATACTGGCATTCATAGGACAAGTAGCTCTGTGAGGCATCCCGGTAGATCCAGAAGTCTTTTTATGTGGAGTAAACATTTTGCTGACATGGCTACCTGGTCTGGTAGGGAAGATTGTGAGGATGCCCTATGAATTATTATTTGTAACACAAATACCTATGGATGAGGAAGATGGACAGACTATCCCTATAGAGTTGGAAGCAGCTATAGTTCGGGTGAGATTGCAGTGCTTGAAGGGGTGGGTGACGAAGGTAGATCATGGAGAACAGTGATTGCCCTTGAAGACGGGTACAGATGGACTGACATAACAGATGAAGATACATTCAGAGATTAACGTATCGATGACGAAGTGGTGTTTTTTGGGAGCATTACATACTGTATAAGGATCAGGAAGAGAGAAATCCCACAGCAAAATGTGAAAGTGCGGCAACGACAAGCATTTTTTCAGGAAGATCTAGAAAATGTGCCAAGTGTCCTATGGACTATAGGCCCACATGACATAGGTTTATTGAAGGTAATAGGAGAGGTTAAAATAAAGCTTAAACCAGGAGCAATTTTACCCAGTGCAAATCAGTACCCCATGTCCCGAGAAGCTGATGAAGGTATATTACAGACTATTTCAGCAATGATGAATCAGGGGATCCTGGTGCCATCGGAGTCATCGTGCAACACTGCGGTGTATCCGATTAAAAAATCGAAAGGTGGGTCATGGAGATTTATCCAGGATTTGCGACCTTTAAACCAGATTGTAGAGGAAGAGTTTCCTTTAGTTCCTAATCCTGCAACAATATTGTGCAGCATCCCAGTTGAGGCTCAGTATTTCACAGTGATCGATTTGAAAAATGCGTTTTTCTCGATCCCGCTGCATAAGGACTCACAAGACCTGACTTCCTTTACGTTTAGACAAAAAAGACTAAAACATACTCGTTTGCCTCAAGGGTACTGTGAGTCCCCATTGATCGATGGATCTAGGCAATATCAATCTTAAAAAAATTGCAGTAATACATTACGTAGATGACATATTGATTTGCAGTACAACAGAGGATGAGTGTAGGCAAGACTCTGTCCAACAAATGACTATTTTAACAGGCAAAGGATATAAGGTGGACAAGGAGAAATTACAGTATTGCCAGGAAGAGGTGTTGTACATAGGCCAGTCATTTCAGATGAAGGGAAGAAAATGACACCTGAAAGGGCTGAGGCAATTATGAAAACACCGAAACCAAACATAGAAAGGCAGATGCAGCCGTTCCTGGGCTTGTGCAATTACTGCAGATCCTGGGTGTTTGATTACAGCACATATATCAATCCACTTTTACAAGTGTTAAACAAAGCACAAGTTGATAAGGAAAAGATAGAAAGGACTGAAGAAATGGAGGAAGGATTTGTGGAGTTGAAAAGAGTAATTTGTACAGCTGCAGTTTTAGGGATTCCCAATTATGGTGAGGAATTTTGATCTATTTTCGCACACAAATGGGGCAGTCATGACAGCAGTGCTTACACAAAGGACAGCATTGGGGTACAAACCTTTGGCATATTACAGTGGGATCTTAGACCCAGTTATGAGAGGACACTTCCCGTACAAACAATCTTTGACAGCTGCCACATTTGCAATTGAGAAGTCCACAAGTATTGTCATTGGCTGTTCTATGACTCTTTACCTTGAGCCTGCCTTATTTACCATTTTAGAGAAACCCAGCGCTAACATCCCAAAGATCTTCCGTTTATGAAGTAATGATTTCCAATCCAGCGATTAAAATTGTAAGGTGTAAGATAGTGAATCCAGCCACGTTTGTGGCTGAACCTGTAGAAGAAGGTGATCATATGCATGACTGTCCAAATTATGTTGAATTCTATGATGATATACCCCATGTGAAAGAAAATGGTTTGGCGTGAGGGGAGATTCTTTTTATTTATGGTTCTTAGAAAATTGATCAGACTAGTGGTGAAAGGCATTCAGGATCTGCAGTAGTAAAATACAGATTCAATGGTGAATTTGAGGTAGTGGCAAGTGCAAGATTACTGTCTCACTTTTCAGCGCAAGCAGTAGAATTAGCCATGCTTATTGGCGCACTTGAAAAACATAAAGGACAGGAAGTTACGGTGTGCAGTGACTCTGCCTATCTGATATCAACCGTACACACAGGGCTATCACGTTGGAAAAGGAGGGGCTTTCTCTGTGCAGACAGCTTTCCAGTACCACATGCACCCCTATTGGACAGACTCATCAAGGCATTACAACTCCCAGTGGCCAGAGCAGTCGTAAAAAAATACTAAATTAACACACTTTATCTCTCACGGATATGAAGCCGCGGACATAGAAGCCAAAGAGTTGCATATTGCCCAGATATTTCAAGATTTGATACTGAATATATTAAAGAAGTTTTAAAGTAGAACCATGTTAGTACGAGAAGGGTTTAAAATGCTTACCCAATTAAAAGAGATTCAGGGAAGAGCCCCACAGAAAGAGCAAGAACTATGGAAATTAAGGTGTGTTTTTTATCCCCAATGGAAGCTTTACGGCAACAGGAAAGCACTGGAAAGCCAGTAACACCGACAGCATTATTGAAAGTCACACTTGAACTACTTCATTACCCCGCACATATAACCAGAGAAAGGCTTGCTGGCACTATTGGAGAAGACTGGTTAATTCCTAATTTACTGGAACATGTTGCACAGTTCATGGTGAATTGCATTGTGTGTCAAAAGTTTACCGCTGGGCATACACTAAGAACAATTAGAGGAACAATACCTTGATAAAATGGTCCGTTCCTGCATTTACATACTGATTATCTAAATGCAGGAACGACCCGACCTGACCTGGCCTCCTGCCTCCTCGACATAGAACTCTGGATGACCCAAATCCACCTCCATTTAAACCCCTCCAAAACAGAAATCATGGTATGTGGCAACTCCGAACTTCTTCCGCACCCACTACCCTGGCCACCTGTCATGGGCAACTCACCGACCCCCTGCAACTCAGTGAAAAATCTTGAATGCACCCTTGACTCTGACCTAACACTCTCGCGCCAAGTCAACAATGTCTCAAAGTCCTGCCACTACCACCTAAAAAACCCTTAGGCGCATCTTTCCATATCTCTCCTTTCCCAACAGATTCTCTGTGGTCCAATCAATCGTTATATCAAGACTGGACTACGCAAACCCCCTATACCTCGGAGTCCAACTGAATAAACTCCAAAGGGCACAAAACGCGGCAGCCAAAATGCTGCTTGCACTCGGCTCAAGAGACCACATCTCCCCAGCCCTTAAGACAATTCACTGGCTTCCAGTAGCCCGAAGGGTGACTTTCAAAACCTTATGCATCGCCCATCGAGCACTGCATAAAACCGGACCTCAATATCTTCAAGACAAGCTAAAACCCTATCACCCTCCACGCACCCTAAGATCAAGCTCAGCCGACCTCCTAGTCATACCTAAGACAAAATCAGTCAGGTTGGGCGGATCATCATTCTCAGCCTTGGCCCCCACCCTGTGGAACTCGCTTCCACCCCACATCCTCCTAACTGAGGATTTAACGCCTTGCCGCAAACTGCTGAAAACCTGGCTCTTCCCCTAAATTCAACCAGTACCAAACTAAACCAAACAGACTAACAGCATCTCATTGACACCTGATGCGAGAAATTGACAGCTAATAACCCCGAATATAAACTAGAAGGACAAACAGAATTAAACGAGTAAAGAATAAATCATAGGGAAACAGTAAAGAGATTTAAACTGCCGAAATGGACATTATGCATGAGGAGCGAACAAAGTGAATGGCTTGGATGAAATAGTTAGAATGGATGAAGAGTGTGGAACAGATGAATGCGCTGAGTGGAAGAATGCATGAGTGGAAGAACAGATGACTATATAGATCGAATGAGTATGTAAATCGAATGAGTATGTAGATCGGATGAGTGTATAGAATGGATGAACATGTTAAGCGGATGAGTGTGCAGAGCGGTTGCGTGTGTAGAGCGGACGAGCATGTAGAGCGGATGAGTGCATAAATACAGAGAAGCGAGTAGAACAGATGGGTTTATAGTCAAAATGTCGAAAAAAAAATGTCTACAAACAAAAATGTCGAAAAAAAATGTCGGAAATAATAATGTCGACATCCTATACTTATAATGTAAAAAAGTCATTTTTTTGAAAAAGAAATGTCGACAAAAAAAATGTCACTTATAACTATCAACACCTCACCCAACACCCCCCTGCCACCCCCCCACACCCCCACCACCACCCTCCCACCCCTCATACTCAACACATTCTAATTATATATTTATTTATTTATTTTTTCAATAAATAAATAACCAAAAAGAGTATCATTTACTATTGGGGGGGGTCCCCCCCAACCCCCCCTCACCCAACACCCCCCTGCCACAACAACCACCCTCCCACCCCTCATACTCAACACATTCTAATTATATATTTATTTATTTATTTATCTTTTCAATAAATAAATAACCAAAAAGAGTATCATTTACTATTGGGGGGTGTCCCCCCCCAACCCCACTCACCCAACACCCCCCTGGCACCACCCCCCACACCCCCTCCAACCACCCTCCCACCCCTCATACTCAACACATTCTAATTATATATTTATTTATTTATTTATTCTTACAATAAATACAAAATTTCGAAAAAATATCAAAAAATGTCGACATTTTTGTTTGTCGACATTATTGTTTTTCGACATTTATTTGTCGACATTTTGACTGTCGACATTTTGACTATCGACATTATGACTGCACTCCGAACAGATGAATGCGCTGAGTGGAAGAATGCATGAGTGGAAGAACAGATGACTATATAGATCGAATGAGTATGTAAATCGAATGAGTATGTAGATCGGATGAGTGTATAGAATGGATGAACATGTTAAGCGGATGAGTGTGCAGAGCGGTTGCGTGTGTAGAGCTGACGAGCGTGTAGAGCGGATGAGTGCGTAAATACGGAGAAGCGAGTAGAACAGATGAATGCGCTGAGTGGAAGAATGCATGAGTGGAAGAACAGATGACTATATAGATCGAATGACTATGTAAAGTGAATGAGTATGTAGATCGGATGAGTGTATAGAATGGATGAACATGTTAAGCGGATGAGTGTGCAGAGCGGTTGCGTCTGTAGAGCGGATGAGCATGTAGAGCGAATTTGTGCGTAAATATAGAGAAGCGAGTAGAACGCATGAGTACATAGAACAGATGAATGTACAGAGCGGATGAGCGTAAACCTGATGAGTGTGTAGAGCAGATGAGTATGTAGAGCGGATGAGTATGTAGAGCGGATGAGTGTGGAAAGCAGATGAGTACGGAAGTGCGGAGAGTGTGTGGATCGCTGGAGCAGATGAATGTGCAGACCTGGCGAATGTATAGAGCGGATGAGTGTATAAAGCAGATGAGTGTATAGAACGGATGAGTGTACAGAGCGGATTAGTGTATAGAGCGGATGAATGTACAGAGCGGATGAGTGTACAGAGCGGATGAGTGTACAGAGCAGATGAGTGTAGAGAGCAGATGAATATATAGAACAGGTTTACTGCGTATTAGCAAATGACTTTATTGGGCTGATGAGCGCATATTGCTGTTGAATGCGTGGAACGTACGAGTGCTTAGAGCAGATGAGTGCATAAAGCGGATGAGTGCATAGAGCGGATGAGTGCATAGAGCGAATGAGTGCCAGGAGTGGATGAGTGCGGGGAGCAGATGAGTTGAATGCGTGGAAAGCACGAGTGCTTAGAGCAGATGAGTGCATAGAGCGGATGAGTGCATAGAGCAGATGAGTCCCAGGAGCGGATGAGTGCGGGGAGCAGATGAATTGAATGCGTGGAAAGCACGAGCGCATAGAGTGGATGAGTACATAGAGCAGATGAGTGAGGGGAGCGGATGAGTGCGGGGAGCAGATGAGTACGGGGAGCGGATGAGTGAGGCAAGCAGATGAGTGAGGTGAGCGGATGAGTGCTGGGAGCGGACGAGTGCGGGGAGCGGATGAGCGCGGGGAGCGGACGAGTGCAGTGAGCGGACGAGTGCGGGGAGCGGACGAGTTCGTAGAGGGAATGAGTGCGTAGAGGGGATGAGAGCGTAGAGGGGATGAGTGCATAGAGGGATGAGAGCGTAGAGGGGATGAGTGCGTAGAGGGGATGAGTGCGTAGCGAGGATGAGTGCGCAGAGGGGATGAGTGCATAGAGGCGATGAGTGCGTAGAGGGGATGAGTGCGTAGAGGGGATGAATGCATAGAGGGGATGAGTGCGTAGAAGGGATGAGTGCGTAGAGGGGATGAGTGCGTAGAGGGTACGAGTGTGTAGAGGGGCTGAGTGCGTAGAGGGGATGAGTGTGTAGATGGAATGAGTGCATAGATGGAATTAGTGCGTAGAGGGGAAGAATGCGTAGAGGGGATGAGTGCGTAGAGGGGAGGTGTGCATAGAGGGGACAAGTGCGTAGAGGGGACGAGTGCGTAGAGGGGACGAATGCGTAGAGGGGACGAGTGCGTAGAGGGGACGTGTGCATAGAGGGGACGAGTGCGTAGAGGGGACAAGTGCATAGAGGGGACGAGTGCGTAGGGGGACGAGTGCGTAGAGGGGATGAGTGCGTAGAGGGGACGAGTGCGTAGAGCGGGTGAGTGAGCAAAACAGGTGAATGCATAGTGCGTGTGAGGGCATAAAACGAACGAGTGCCTAGAGCGAATGAGTGCCTAGAGCAAATGAGTGCCTAGAGCTGAGTGAACGAGTGCCTAGAGGGAACAGACGTACTGCGTAGAGCGGACGAGTTGCGTAGAGCGGATGAGTATGTAGAACGAATGAGTGCAGACTGCATGCAGTATGGATGAGTGCGTAGAATGGATAAATACGTAGAGCTTCTGAATGCATAGAGCGGACGGAACGAGTGAAGTGTGTAGATGGATTCTATATTGATAGAACAAATGATATATGTGAATGGAATTGATCACATATATGGATGGAACGCGTGCCGGACGTGGATGGAACGGGTGACGTACGTTGATGGAACGGCTGACATATGTTGATAGAACGGGTGCCGTATAAAACAACTTAGAATACACGGAATGGTACGGATGAAATATGTGGATGGAGTGCATTAAACAACTTAGAATATACGAAACGGATTGGAGTAAATAGAGCGGTTTTGAGTGCGAATGGCGGACAGGAGTGCGAGTGGCGGACAGGAGTGCGAGTGGCAGACAGGAGTACATGCATGAAGCCAACAGGAATGCATGCATGAGGCCGACAGGAATGCATGCATGAAGCATACAGAAGTGCATGCGTGGGGCAGACAGGAGTGCATGCGTGGGGCAGACAAGAGTGCATGCGTGGGGCAGACTGGAGTATGTGGGGTGGATTGGAGCACGCGGGGCGGACTGGAGTGCATGAGTGCATCGAGCAGACCGGAGTATGTGGAGCAGACTGGGGTGCATGGAATGAATAAGAGTGCATGTAATGGTCTAGAGCACATAGAATTGCGTGACGTACATAGTATGGTTTGGAATGCAGGGAACATTTGAAAGGGCATGTAACCCATCACATCACACCACCATGCTTACTCTCTTCTTTACACCACCACTCAACTAGAACACAGAGATACTATGACACCATTCGGTATAACTGTTCTCATACCAACATCCACCGCTCACTCCCCATCATTCTAAGTAAGCACTGCTGGTTACACCCCTCCCAGCCAGGTGTTCTCCTCAGGCATAACGCAGCCACATTCGGTCTGGATATATCCTGCCAGAACGAAAACATGCTCCTGATCTCTCAACCACCACACCTACCGCTAAGAAGCAGCTATTACACGAATACCGCACCAGCTGCACACATACCCGGTGCTCACATGCCCCTTTGACTCTCTCTACTCTCTCTACTGACCTGAACTTCGGTTCCCAAGGGCGTTCAACCTACCCGCGCCTTCAGACCATACCAATGGTATATAAGGCGCTATATAAATGCAAAATAACATAACATATGCTGCAGACTTGTAATGGCTATGTATATCTATTAGTGGTGGTGTGTCCCTTCTGCAGGTGGATCGAAGCCAGTCCATCTGCACACCCTGATGCCACTTGCTCAGCAATGTTTTTAGTGCGCAAAGTCTTCCCAAGATGGGGTGTGTGCAAAAGTACTAATATCTGAGAATGGGCGACATTTTGTCAATTAGTTATTTGAACAGATAGGGCTTCTATTGAGCATAAAAAACAAGTTTTCTTCTGCTTATAACCTGCAAGCAACTGACATATGTGAAAGACTAGACAGCCTCCTCAAGGAAAGGATTGCCAAGATAAAATTGACTTTAAAGAAGGGATGGCTATATTGCCTACCCCTAGCCTTATATTCCCTTCGGAATCAGCCAGGGTCTGACCACCACCTCACCACACACAAATTAGTGACGGGGCATTGTATGAGAATGCCTCTTACACCTCCATCTAGGGTCAGGAGTGATGCCCAGAGTGTAGCAATGACTCCAGGTGATGAAATGCACTATTATTTGACATGTATGACTACCAGTATTTCTTTCATTTCAGATCAAGTCAAGCATTGGTGCGAGAAGTTTAAGAACATGGAAGAGGACGATCCAGTGACCAATCCAAGTGAACTATTGCCATCAGCAAAGTTATATGGTGGGGACCTAATACTGATAAAGAACTTTACCAGAAGGTAGCATGAATCTAGGTTCAATGTCCTCTTTATAGTTGAGGAAGTTTCCCTATCTGCAGTTAAGGTATCGGGAAGATGGGCTTGGCTGCATTTGAACGACGTGAAGGTTTATAAAGGTGAGACACCCTCCAATGGTTGCTGTCCCAGGAGCAAGACAAGAAGAAGCATTTCTGCGTGTGCAGACTCGATCGATGACCAAGAAGAAGGACGATAAAGTAGCAAGTGATTAGCACATGTTTTTTATTGGACTGCAATTCAAGGGATGCTCCTTATATATTCTAGCAGGAAGTGCTAAGACTTGCGGAAGAATTCCAGAGACTGAAATGAATTTTTAGAAATGTATTGAGCAAATGAATAATACATCAGTATTATGCATAATCGTCAGTTTTTTTATTAGAAATTGGAAAAGAGATCACTATCCAGATTCATTTTGTGGAGGACATCTGTTTTAATTAATAAGGTACATGATACCTGTTGGCACTTATACAGATTGTCTTTTGGTTGCTATTTTTGTGTTCTTACTTCAATCCTACCCTGACCTTGTTGGGAGAGATGTTGATATTCACACCTTTTATATGGTTCCAAGAATGGTCCAGTGATAAGAAGACTATTGCCAGCGATTATTGAGCAAATTGTACAATCACAGATGCAACATTGAATACTTACACTAAACATGATTTGAGAAGAGGGCAATGTGGTTATAGAGAGAGCACTAGCTCAACAAGCATTAGGATGGCACAACAGATGGTTCTCCAGACTTTTATGCATAATATACATATGCATGTGTATTCTCTTTATCTTTCTGTATCTCACATTTCTGAAAATCTATTTTCCTGCCGATAAAATTGAAAAAAGGTTGTCTTTGATTCTTCCTGTTGCAGGTACAAATGAAGATAATTTTGTTAATCTCTATGAGCATGTTAAATGGCATAAGAGAGATGCAGAACAAGATAATCAGGAGATACATACTTACTTTGATAATGCAGCTCACCTGGGAAATAATATGTGCTATCAGCACATGAAAAAGGTGGGGGAAAGAGCATCTGATGGGAATTGCTGTGTCTGCTCTCTCATCCCCTATGCCGTGAATACTGTAAAAACTTTCATTTCAAAAGAAATGCCGGCAGAGGATCCGAAGTGCCTCAGTCATATAGCGGCATGCACTACCAGAGGACAATCCCAAGGGAGCAGGGCAACATTACGATGGAGATCAAGACAATTGTTTCCATACAAGGATGATTATATCAACACAGCACAAATGGAGAAGGAAACTGGATGGACAGACAGGAATCTTGTGTACCCTGCTGCAGGCCAGGATGAGGTGGTCATTGAAGAAATGAAGAGAATGAACTGCTCTGGAATGACGAAGAAGACTGAAATGCCTGGAAGCTGGGAACGGTCAGAGCTGTTGATCTAAGGGCGAGTACACACCAGTAAAGGATGGGAAGATGGAATGATATCCTGTGCAGCTCTTCTACTAAGAAAAGAAGCAGTGCAAGGAGTGCAGAGGTGTATGATGAGTGTTTGAAGTCATGGTCTAAATACTCCAAATTGCTGACATGGGTGGAGGATGAAGCTGGGCCACCATCCGTAGCCCCATTCATAAATGCGACTTTGTGCTTCTAAAGAAAAGGAAACAATGTCAGAAATAAAAAGGGGTGTAAAAACACCATGAATGTTCCAGGAATGAGGAGAATGACGGCTGTTCCGAATGGATCGTATTGGGGCTGTGGATCTAGAGCATATATGAAATTACCCAGGAATTGGGGTGGAGTGTGCTCTCTTGTTTATATCCATGTTCCAGCATTGGTGATCCCAGAAAGTGACCTGAAGATTGAAGAATTCCCAAAAGTAGAAGATCACCTGAGAAGAAGAAGAGCAATAGAACTCTGGTGAAGGAAGAGATTTAATAACTTTTCAGCAAAATCAAAACAAGTTTTTGACGATATTCCAGATGAGCACAAATTGTTCAGTAAAACTGCAGTCTTATTCACATTCATGTTTATGCCTGGGGTTCAGACTGCTGTAAATGCCTGGTGGTTACAAATCATGAGATGGGAGCTGCTCCAGACAATCAATGCCACTACAAAAGGATTTAATGCGATAAAAGAAGAATAGAGGGACATAAGGCTAATGACCCTCCAGAACCGGTATGTTCTTGACATGATCACAGCTATAGAAGGAGGTGTTTGTGCCAAGATCAGGCCATCATGTTGCACATTCATACCATCTCATGACAGAGAGAATGAGACGTTGACAGGGGCCATACCAATGTTGACAGATTTGCACATAAAAATGGTGGATGAGACATCAGCCATTGACGATGACAGTTGGTTCATTTTCCTGTTCTCATGGATTCCTTATTGGATGGCACACTTGTTCAAGTTCCTTGGAGCACTATTTGTGATAATCATATTTGGATTCTGTTTGATACGGATAATTATTACAAAATGTAAGAAAACTGCCAAGAAAGCAGTAGGAATGAAGATCATGATTGATGCCAAGGATGAACCAGAGGTAAAGGAGCTGACTGATGACACCATCAGAGATTACATAAAGGCCAGCATTGTAGCACCTGAGGGAGCAAAGTTCTGGTATCCAAATGATCATAAGATATATGTGGGATGATGGGGCTACTGTACCACAAATGGACAATGTATGTAACTACATGACCTGGGGTGTGGATGAACACTTCAAAACAGCAGGCACCCTGAGGGGGGTGATGAAGATATGGACACTGAAGAGACATTTCTTCCAGAGGAAATACAAGGGCACTGAGAGAATTGATATACAAGGGCACTGAGAGAATTGAGGAGGTGGTTGAGGACTCGACCAGAGGGGGGAATGTAGAGGAGCATCTGCAAGAGATCCAGCCCCCTTCCTCCCGTGTATTGGAGACACAAAATCATGCTGTGCCTAACACCAGCCATAATACCAATACGGCAGCAAGTGTTTGAAAGAAGATACCCATTGAGACAATCCTACCAAATGTACCCTCAACATGATGATAACCTGCAGGAGGAAAAACCTGAAGGAGTGTGAAAAGAATCTAACCAACCCAATGAATTTATGATGTCATAAAGAAGTGTGCACAATGTCTCGAGATACTGGCTAAAAGATGTTGTATAGATCCTGAAGAAACTAATGACGAAGTAAAGAATCAAGTGAATTTCCCAATATAAAAAGGAAGATTATATGTGCACTATATGTACAGCTGCTGAAACGCAGGATAGATTAAATCATCATAGAAGCTGGCTATGAGTAGTGAATAAAAAATGCAGGCAAAGTCGTCATTGTATAGAAACTGGACATTGGTATCATGAATTTAGTAGGCCAGAACCCATGCAGCTGGAATAGAAAACTGTGTGGCAGCAAGAATAATAGGCTTGTGAAGCTGTATGACAAGGCTGCCTGGCCTGGAGTCAAGATTCAAGAAGCAAGGTCAGCTCTCAATTCTGAAGAAGAACGAGTATGCAGAGGATGAATCTTCTTGCATTATGGTGCAAGATAGAACACAAAGGATGCCAAACTTTAATTCATTTAGAGCATTTAAAAGCTGAAAAATTGACCAAATCGTGGTCTCCTGTAACTTGAGCCAAGGATGGAAATAGAGCTTGAATCTGAAGTCCCAGACATGATAGCGAGTACCCTCACTCTCATGCATTCTCAAAGACAAGGATATTCTTTCTGCAAGGCCAAGTACAAAGAATATTTAATTTCAGAAGGCATGGGCGTGGATGATGAAAGATGTTGGGCTAATTGGGTGGTGAGGTAGCTTCATGTTCTATCTCCCTGCACCTGGGTCTTGGCTTACGTGCTACTAAATGAACCGAATGTTCCAGACATGGCACAAGTGTGCCAACCAATTATATTAGTCCATATAATGAAGGACCTTATAGTTTGAAGACCAATGACATACTGTGTATCTAATGTTTCTGAAATTACATGTTTTTTAGAGGTAGGCATAAGTTGTCCGCCTGATAATGGATAGAATCCTATCCATTATCCTGACAATCCTAGCTCCTATAGAAAAGTATACTTAGATGTCTCCCTTAACATATCCGACCCTTGATAGGTTTTTCATTATTGCCACGTAGTATGATGTCACTCTGACATATTTTACATATAAAAAACATATTTTGTGTAGAGATCATTGATAGTGTGAGTGTACGTCCGTTGATGTTCGTCATAACCTCCCTGTTTTAGATAATTGTTAACAAAACAGTACTTTGCCTTCTTCCTGAGTTGGTTTTGTTGTTTGAACTCAGAATTATTCTGGTGTGATCCAATCCATTACATAGGCACGTTCCTGAAGGGCCATATGCTCACATGTCAAGTGAGTGTATTAATAAATACCAACAAATATAAAGCGACAAGACTGCTCCAATTCTTTGTAAAATCTGTATATTACTTCAATGAACCAGTGCCCGGGTGATACTGGTCCTTCAAACCAAATTCACTAGGTGTAGTCATAGTAGCCCAGCGGAGAGGGTAAGCCAGAAGAAGGGTTGAACCATCTTGGTTTCTGCTAGGGCTCTCTAAATGTCCTGCCCCACACCACTTCCAGCGGGGAAAGCACTCTGGATATGATGTTCGCAAAGCAAATGGCACATGCTATAGCAGCCTGGATTTGGCCCCTGGCAGCAGGCTCGCGTTGGGCCAATCTCCTGTAACATTTTGCCTTGATAAGGGAAGGAAACCCTTCTCTTAGTTGATTAATCTTTGAATTCTCAAAATACGAACAAGGATGCACTGGAACTCTGTTTGCAAATACAGTCTATTCCAAAGTCCACTGCCATAGAGATGAAGTCAGAAGGCTCCAAGGCAGAGGTAAATACTGCTCCCTTTAAAGATCCTAAGATTGACGAATTTACTATGTATGCCCACTGCACCACACTTTTGAACACAGCGATTATCCATACATATACAATTCAGTTTAGAAATACAGCAGGAGTTGACCCATGCCTTACGGGTAATTACGGTAAAGCCATTCCCTAGACAACTGACAATATGACGTGATGAGGCGTCTCTACACGTAAGTATGTAGCGCCGCGTTCATCTGCATTTCAATGACAACGTCTCTACCTCAGTTCAACAGATCGTGGCAACACGGACGCCGACCATACTTACAATTCGTTGGAATATCAGATCGTTTTAGGTAAGACATCTGAAAACACAATGCTACTCTATTGCAGCTAACTTTAATCCCCGTAAGTGCGAGTAATTTAGTGCACTTCTACTGTCTGTCAGGGCTACGTTCACGTTTCACACAAGAGGAAGCAACGGCTGAATGCAGCCATTACAGGGACGTCATTTCACCAAAATGCCTGGGGTAGCGGAAGTGACATCACCCGACCCTTGACCCTCTGATGACATCACAGGAAGTGATGTCATTAGACCCCGCCCCAAAGTGATATAGCGGGTAGCGATGGAACACGACATTTCACCCGTTGACAAAACAGGAAGTGGCATCACATAGCATTGTACACTATGAAAAATATAGTTATGATATCACTATATGATGTACATTCATACAAGAATGGATCGCCATATGTATCATTAAGTTCAGTGTTTATTGGCCCGTATTACCAAATGACTGTGTATGCAAGCAGACGTCCATGACCAAATGATAAGCGTAAGTGCTATATAATAACACATCATTAAGCGCTTTATATAGAAAAAATATACACCCAATATCACCCAACCTGTGTTGGTACTCATTTATCGACCTCAGAAGGATGAACGGCTTAGGCTTAGTGAGACGTTTAAGAACAGACTAAATCAGTGACTCACCCCCTGAAGTGTGCCTGAAATAAACATTTAATGAGGCCAGCAATTACTGTATAGAATTCCAGAAAGACACATTATTTGGTATTCCTATTCTTTCTTATTTAGGGTCAGTGCTGAAAGTGTTAGAAGAAAAATAAGAACAAGTGCCTCAAGTCTTTTTTTTAAGGGGCCTGAACAAGAAAGCCAGCCACCCCAGAAGTAAAGAGCCACAGCCCAGGAGCTTGCATAACTTAAAAAAAAAAAAAAAAAAATGTATTTTTTTTTTAGTAGAGGTCGCAAGGGACACCACAGAGGTCGCAAGGACACCACAGAGGTCGCAGTTGCGACCCCTGGCGACCCCCAAATGACGTACCTGAGCCATTACACGCATAACTGAAAGACCCATGTGAGTTCACATAGAAGTGAGAAAGCTGTCCTCAGGACTAGGTAGGACCGCTAGTTTGTCTGATTTGGAACATGTAGGCAATGACGTATAAAAGACATACACGAGAAGCTACAAATAATAGTGGATTTATACGCTACATGTTTTCCAGTATATATTTTACAGAGGCAACACTTCTGGTACATCATCACTAAGATCCCTTGTAAACATAAACGTAGTGTCTTGGACTTATGAATGGAAATCAATCAGTCACACAGATGTGAATATTGTGGAGTGGAACACATTCACACAGGATATGTGGTTAAAGCTCAGACAATTGCAGGTACTTGGTAGGCAATATGTTGAATTCTATCACGTGTAGTGTATGTTGGGCTTTAGTGTGGTGTACATGTGTTCATAAGTTCCAATTCCCTTTATTTAACAGAATTGATAATCTGATCTAAATAAGTGTTCCATATTGTTTTCTTTGTTATTGTAGAATTCGCCCTTATGAAGGACCATTTAACAGGTGCGAAATGCATTGGCTTAATTTGGGAATTCTGCTTCTTCACTAAAATGAACTTCATGAATAAAAAACCACAAGAAAAACTATAAAGAACTACTCTTTATTTGTTCTGATGGAACAACCATTATATGAATGTGTATGAATTCATTAGTGGTCTTCAACAAAACACAATTGGCGAGCCCAGGTCTGATTGACATTTTTCATCAGACACACTCTTCTGTTCTGCGTTTTACACCAGTATAGTGTATACTGGGTCAGTGAGGTCCGCCATTAACTGCACAAGGAAATTTGTCAGCTATTATAGGAATTTAAAGAAAAATAGCGGTGCCCGCCCATGCCTCCCTTTAAGCTCTGCTCCCTACCCACCCCAAATGCATCTTTGTTGTGAAACTGCTGTGTGAACAAGGGCCACTGCAAATGAGACACTTGTGCCCAGGAACCTGCTAACTGATCATAACAGAACCCTACAAGGGTGCTTTACAACCCTACCTGGCTGAGAAGCACAGGCAATTACTTACCTTGTCCCTGAAACCCTGGACTGGATCTCCCAGAAACCACAGAACCAAGGATGTGACGCCTGGCAATCCCTGTATCACCAAACTACATCGATGCTGGGTTCGGCACCTTTCACATTGAACAAACTGGTGCACAAACACTGTCATAGTCATCCCCGACATCGATGCACCACCGCCCCTGCATCTCAGAGTTCTGCTCAAGGACAATGCTGATGCTTTGACACCTTTGCATCTGAAACCCACGAGTATTCTAGTGTCCCTAACTCGACACTGCCAGTTTCTTCATATTCAAAGACGATGCTGCTGCATTACCCATATGCCGTGTTGTGTCTGCCCAGCCCGCTCACCGCCAAAGGCAAGTCTTCCCTTGTCCGTCCCAGAAGTCACCAAGTCCTCCAGTGCCACCCACTAGCCATTGCCTACTGTTCCCCGTGTTTTCTACCCGCAAGCCAGCACCACTGGCGAACAGAACTGCATCATTGGTACCCATCACTGCTGCTCTCCGACTTAACCCCAACCCAGCGCCAAAGGCACCCATGCACCTGGTCTTGTGCTAAAAAGCCTGGCTTATGCAGCTGAGCCCAAAAGACAAAAACTAAGGTATTTTGGAACATAGAACCGTTGTCATTTGTGTTGCAACTGTATCAGCTCACACCTCTCCTGAAAGGTACAGGCTGTCCTCAGCCTGAGCTACCAAAAGAGGCAAATAAATTATACCTGTTGGGCTTGCCTGTTTCATCTTTATGATTGGGATCCCTGCTGCTTTAGTAGTAGTGTTTGGCTGAGTAGGTGGTTTAGCCACTACTCCTCCCTGTACTCCTGCATGGCAGTAGCCATTTACATCTCAGCAAGGTGTAGGAATAAATTGGCAAAGGGACTGGAGGCTGCAATATGTCAAGCCACCGCCCCCCCCCCCACTCTCGTGTGGATCTGAACAAAGGCAGCGTTACACAATGTATTGCAAAAAATATTTGTAACTTTCACATGCAACTTACAGAAACATTTGCAGGCATTCCACGGAGGCCCATTTGCTGATTGCAGTGGGTTAGTGGGGCACTAGGGTAACACATTGTGCTGTACATGTGGTATTCGCCACACCCTTGATATCCCACTGGGCACATGTGGTATAATGCATGGACATTTCCATCAATCCGCACTGTGCTTAGTGTTAAACGTAACTGAGCTGGCGCTGTTCTTCTTTGTCTCGAGACAAGAAAAAAAGCCCTGCAAAGGTTAAGTTTCCCAGCTGATAATGGTTCACCTTTCGTGACATTCTCAATTCAAAAGAACGATTTTCGGGCAGACAGGCTGTCTCGCCGTAACCCCTGCTGAACATATGTCCAGAGATGACAAACCCTGAAAGTAACTGGCACAATGGCCCTCTGTGCAGCGGCCCTCGGCTAATCAGGGGTTCAGGAATCCGGGGCTCCTGCACAACACCTGTCCACATAATCCTTCAGCCAGGCCAGCACTCTCTTCTCCTCACCTCGCCACCTCTCCGCTTCATCTTGGCTTGCCTTTTGCCCCTCACAGCAATTACGTGACCCGGGTCATCAGTTACAGAGGAGAGGCGTGTACCTCAGCTCTGCCTTTCCTCCTGCAGTCCCGCAGATATAGCTGCGGGCATGTCTGGGCCAGGGACCTCTCCTGTCCTGCATGGTGGGTCATACGTGCCTGAAATGGGATATTTAAATGCAAAGTAATTGCACCTATTAATCCTATTGTTCATATTTTGTGGGAATACTGGAGAATTGTATGGACCCGCGCTCACTGAAAATAAACGGTATTCCCGAGGTAAACCTCACTATGCCGCGATACAAATCAGTCTCTCCGTCCTCCATCAAGGCCCAAAATCTTCTTGATGAATTAGACAGTTGAAAAATACCCGCAAAAAAAGCAGGTGGCCATTACATGAACACTGCAACCTCTGCTCATGAGCGAACATTGCGTTTCTATGACCTGCCACTGTAGCTATTTGCATTCACATGACAGGAACTGCCTCCGCAGTCACAAGCCGGTTCACTCGTGCACGTTTTGCAAGGCTGGCGAAAGGTTTTGTCCTTGCGAGTCTTGCTGAGTCACAGTTACTGGTAAAATGTGTGTCTGTGTTTTTTTTTTGTTTGTTGTTCGCTATGATGTAACAGACATTAAACGTCTCTGCAAAGACAAAAGCAAAGCGTGCATGTCAGAATTCTAACGCGCCCCTGTGAGAGAGCCACTCTGCAGGGGGGTGGGAGGGCTGGTAGTGAGTGGGGCTATTAAATCTATTATCTATTGCAATGTTATGATGACCTCCCCTCCCCCCACCTGTAGTCGAGTGGGCTGATTAGATATTAAGCATTCCTTTGGCCCATTAGATGCATCTTTTACCCCAACACCCCCGAGGCGTAACAAAGATTGTATAACAAGTGGGGCCTGGAGCTAATGTAGTAGGGCTCACCCTAAAAGGAGCCCGAGGAGGGAACTGGGCTTGTTCTCCCCCCCAAGAAAAATTGTGAATTTTACAGTACACTTTCTGTGATACATTAGGTACAAAACTACACAGTTTACAATCCGTTTTGTAAGGTAAGACATGAAAAAGGTTAATTAGATGCCACCTCATCAACCATGTAAAACCAAAAAAGTGATGGGTGCGTGGTTTTGAATGAATCTGAACTACTGGCATTGCTCTGGGCACACTTCCACACCACTGTTTTTTAGCCCATCTGCGCCATTGCAAAAGGGGTCCAGCCATATGCAAATCAGTCAGGTACTGCCACCAATGGGAGTAGCCCAGCCTGAACTGCTAGGCCAGGCCCCCTCTACACAGAAACACAAGCAACCCTAGACATGTTTCAGTCTTTTTGGGCCTCCTCAATGAGGTGCAGCTTGGTTCCGTATGGTGCAGCGAGCAAGGGCCCCACGTCTGGGCATAATACCCTCTTTCACGTAGGGAGACAAACTAAAACCAAAAAAAGTGATGGGTGGAAGGTTTTGAGTTAATCTGAACCGCTGGCATTGCTCTGGGCAACCTTGCACACCAGTTGTTTTAGCCCGTCTGCACCATCAACAATGCACAAGAGCATTTTCAAAGACATTTTCATAATGGCTTTGCCCACTATATGCCACTATTCTGCAAGCGTAAACAACATTTTCATACCGATTGTGTCCAATCATGTCCCTTTTGGTGCACTTATGTATGCCAATATTCCAACATAACAAAATACTCATATTTGCTTTGCCCATAATGTCAGTAATGATACTACATGAAACAAAACATGCATGCTGGCTCTGCCAATATATGCTGTATCTCAATTTAAGAACATGCTCCTGTTGGCTTTGCCTGGATGCCAGTTTAAAAAAAAGCCTTGCCACAATAAGAAAACATGCTGGCTAGCTGGTACGATAGCTCAGCGGGTTGAGCGCTTACTGCTGCAATCTCAGTGTGTTCTACAAATCCTGCCAAGGCCAACTCCGACCTTTCATCCTTCAGAGGTCAATAAATGTGTAACAACTTTGGTTGGGTGGTCATTTTATATAAATATGTTCTCTGTACAGTGCTTTGGCAAAAGCGATATAAAAATAACAAATCATTATCATTGCACAAATCTCTTATATAAGAACAATATCATGTTGTATTGCCCCCTATTGCCAGTACAAAATGTTCTGCCACGGTAAGAAAATATTGCCTTGTGGGTTGCAAAAATACCGCTTATCCACCTATGTAAGAAAACTTATCGTGTTGAGTTTGACCTTAACACCAGTAAAACAATGCTATGCCACAGTAAGGAAACATGGCCTCCCCAACTCACCATGCTGGCTTTATCCTTAATGTGAGGATAACATTCAATGCCACTGTAGGATCTAACCAGCCTCATTGCAACACACTGCCCCCACTCCAACCCCTACTTCACATAATAAAACTCTCTCACACACGCACACACATATATATATATATACAGGCACCCATACAGCCTCTGACATTCACAGGAGCCCCCAGAACATTCAAACTGCATTCTCATTTGAATGTGCACTCGCACCTCATGTACACCATTAACACTGCATTAATTCAAATGAATGCATTTACAGACACCCCCTTGCATACAAATATACATACACGCATGGACACTCCCCTCACAAGCATGCACAAATACCTTCATACAGGCATACAATCCTCGCATACACACAAAATACTTTGTTGCTTGCCCCCGGAACCCCACAGGCCCCCCCCTGTCTATGCACCTGCATCTCAAAGGCTGCTTAATAAAACAAAGGAACGATAATCACTGGAGGCATGGACCAACTAGTTGAGCCCAGCAGTTAAGCCTTTAGCTTCCACATGGGGGGTCCATTGATATCATCCCCTTGGTAGGCTTTTGTCCTCTGCACATTTTCTGATTTTGGAGTGACGTTGACTTTTCTCACCTCGGAGGGAAGTGTATTTACTGACTTTCAAAGTTTGAAAGTCGCGTTTAAAAGTAAGTTACACTGCGGACAACCAGTTTGATCTGTGGGAAGCCTTTTTTCCGGAGAAACCTGAGATGAAAGTCTTGAATTTTCTGAACTGAGAATTTAATGCACCTTTTGATAAAATTACAGGCTTTACCTGAATATAAGTCAAATAAATAAATAAATATATTAAAAAGAATACACCACTCTCCGAGGTGAAACATGTGATTGCTTCTTGCCACAGAGTGATGACTGCTGCCTCAAAGTGGGAGGGCTTCAAGCACTCTCAAGTCCAAGCCTAAGCCGCCCATTCCAGTCTGGCCACACGTTTTTGCTTCACCGCCCGGGGCATTGCCGCTGCTAAGGCCAGCCGTGTGTGCCATTCCCCACATAGGTTTCTTTCTTCTTCAACAGGGATAGTGCAAAGAGTTATACATCCACAGGTGAATTTCCAGATTGGCTGTACCTCCCTTATATATGGTTTTAGGGCCACAGTGGAACTCCCTATTGGGCCCTACTTGCTGGCACCCTAGACAGATGCCGAAATCTGCCTGAGCGCTGAGGTTCTTGCTTAACTCATACTATGCTTTTGGTATTTCATATTATTCATATCTTATAAAACATAAGAATGCATCTGATTGGTGGCAAACTCAATTCACTCGTGCTTGTCCTCATTTTCGAAAGCACCCCTTTGCTTGTTTCTATCTCACTGCACCACCTTACAACTGAGATAAAGTCGGCTTCGGTTGTTAGGAATGGGGTGAGGTCAGAAGGGGTGTGTGAAGGCCATCACACTGCCCTTTTGGTTTAAAACGCGGACTGCCTCCACTTTGTCTCCGAGATAATAGAAGCTCCCACGGGTATCCCTCCTGCACGCTGTCCCTATTTGTTCTGCGGCCTCTCTTAATTTCCATGGAATGTGTTTCCACTGCATTCTAGTTCCATTGCAGGCGATTTCTATTGCACTCCTCATCTCTTTCCAAAGTAGCATAATTTTGGCTGCAGTCTCTTTCCAACACAGCCTCATTTTTCCTGCAGTCTCTTCCCAACGTTGCCTAGTTTTGGCTGCAGTCCCTTTCCCCTGCGGCTTTTATTCTCCCACCATGCACTCCTTCTTCTGCCCCCCCTGTAAGATCCTTATTTGCCGCTGCTCTTTGGGCCCTGAAGTGCTTCTGGCTTGCTATGGAGAATCTGATACTGACACTGCAAAAAGGGGTGGTGGTCTTTTAGGCAAATAAGCCTTCCAAGACCCTCTTCATATTTGACCAATGGAATGCTCAGCCTCCCATATCACTTCCCATACATCGGAATGCTGACAGCTTAACTAATATCATAGCTGAAACCTCCCCCTGCTCAATCAGATTCAGCAGCCACGCAAGCACAACCACTCTGCATAGTTCCATACTCAACGACAAGATGCCCCTGTGACAGTTCCGCAGACAAAAATACCCCCCTGCCACAAAAGTCATTCTGTATTACATGTGGGTAGACAGTGCCAGAGACAGCTCAGCTAGTCTCAACACACTGAGACTACCTCACAAAGCGCTCCATGCAAGGTGGTCTGGCTCACAGCACGCAGAATCTTACCAATGTGAATGCGATAGACTCGGATAATCTCACGGGCCCACTCCACGACATGCTTCCTGCAGAGAGGAGCTCAAGTGTCACAATTTACGGAATGTTGAGTTGCCAATGTTCCCCTGGTGTCAGCTGGAGATAGACTGGGTGGTGGGCACCGGAGGGCCTCTCTTACCTCTATACCCGTGGAATACTGTAATTGACTTACCTGGAACCCACTGTCCTGGCCATCCTTCTTCTTTGGACTTACCAGCCTAGATCACAACATAATTGGCAAAGAGTCTGCTTTTTCGGTGTCCTGTGGATGTCCTTGCAATGCTGTGGTGGGGGAACAGACAAATTGAGGAGCCCACCACCCAGATGTGGCAGATGTTAGGCAAATGGCCCCGTGGAGATCAATGACAGAGGGCCCAGGTGGGCGGGTCATGGAGGCAGAGCCTAGAATGGGCAGAGTTGCAGAATGATAAACCATAGGCACACATTCTACTTTTATGTTGTGTTTCTTTACAGTTTTCTGTGTTTGGGGGTCTTAAGTTTTCTGTGTTTGGGGGTCTTAGAGGTTTCTGTGTTTGGGGGTCTGACTCTAGCTAGAGACAGCTGGGCCTCCTAGCCAGGGTTTGCTGTCAAACCTGCAGCTAATGTTTGAAATGATAGGTTTAAAGGCAATGGGCAATACCATGGGCAATGGGAAGGGACATTGCAGAAGGTGACATCGCAGGATAATTCCTACAGCATGCAGATCCATTTTGCGCATGTCTCTAGTGTTCTTAGCCCACACACTTCAAATGCCATTGAACATCACAGACTCAAAGGAGTTCATCTTTTAATCTCAAAACTGACCAGGGGTTACCTTTTTTGTTGGTACTGCTAGTGGCACTTGAAATACCCCATAACTGCAACCCACCACCTCCATGTCTCATCCAGCTCCACAGGGCGCTGTTGCAGGTCACTGAATGGAAAAGGAGAGGGAATAAGGGCATTCAAATCTCGTTGCTCTAAACATGTCAATCAAAAACAATTGCTTAAGTACTACAAACATGTCATCAATGGCATCATAACATGATCTCATCCTACAAAACCTATGGGGAATGGGGATAGATTAGTGGATTTGGCTACATATAGATTCCATATGGGTTAAACATTTCATTGGGTCACAACTATCTGATGGCTGCGCCTGGAACCACCTCTACGTTTGAAAAAATGTCAAATACATATCTCCACGAGAAGTGATTGGTAGGCATACTTCTTAATGGGCGGCATGATTCCAGGGATTCTGATAGGGTGGCTCTCGGCTAACCAACCTTGTACACTTGACAGGTCGTCAAGATATGAGCCAAACATAGAGGAGGGGGGGAGAAGCCCATGGACTGTTCTTCCTTCAAATAAAAAAGTTACCATCCCTCATTCTCAGGCCCTGAGATTGGGCAATCCCTCTGAACTTTGCCTTTTGTGGCGTCTTGTGTCTATGTGTGCATTTAGGGAGTACTGCAGGTCTCATAACTATGTTTATTTCTAATTAATAGTCAGTGTTCTCCAAATATAGGTCATGTGAGATAGCATGGTGTATGAAATTAAATTACCTTCTATTTATTAAGATTTCAGCTACTATTAACACGCGTGTTGTTTTTTTCTTCTGCCACTGGGAACACTCTTGGTTTATTCTTCATGAAGTCTTTTGGCTTACTGCTTTGCTACCCCGGGCTAGAAAAGGCTGTTTGTGCTCTTATAAAACTTGAATTAACCCAGCAGTATATTGCTTGCGTCTTAGGAATTGCCATCTTGTGCCTTTGTTCCGCCGTTACAATCCTCCCTTATTTCACCTTAACCTTGGCACTAATTGCCAGCTACTGTCTGAGCCCTGCACGGATGTGTATTTCTATGGATTCAGCCTTTTGAGTGCTTTCAAGGTCTTAAGGCCTGTGCTCATTCAGAGACATGCTGTGGCTTCCAGTTTTAAGAAGATGGCTGCCCAGTTACACTCTTGTTTCTGTGTTAGCAAGCCATATTTGCATGCCGTTTATGTTGCATTCACCTTATACATTGGTCATGTTAGTGTTCTTCATGTCTGTGGATGCTGTGTGAGTTTCTTCATGTCTAAATGCATATATTACCTATTGCATATGTTCTTCATGTTGAGTGCATATTTGCTTTATGTCTAATGCATTTGTTTTTACTGTTATAAGGTTGGTTTAAATGCTTTTGCCATCTTCAGCTAACATTTTCCCCAAGCCCTGCTGTACCTGTGGGGTATAAGGGCAGAATGTCTGTCTCAGTGAGTAACGTCTATGACCGTTGTGGTATTGGCTGGGAGGAGGGGCAGACACTGGGGATGATGTATTCATCTGCCTTTAAACCCCATTCTTATTTAAGCAACCCAAGGGTGTCACAGACTGTGTCCACTCCCCAACTGTAAGTAAGTGGGGGGTATTCATATTTACATGGACCCCCACGAGACCGGACAAATGTTTAGCCGGGCCCTGTGAGCGAATGCTAAGACTGCTGTTTGTTATTACACTGTGCTTGACTGCTGATGAGGGTGTGTGTATTGTGGGTGACGTGAAGAGATTGGGATGGTGGTGGACCAGGACCCAGCAGAGTCCACTCGCCCTTTGTCCATCATTCGAGTTCTAGATCCACCTCTGCACCCAGGGCAGCGTTGATGCAATAGAACACTGTTGATGCACCCAGGGAGTTGTTGACCGAGTGTGAAGCCCAGATATCTTGCCCCAAGCCAGAGTGTACTGGCATTTCGGGGCCAAAACGCAAGGCCTGAATGGGGGAGTGCACTATATCTGTTCTAATAGGAGGGGTGTTTGACAGGAGGAGCCAAAGTACTGAGGCGCTGCGCCAAGTCCTCTACTGCTTCTGAAATGGCTATGTGCCGAAGCGGCAGGCATAGTTATTAGGGGATTTTGGGAACAGTGATGCGGGGGTGGGGGGCTTCCAGGGGCCTTTCCTACTGGTGCACGCTCCAAAACAAATGACAAGTGGCATGAATGGACAGTGTCAGTTATGGCATAGCTACGCAGTGGAGTTGTTGAAAGTGCTGGAGCTCCTTCCTCCCTGGAGTGAGTCCATGGCAAGTGCGATGAAGTCGTCTTGGCGGAATGCCTCCTTTGCTTTAGATATCATATGTAGTGGCAGGCATGGTGTTGCAGAGCATGGCGATACTCCCAACAGTGAGGGTCTGTGTAGGTCTGTGTCCAAGCAAGGCTATCATGGCCGCCATGGCAAGTTGGCCCTGCACAACAAGGGCTTTTGATTGGACGGGGACGCGTGCTGCCAGGCTCAAGCGGAAGCCTCCGGAAAGGGATTATCACGAGCGTGGTAGCGGGGGACCTAATGATCACACATGATACTGTGAGCAACGTAAGAATAGCATTGCCACCAAGGACCACTGCGACGCAGAATTATGTGCGGTATTGCCTAGACTCTGCTTGGGCCCTCGAGGAGCTCATCCTGTGCTTGTGGCTGTTTTTCTCCTTTCTAGGGGTGACGAGCTGTATTGAGTCCACAGGGCCCTTGAAGAATTTGACCATCAACTCTTGGAGTTGTTTTTCCAGATAGAAGCAATGAGAACTAGTTCTGTGTCATGCAACATGCCATTCATGTTTCCATCCACAGGCAGACTGATTTAGTTACTTGTACCATTTTCTCTAGTAGGGAATTAATAATTAAACATCATTGATGTGATTGCCTATAGGGTAGGTTTCATTTTGCCTCCACGGGTGGACTTTTGACTTACAAGAGCAAACCGTGTGCCTGAGGGTGAGCGTTCCTGTGTGACTAGGGTAGTTACTAGCAAGTACAAAATTGTACTGTAATTATTCTTATTTATATTTCCATAGTTACTAGAGGTTATGGCAGTGTGGTTTAGTGCTTATTATCTGCACGTCAATGCAAAGGCCAAGTAGTGTAATTGTTATTACGCATGCACGTTTTGTTACCCGGGGGGGGGGGGGGGGTCCCTAAGGGAGTGGACAGGTGTCTACTAATGCCTAGCTGGGGGATTCCTTTTCTCGTTGTTGTTACTGATTGTTGTCCTCAAGTGGTGTTGGTGTGTTTGGTCCACGTGTGGTATGATGATGATTTTAGAATGAATGGGGGTGTACATTTTGGGGGCTGGTGCTGATTCTGCGTGCATTACACTCCCATGTGTGATGTGTCATCATTATTAGGAACATTGTTATCACTATTGTGAGTATGCACACTCTTGGTGGGGCACTGGTGTGGTTTCTGCACATGTGATGCGTTAATCACCCCCAGCACAAATATAGTGTGTTCACATGTGGAGCAGGTGTGCGTGTTGCATGTGTTGCGTTTCCATTGTTCAAGTACACTCCTATTGGTGGGGTGGGCCATGGCGCTGTAGTGAGTAATTGGTTGTGGTAGGGTAGAGTGTGTTCAGTGGAGCTATTTATACGCTCATGAGTATTGTGGATGCCCAGTTGTGGGCATGGTTACCCAAGCAATTCTCCTGTTATGTTTATGGCACCGTTTGAGTTTGCTGCATGTGGCATGTTTTTGTTATATGCCAATGTGTGTTTGCCTGAACTTTCTACCTCCTCGTGTTTCTTTGCCACTTTATTTGCTGTCTCGTGCTGACCCGTGATTCCTAGTGCTTTTTCATCTTCCTGTGACCCTTTTGTGACCCTGTTGGAGGTGTATGGTGCCCCATGAAAAGGAGCCATGGAGTGCAGGAGGCCCAGTTGGAGCCTCTCGAGGCAGTGTGGCCTCTCTGTCTGCCCATTTAGTGTGGTTGTCCTGGGTGGTCCTTGTTTTGACTATGGCAGGCACACGTTCTCTTTCTTTTCCAATCTCAAGTTTATGGCTTCACTATGAGCTAGGTGGTTAGGTGGTGTGCATGTGGGATGTGTATGCATGTCTTTAGGAGGGCACATGGCAGTTCGTGGTGGCAGCCCCATGCAAGGTTCTTGTGTGTCTTTGGGCGCCAGCACAAGGCAGTGAAGGGTGTGCGGTCCCCTGTGTCAACTAACGGCAAATGTTGGGGCAGGTTCCCGGTGTTTGGCTGCTTGGGTGGCAATGTATTTGGTGATTCTGTTGGACGGATCTTCTGTTCCTCTGCTTCTCGCCTTGGCCATGCATGTGGTTGTTCCTTAGTGGGTAGTGGTGTGAGAGTATCTGTGTGTGAGAGTGTGAAGATGTGGCTCTTGTGTTTCCCCTGCATGCTTCTCTGGTTGATTGCTATGTCTATGTCTACACGTGTGTCCCCGTTAGGGTCTTATTAGAAGTCCTGCAGGAGGCAGCTTTGCTTTCTGTGCCTTTCGGGGGAGAGGTGTGGAGATCTGGTCGGTGGCCTCAGTCACCTTCCCATTGCCCCCAGTAGCAAAGATCACACAACTTAAGCAACCGATACAAGAGGTTGAGGTCATCGCAACTATGAAATTGCTAAAAAAAACACAGCCCCGGGCCTGATGGGTTTACATCGAAATTCTATAAAATGTATGCGATGTCCTTTCCCCGTATCTAATCCAACTCTTTAACACATTCCCGGACACTGGGACGACAACCCTACTTCTACTAAAAGACAAGTCGGATTTCCCAGGTAATGGGCGCTATGGAATCTAAATATAAAGGTGTCATTAACTGGAGAACGTGTGCCTGCTGCACCTCCTTACAGTTGCAGGATAATACCCGACCTGCACGAGCAACTGGAGCGAAAGAGGGAGGGGTTGTGTAGGGAGTGTGCACTGCCACTGATTCCGATAAAGTGAAAGAAACAGTCAACAATTAAAATAACATACCCTTGTTGGGGAAATGGTTTAATTATAAACATGTGGGTCTTATTAGTTGCCCTATGTCGATACAACCGTAAACAAAGAAGTGGGTCTTATTTGTTGCTCAAAGAGAACAGCCTATTCAAATGTTAATAACAGCCCATTCAGAAGCCAACACGTGTTTTGACCCTCTTGGGTCCCCTTCAAGGCTGGGCCTATTTGACAGTGAACACAAAAGCTCAAATTCGTTCAGTTTCAAGTACACAGATCTTACAGTGCCCCTTATTTTTTTAAATGTTTTCAAAAAATGACCATTCGTCCAAAGTCCGATGGCATGAACTGGTCTACGTGTGTGTGTTCAATCCTCTCTCAAGTAGTTGTACCCGCCCATTAATCCAAATGTATTCCTATTGCTGGTGGGCCGATCGAATTTTCAACAATCGTGTTGCCAAAATGAACTTCCTTGACGTTCCCAATGGAGTACCCTTTGAAATAAATGGCCTCAATGCCAAAAGTTGAAATGCCCGCTGCGTTATACAGGAAGCCGTCCTGCCGCCAATGTGCCCTCATCAAAAAAGATGCAAAAATATACTCAAATACTCATCCTGCCGTCGCTCTTCCACTCAGACCAAATTGGCTTTATCGCTTGTCGCTGCACACATGATAATATCAGAAAAGCTCTCAACCTAGTGGAAATTGCAGACAAACTAAAGATATGGGCACGACTCATAGTCCTCGAAGCCCATAAGGCCTTTGACCATCTGGACTGGCCTTATCTGAGAGCAGTTCACCAATGATCAGGTTTTGGGACGAGATTCAGACAGTTTTTCCTGCCCATCCATTGTACTCCCTTGACCCGGGTTTTGCTCAATGGGAACTCAACCACCTATTGAGGGTTTTCAGAAGCATGAGAGAGGGATTTCCTTTGTCCCCATCCTTTTCTGATCTCTCCATGGAACCCCTTGTGGTTCGCATTCCTAATTATTGCGGCATTAGAGGTATCCCATACCAGCGGCAGGAACATAAAATCTCTCTTTATGCTGACGACGTTCTGGTCATGTTGAGTGAGACTAGAGCTCAGCCAAAGCCCTAATGATCGAGCTTGGTGACTTTGGCTGGGTCTCGGGATTCAAAGTTAACTGCTCCAAATCCCTTGGGCTTGCACTGGCATTACCACTGGCCGAACTTGAGTATTTGCTGAGATTTTCCCAATAAACTGGAAACAGGATTGGATTAGTTACTTGGGGATTCAAATTCCTAGTACCATTAAGATGTTCTATACTGTTAATGTCCCCTCTCTATCTCTCTATTCGCAGATGTGGCATCAGGCCTGAAATGGTTGCACAAGCAAACAATTGTGTGGCTGGGGCGAGCAACCGCAGTCAAAATGACCACCATTCTGAAGCTTCTTTATCACTTCTTAGCCCTCCCTCCTGACGCATAAACTGCGTGCACTCCAGGTGAATATCTTTGCATTCATTTGGCAACATTGCAAACCCAGAATAGCAAAAAGGGTCATATTAAGGAAAGAGACCTTTGGGTGCTTAGGATTTCCAGACGTCTATCGATATCGACTTCTCAACTCTCACATAGCTTTGCATGGGCACAGTCTGGGGACATCCTGACATGGGCACAAATTGACATTACAGCAATTGTCGTTCATTAACCTGGCTCAGAGCCAGTTGGAGCATACCCTCCTGTCCTCGACAGCACACACGCGTACTGGAACATAGCTACAAAGGTCTTGGGTTTTAGGTCCTTTATCACCCATTATTAGCAATCCTGAGTTTACCGATGACAGACATAAAGCAGCATTCTCCTCCTGGAAATCTGGTGGGCTCCAAGAACTTAGAGAACCTTTTAAGGAGGGTTCCCCACTCACATATGAAGAACGCAAGCAGTCGTTCTCATTGCAGGAAGTGAAAAGGTTTAGATACCATCAGCTGTGCCACTGGGCAAGTCACCCTGCCTTCAAATAAAGAGGCTCTAGAGACCTTAATGTCCTAGAGCTTACTTACCTAGCGGGATGATCTAGTGGTAGAATCTCGGGGCTCTATTACCTGCTTGACCGTTATAATCCACAGGAACGCTTACCATACATGCTGAGTTTGGAGCAGGAATTAGGCACTCAAATTGGGGAGGAATCCAGGCGCACATGTGAACGGAATCACAAGGTCGCCAGGTGCACCACAGATAAGGAGTGCCAACCTAAACTCTGCTACAGATGGTATCTCTCCCCTGATCGACTCCACCACATGGTCCATTCCTACCCTGAGACTTGCAGGAGGGGCTGACTGGAAAGAGGTACCTATTACCACATGTTGTGGCTATGCCCCAAAGCCAAAGCATTCTAGAAAGAGGTTCTCGCACTTATCAAATCTATGCTGAAGGTTACACTACCTTTCAACGCCCTGGTCATATTGCTTGGGGATCAAGACGACGGGATATACCCGCTTACAGGCCATACATCCAAGCTAATCACCCACCTCCTTCTCGCAGCTAAGATCTCTCTGGTCCGCACTTGGAAATCCCCAGATGGCCCAGTTGTGCGATGTGGTGGGGGAAACTTAGCCTCTGAAAAAACTACAGCCCTGGCTGGGGGGAAATACACAGCTAATGTGGTGGCCTGGCTTCCCTTCATCAATTATACACAAGATTCCTACCATGGGGCATACAAACAGAAGTTATATAAATACCTTGCATTACTGTAAAACGTGGAAGTCTAATGTAAGATGTTGGCCCGGAGTGTGCAATCACTGTATGATTGATTTGTGTTTAACGTTCTTTTGATTTCTATTATTGCTTGAAAACGTTGAATCCTGCATGTGTTGACACTGTGCTGTCTCGTGTCTGTCTCAAAAACAAAATATGGTAAAAATAAAAGAAAGACTGCATTTGCATTCAAGCCATGTAGAGGCAGGATATACTAACGACACCTCTCTCTCTCTCTTTCTCTCTCTCTTTCTCTCTCTTTCTCTCTCTCCTCACTTTCCTACTATGCCCCTCTTCACTACACCACTCTGGGATCTAGTGCCCTCTCACTCTCGCAGGGATATAGTGCCCTCCTCACTCTCCCAGGGATATAGTACTCTCTCACTCTCGCAGGGATATAGTGCCCTCCTCACTCTCCCAGGGATATAGTACTCTCTCACTCTCCCAGGGATATGGTGCCCTACTAACTCTTGTACCCTCTACTTGCCCTCTGTACCAACTTCTCAGCATGCTGTTCCGACGTATGTTCTCCGTCTCACGTTGGCCTTCCTTTCACTCACCTTTTATACTGTTTACCTCTGGATTCTCCACCCCACACCATTCCATTGGCTCCATCACTCACCTGACTCTTTAGACCAATCTGTCTCTGCCTTACTCCCAGGAGCTAGGTTAGACAGCTGAAGGTTAAAAAAAAAACACTCTTTAAGACCCTCCCCCTTTTCTTGCATGATTTTTGTAACAGTCACTTATGGCTTCTTTTATGGCTGTTTTTCTGACAAGCTGCGGATCTGAAAGCTTGTTTTACTTTTGCCACATTGAGTTATTTGCTTTTCTGGGGTACTGGACGCAGTCTGATTGTGGTGTTCGTTCACAGTCAGGATTAGTTGCAGTGTTTTGGATGTTATGCTTGTTTTCTTCCGGATTGGGTTTTCTTGTTTGTTCCCAGCTGTACTCTGGGAGTTGTGGTTCTAAAATAAAAGAAAGAGAACACTGGCAAAAAAAGTGTTGGGAGGTATCATGTGATAAGAGTGGCACCATTAATTACATTCCTGGCATGCAAAGGGGGTTGGGGACTGGGGCCCCCACAACTTCCTCACCCAAATTCTGGGAGGGGTCCCTGTACCCCCGAACAGAGTCAAGACCCTGACCTTGACACACCACCGCCCTTCTTCTCCTGCCTCATGTGCTGTGGTTTTCCTCAGTCTCACAATGTACACATGCAGACTCCAGGCTCTGTGACTTTCCTTAACTCAGCACATCAGGTAGGGTCCTCATCGGAAGCGGAGAATGTCATGATTGTTGATTGGTTGCATAGCCATGTTCCCCCTAGCATCATGCTTGGCTACGTTTGTGCAGCTAATGTGTGCAGCTAGGACTGTCTAATCGTGCTCTCGTCATTGGCACTCGCTGCGAAAATGGGGGCATGTATAAGCTGCGGGTTGGCAGCACGATTAACTTCCTCCAGAGTATGTTGAACTGGTAAAGGTGTACCCCATTATACCATTTAAGGAGAGTGGGGGTTGCGGGGGTGTCCCCTGCATCCTTTACATGGATTGCGGCGGCAAAACCACAGCCATTTTGCCGCAATATTTTGTAACCAATGCCATTTTTCCGCAATTTTAACACATGGAACCTGTTGAACGGTTCCAACGCTAATGGAAAATAATGCTTCAGGGCTGGGGCGCTGATGTTTTGTTGCTCATTGCCACGGGTATGGAGTTTCTGGGAGCAAGCTTTGTTTTCCATGAGGGATGGATGGTGTGGGCAGTATAATTTGGGCAGATGGGTTTATATTGGGATGGCGGTGGGCTGAGTGTCACATGCTGAGCATGCGCAGGTGCGTTTGTAGGTGAGCAAAGGCATTCAGAAGTAATGCATTTGGATTTTCTGATGTAAGGCTGCCCTTAAAAGGCCCCAAGGGCTTCAGCAGCAGAAGGAAGCCATCGACGTGGATATATGAATAGGGGTTAAACGAGTAGGTGTGTTTTAGAAGGTTCAGAACAGTCTGGGAAGGGTTGGCTATTATCAAATTAGTGGGTGACTGTTGCATAGAGTTTCAAAATTCAGAAATACTGTAATTAGGCCTAGTCAACAATGTCCGTTAAGCTTATGCCCAGAGACAATGGTCCGCTTCACTAGGGCAATTCAAGGACGGATGTAAACCCAAACTGTTGGCTCTATTCGTGCACCCTTCTTCTGGTCTGATATCGTCACAAGGACGTGCTCTGTGGACACTATCCCCAGCTCAAACTTCCTCTAGCACACTGATTTTACTCAGCATTGATGTGTGACAACATTTGCAAACCAAACTGCAGAGTTACAGTAGGCAGGACAGCTCAGCACGTTAAGAGTATGTGCTAAACCTCTGTTCCGACCTTCGGGATGCATGTTTGAATCCCTGCAGGCCCCTATCAGCCCTGCATCCTTCCTAGGCGGGTACCGTTACATTTCATAACAATTACAGAAATCATTGCAGCACTTGGAAGCTGGGGGAATCTGTCATGGAGCCGGTGACATTATTTTCAAACGTGCACGTGGATTACATTAATCTCTCCCGCTGCCCATGTGATCACAATAGCTAGCCTTCTTGGGCCTATTTTTCTAGGAAGAAGATTGTGCTCGTGAACAGCTTTAAATAATTCTCTAGTGCTCTTTACCTTGAAAGCTATCAATTTCCAGTATTAGTTTGAAGCTTGATCGTCCAATATTGCCGCTATCTACATAAAACCCTGGTAACCCTGGTAAGCATGCCCAGCTGTTCCAGCCACTCTAAGAACCCTAAAAAGGAAAAGGCCCAACAAGACAACTTCAAAAATATGGAGCATGTGTCCCTAAACTTCATCATTGTGCACTAGTGACTATCATTAACTCTGCCCACCCCATGCTCCCCCTCAGTGGCCCACCCATCTGGAGCCATGGGCCAGCCCTGCTCACGAGACCCTGTGCCTTACATCCGCCACAGACCCACAAACACAGATCTGATGCCATCGTCTTTTGCAATTGCCAGTCTAGAAAGGTCCTGAATGTCACAAACAGGGCACATACTGTGAGCACCGATCAGCAATGCCTTGTCCACAAATATGGTATTCCATATTTTTTCCAACCATTTGTGCAATTTTAAAAAGATTTTTACTGCAAAAAAAATATATATATGGTAGGCTTAGGGGGAGGTATATAGACAGGAAGGGATAGGTGCGGGGGATCTCCTCCTGCTTTTTGTAGTAAAAAAAGGCAAACATGAAAAATAAATTGACGATATGAAATTCGGCCCAAAAAAGTCAAGGAATCCTCACAGATATTGACAAATATAGCGCTCCCAGCTTGCATGCCCAATCAGACCAGTAGGAAAACAGATGCTCATGGTCGCATTCAGCCTTCATGTCTGTAAGGCTGCAGTACCATGCCAGTGCCACTGCTTGGTCAATGATCAGAAATTCACCACCCATCCCTCATGCCTGACTGCCCTCCAGCCATATCAGAAGATGGATCATCCCGTGTTCCCACATCTCTTTCTTGGGCACCAACCACAAAAGTGATATTAGCACATATTGCAATGGTTGGGATGAGAAAGGACACATCCAAATGTCTTTCTGCACACGTGTCCATGTTATGTCTGGCAACCACCCACCTGCCCACCAAAACATCCCTGCAAGGAATTCAAATATCATTACCCTTCACCTGGGCCCCCATCCAATTGGGGCAACATTGTAACCCTTGCAACGGAGGCCTGATTGGCCAGAGCAGGTGCCTTGCCACACACCACCTCTTGCAGAACCTTTTACCCTGAAACCTGCCTAGCATCATCGCCTGGCTGCCTGCCTATGGCACTGTAAAACGTGACGTTTCCTGCTACACTTGGAGCACTTGAGATGGTTACCTGCTCCCTTGTAGAAATCCCACTGAACTCTGGTGCACGAGGACCAAGGTGTCCTGCACAACCCCATAGAAGGTTTGGGTTTCCCATGTAAAACATATAGCTCTCATCATATCGTCGGTAGACTACACCCCCAAAACTGATGTGTGCCTTTCAGATCCTCTCGGTAAACTTGAAAAAGACCGGGTCTGCTCTGAGTATTTTTCGCTGATATGTATCTGATGCACACACTTCCATTATTGATAAGCACCAGTTAAGAGTTAAGATTTTGAAGTGCCAGTATTTTGCTTCTAGTTTTTTTAATGTGGGAATAAACAAGTAGTTCTCATTACCACGGAAGGTGATTTTAAGGCGCATAAACATATATTTTAAATCTGAAGAAATATCTTACGGTGATTCATACTTCTTTGCATCTAATAATTGATGCATATTTAAGATGCATTTTTTCCTCATTAGCACCCTCATTAGCTAAGAGTGTTTCTCCTACCAACATAAACGTACCTTTGTGGAGCGGCCTTGTTGACTTTTTAAGCCAATCAAAATGCTCAGGACGTGAGCTGCATTCACCAAGGACAGCCCGCGCACTGAGCAACCTGCACACCCTTGCCTTCCCCGCTCCCTCAGCCCCCTCACCCATTGGCACCCACTTAGTTCTCTACACGGGTGCTAAGAGTGTTTCTCCTACCAACATAAACGTACCTTTGTGGAGCGGCCTGGTGCCATGCAGTGCTGTCTTCCCGCAGTCCCTCTGCAATGTTCATGACGTAAGTAAGTCACGTGACGTGACGTAAGTCATGAACATTGCATAGGGACTTTCCCTGGATGACGGCACTACGGCGTCGGACTGCGCTGCAATGGGACGTTTCTTTATTTTTAAAGTAAAAAAAAAACATTAGCACATGTGTAGGGATCTACAAGGGTACTAATGGCGATCAGCCCCTCGTTGGCGGGCCGACCCATTAGGTAACACCACCGCCACCCTCGTTAAGGGACCCTTGCTGCGCTCTGGTCCTTAACTTGGACGGCGGGCTGTTACCTATATCGTCGGCCCGCCACCTCGTGGCATATCACCTCAAAGTTTTTCTTCAGGTCAAGCACTATTGATAGTGCAGCCCATTCCCATGGCACTGCTCGACTGGTACCACTCATCCAAACATATCCATTTAAGTGTGTGGGTGGAAGAGGGGGCAGGCTTTTTTTGGATGCTGTTCTACTCATTGTTTTTTGTTCTGTGCATTTGCCTGCTTTTAGGGAGTAAACGTAACCGGTACGCTACTTGTCTGTAGGGCTGGTCATGGTCATCGGCAGTCTACAGGCCAACTACATCTCCTCCTCCTTTGATCCCGCCATGCATTGCACCTCTCGATGCAATCATGTAAACAAGTCCAAATCTTACCCTTAGTTACCTTGAGTTTGCTAGGAGCTTTGCTACCCTGACTGCGATCCCCTAGTTGACCACTGACTTCCTCCATTATGAAGCTGCAACATTAAGACTTGTTCATGTTGCTACGGTAACCACTCCCCACAGTCTGGCTCGCTCTAGTGCACATTCACACTGCCGGTCCCTCCACTTTAGGGTTGGAAGACTACACCTTTACCCACCCGGAAAACATGGTGCTAGCAGTCACCAGCAGTAGTCCCTGCTGCCTCAAGTCTCCAAGAGACACGATGATTGCCTTTGAGGCTCCCACAAGGCACTTCTCACTTGCACTGCACTCCATATCCATCATCCATCATGCAAACCAAACCTGGAAGCACTTACTGTTCCATTTCACCTCTGGGTTTGGTACCACCTCTGTAGAGCCAATCTCTCCGATTGTTTGAGCACCTCCTCGGCCATACTCTCAATGGTGACCTGCTCAGCTCCCTGTTCTCCTGGCTGACTGCTGGCCACTTCTTGTCTTTTTATGTTGTTCAGTGAACTAGCATTTTGACCAACACCTTGGACTGCCCTGTCCCCATAACCTACACCAGCGGGAGTCCCAGCTCCCTAGGTCATTTGCTTGTAGGTAGGCCTTCTCAAACCCTGCGCTCCTGATCTGCTCCACTTCCAGCAGCTTCTTCTATTGATACTTGTGGGATTTCTGGGGCAACACCAGGCTGGAGCCAAGACCCCCCAACTCTCACACAGCACTCACATCTCAACTGACTCTGCCTGCTCCAAAGGATATCCATGATGTCCAGCAGAGGGGTCCCCCAATCGCATGCTGTGTTGTCTGGTCCCCACCTCCCCTTCAAGGGAAGGGGAAGGCAATGATGTTCCATGTCCTGCTTGTTGCATGCCACCTCGGATCCTGTGTTGAGTGCACAAGCTCATTCCCACATTCCTTTACTTCAGCAGGAAGCTGCACAAAGCCATCCATACTTGCACAACTTGGGCCGCAGTGATGTCCCGGACAATCCCAGTTGTTTTTCCATGTACAGAAAGGCTGTCTTCACACTGTGCTAGATCCCAGCTGAGCCCCACCCATGAGCTGCCACCATTATCACCAGCTGGTGCCCACATGCCCCCGAAATCATGCCCCTTTGACCACATGGCCAGCGCACCTAACCATGGCATCCTCATACCCATAGTCACAAAGGGAAGTGACACACCCAACTGACCTAACAGGCTTAGTTTCCCCCTTACCTGGCCTAGTAAGATTGTGACTATGGCTCCTGCACAGATCTCCACTCGGCATCTTGCTCACTCTATATAGAAACGCCAAACCCCCGCCCATTTTTTCACCTGCATCCCTCACACAAGGCATCTTCCCAGATGCCACAACTGAAAATGGGACTGATCGCCTCCCTGCTAAAGAAACCCACCCTTGACCTAGATGACCTCGCCAGTTATCACACCATCATGCATGTGCACTTTCTTGGCTTCAATGACAGTCATCATCCAGTTGTATGCAATGATCACTCAGCACAAATCCAACCATGATGCAGCACAGAGAAAGCCACCAATCAAAGTTATTGATGACACTCTACATATATTGAACACACGAAGCCCCTTCTTACATGACCTCAATCTCGCCTTTGATACTGTTGACCTTGGAGCCCTCCTCAATATGTTCACCATGCACATAGGCTTTGACAGAACAGTTCAACAGAGGCCAGCCTCCTACCTCTGCAACAGAGACCAACTCATCCAGATCTCTCTCAACAGATTCCAGTGCACCCAGTAATCTGTAGAGTTCCACAAGGCCCAAGCCTGTCCTCGGTCATCTTCATCTTCAACATGGATCCTCTGGGGATACTCAGTGCCAACACCAACATCAAGATACCCTAACACACAGACGACACGCTGCTTTATCTAAAGAGCAATTACATCAATGACATCCACTGACTCAAGCATTTCCTGTCCCTCATTCAAACCTGGGTGTCAAGTATCTAACTAAACCTCAACTCAACAAAGACAAAATTGCTTCTCATAGAAAACCCATCAAGAGTGCCCAGGTTGAGAATTGTCTGACTAATATGAAGCTCCACGGAATTACACGTCAACTCTCACACAATGCAAAGTCTCTCAGCATTACCATCAACAGTGAGCTCTCATTCAAAACACACATCGCCAAGAAGACCGAAGCAGCATGGTACTAGCTTGTACTATTCCGTACTGTTCCGCAAAGTGATGCCTTTCATGCTGACTCCCAGTACAGAGTTGTACAAGCTGTAGTGGTCATCTCCCATCTGGATGCTGGCAATGCCCTACTCACAGAAGTACCAGATACCACTTTTGAGCATGTTGAAGCACGCCTCATACCAGGACTAAGAACATTCGACCACATAACCCCATCCTCAGCTGCACTGGCTGCCCCTTCAATCATGCATCGTGTTCAAGACAGCATGATTCAAATACAAAGTCACAACCAAAACATCACTCTTCCTGGCTGAGAAACTCCTCATTTCAGGCCAGCTCACAACCAAAAGCCACAACATTTCCAGGCTGAAGAAACAAAACTGCTATGGAGAAAAACAGAACACAGGCCTTTTCCCGCTACAAACCCAGTCTCCGCTGTCTCTGGAACAAATTACTAACTCAGATAAGAGTGCCCGGCCATCCTACACTCCACAAAAGGACCTGAACACCCTACTCTTCAAAAAGCATCTCACCAATTGCCAGGGGCGTAGGAGACCCATAAAATCTGCGGGGGGACAGGGGAGACCTTGGGGACTTTGCTACAGACACAAACCACAGAGTAAAATCGGCCAATGTTTTTGTAGTCAGTGATGATCATTCAGATTTGTAAAACAAAACAAATATTTTTTGCGGCGTTCGGTATGCATGACAAATTCTGTTGCTATTGTTTGTATGTCAACCTGATCCATTACATGTTTATGTATATTTCACACACAAACATGATTGAGTCTTTTTTGAGTCATAGTTGTACGCAGCCTTGTTTTCAGCTGTCTAAAGCTCCTCTTAGCCTTACAGGAAGATTCTGGAACAGTTAGGAGGATCCGCAGTAGCTTTCTGCGGGAAGCATCCGTCGAAAGATGTCTACCGATTCTGAGATGGAAGAATACTTATGGACACTTGATAACCTTTTTAATTGTGCAGACAGGAAGAAATATTCGATTTCTGGGTACTTCACAATATTTTCCGAGCTTCTGCCTATTAGAAGCAGAAATACAATAAAAACATCCACTCGCCAATAAACACTGAGGGGTTGATCCATTTCTTGATTTCTGGAGCTAAGTGCAGCACTTCAAGTGTGGGACAAATCTAATGGTTATAGGGTGACACACCGCAGGAAATGGCATCATGGGGAATTACATAAGTTACTTACCTCCGTAAACACAGTTTTTCATAACATGTTTTGAATATTGCCATTCATCAATCTGGAAATATGTAGAAACTTAAAATAAGCATGCACAGAACACTGGCGAAAACGCTATGTGAAAATAACTAAAGTGTCAAGAAGTGATTTCATTAGTAGTGTGAGCTATACAAGAAAATGCATCCCTAACCCATTTCATCCTATTCATGTGCTGGGAAAGGCACACAGATAAAAGGCATTCTTAAATGGGCATTGGCAATGCCAACAGTTTGGGATTTTGTGTAGGCATGGGAAAGGCATTTGCCAGACACTGCCATCTGCTGTGGTGATATTAAATGGATTGCAGCAGCTGGCAGCAGCAAAATGGTGGGAGTACCACCTGGGCATATAATAGCACTACTTGTGAAGCCTAATATATTGATACACAAGCTTAAACTGTTGGCTTTGCCAGTGCTTGTTTTTAACGGGACTTCAGTGACGGACATGCATAGTGCTTATAAATCGAGTGGCTGAAGGCAGACCTGGTTACATCATTTTTTTACACCAGTAGCGGGTTTGCAGCTGCGTTGATAAAAAAAAACTGACAGGCAATTGAGCAAGTTTGATGGTAAGGTTTGTTTAAAGCGAGCACAAGAGTTCCCATGAGAAGGTGGTGTGGGCAGGGAGGGGCAGGAACTGGGTCAGAATGAATGGCCATAAGGATTAGCATGGCCATGGGTAGTTATGGGTGGGCAAAAAAACAAACAAGCTGTGTGCCCCTTTTCATATGTACCTCTGGCTTATCGGCTTTAACGTATGCCAGAAGGTGTGCTCCCTTGCCAGGATGTGACATTCTGGTCCATGTAAGTCACAGCTCAGCACTCTGGATAGGCAATACTAAGACAATCTACCAAATGGACACCTGGGCCAAACTTAGAAAAGTAAATACAACAAACATAGTGCATGTAAAGTAGAGGAAAAAAAGACGTCCACTAAAGTAAAGGTTCTGCAACCTTTTCCTCCCTCCACACGGGGCTGCAAATGGCGTCGCTTTGTGAATGCAGGCACATGCTGAGGTATGTTTAACACTCATTGAGCCTGTGCTCTGGCAAGTTTTAGCCCACAGCATGCTGGGGAATGGGGAAGAGAAAGGGCTTACTGAGGCACTGCACATTGGACTAAAGGCAGCACTCATTCTGCATGCACCATGTTGCATGCATACAGCACCCCTGGGTGCTGGTTGTTTTAAAATAGCAACTGCACTACAACAGCAACATGAATGATGCAGTGTGGCTGTGGCAGCATGCGATCATGGCCAGCATGGACGCCGTCATCATCAATGCATTTATAGAAAATGAATGATTCGTGCCAGCACCACTCATGCATTGTGCTTCCCCGAGGCATGAGTTTCATAAAATGAATAACAATCAACCCGAGACTTGGAGCCTAATTCACATAGCATTTTCCAATGCGGTTTTGCCATTATAAAACGTTTCTGTGAATTAGGCCCTTGGAGTCATTCTTCCTTCAATCAATGAGACTGCTGTGCTACAGCAGCAACCACACACACACGCACACAGATTTTCACTGACATTGAAAATAAAACGAATTGAGTAAAGTTGCCAAGAAAATGCAAAAAGCAGATTCTGTTCATGAATATGGCATGGAGATAACAAGGACAGTAAAAGGTTCCCAAGCAAGCTACCTATAGATGGAGATAACAAGTACAGTGCTGCAAAATATGCCGCGGACACACCAGCCCTGACGCACACTAGCACAAATTAACCACTGCCTTGATGGATCCCGCACGGGTGATCATGTTGGCAACCCTCATAGGAACTCCAAGCATCCTCTAAAATGTGCAGGTGTTCCATGGCTCTGCCCCTTGTTTGTGGGACCCTCTGTTTCGCCTACCTAAGTTCCTAGGTTGAATTGCAAAGACTACACTATATATTGAAAGGCAACCAGTCTGCATCTGCCTCATTGGTTCGATATCCTGGTGCACCAATCTATACTTTAAAAACGTGGAATGTTGACCGCTGCCATGCAAATTAAGAGTTTCAGTCTTGGAATTGTGTCTGATTGGGCTGGGTTCATTGTGAATTACAGAAAAGGGCACAGGGCCCTTTTTATGTAGCACCACTTGAGATGTCTGTCATAAAAGTGACAGATATTTGAAAAACCTTTTGGTCACATGACGCTTAGCCTGTCCATCTTGTGTAGTAAATTCCTTGCTTCTTTTGTTCAGGCCACATCTGATAGCAATTAGTGAGCTTCGCAAGTAAGTGTAATGCAATTACATGTAAAGGTGTTCGAGCATAAACTTTTACAGACTATTGTTTTACAGATCTCGTATTTGGGACTAAGTGAGGCAGTTCAGCCTGTATATCTCTATAGTGTAAGGGCTAGCTCTGCCGAGCCTGTAAATGTTAAAATCTTGAGGGATGGCTCAGCTGGCCTCTATAATTTGAGGGGTTGCATAGCTCTGCTGTGCCTGTAGATCGCTAAGATTTAAGGAATGGCTCCGCTGTGTACCCAGCGCCTATGTTTTCCGCTGGGTGGGATTGTGTGGTCACAACAGGGGTGCCCCGAACCTAGTCTGTGGGGCACTGAGAGCGTTGGAGATATTGCGAGGAGACCTAGAAATGGGAGTTCTTTGTGGAATGTTGGGGGCAACGCATAGATGGAGTGAAGCGCTAGGAAGGTGGGTTATAATAGGGGAGGAAGGATAGCTCAAGGGCAACACGCTTGTCTTGGAAGCAAGACAACGTGGCGCAACACAGGTTTGAATCCTGATCCCGTGCTTAGAAACCACTCGCTGGTATTAAGCGCTTTATAAATTAACAATAAAATAAAATAAATACATTGGGTCGCTATTTGTAAGGGCGTTTTCTGGAGGTATTTTCCAAGTGATATTCTCATATGACTACCAGTGATCTGGCAGATATGCTCAAGGGGACCCTCCTGTGGGAGCTAGTTTCCTTGGGCTTACTATCACTATTGACCCCAGGAAAAGAACTCATGGTGCACTGAGGGTGTCCAGATGGGTCGATTTCACCAGGGAATTTAAAGTGCCTAGGAGGATTAAATATGAAGGAGTTAAAATACAGCGTTGCGATGCTCCTCCAATGGACAAAATTACACCGGGGGTGCAAACCCATAGGGGCAAGCATAGGACGCCCACATCCGCTGCCCTGCCTATGGGCAAATACCATGAAAAGGGGAGCAGAAAACATTGTGGGGATAGAGTGACACAGAAAGGCAAGAATGCTGCAGAATTCCGGTGGGGGCCAGGGCACGACGTGTCAATGAGGGATGGTGAGTTGGGTTTACCTAGAGCACAGCAGAGTTGGAGCGTGGACGCCAGGCGGTTCCCCCGAGAGTTGGCCTCTGAGGACAGAGGCTGAGAACATCAGCCCCAGGTGGGCCGCCGCTGACGGCAGAGTTGAAACCGGAGCTCCAGTGTCACACACTTTGGACTTTCTATGAGGGCTCGCCCTTGTGGCCCCAGCAGCACAGAGCTTTGGGGCGAGTGCTTTGCTTTACTGTGACTGATTTAAAACTTGCCTTTTTCAGGCGTTGCAGACTGCAGGGTTATAAAATGCTTGGAAACGGCAGAAAGAAGAATATTAGCGTTACATAAAGCGCAAGTAGGCAAAACTCAACGTAGGTGTTGGTCATTAAGTTGGGATGACAGCTCATTGGGTTTATGCACCTGCTGCATAGAACTGTGGTTACTCTGTTTGACTCTAGGCAGGCTGGCTCGGTGTTTCTTCCTTCAAGGGTCAATTAAGTGCATGCAGTGGAGCATGGTAAAGAAACTTACGTGAAGATTCCCTCCTCCCCAAAAGCAGCTCTTTTAAAGGATTCTTGATTTTGGTCCTTGATGCTGCCAGTCGGTGGCTTGGTCTCTTTTACCCTTTGGCCTATGAGATGCAAACTAACTACCAGACCTCTCGTCTTTCACCCCGCCACCTATTTAAACCAGGGGGGCATGATGATGCATAACACGGTAAGTATTTTCCATCCTAAAATTACTCGATGGTTAACCCCAATTGCGTCAGGAAGCGTTCCGTTGCCCCTTCTCCGCTCTGCACACATAGCATAGATAAAATGAAACGGGGCAGTGGATATAGCCAGCAGACACACAGATACAATATGCAGAGGGCCATTAAACTAAAAGTAAGCCTTTTATTCCAACCAAGCGAAGCATACCTGTGTAATGGATGATGGCTGCGACCAGCTGATTAGGGCTGTGGCAGCCAGGGCTGGCCGGCCTTAGGCACCTACATTGGGTGCAATTGCAAAACAACACCCGGGGACAGTCACCCACGGGCTAGCACGCGTCGATGCCTGCGCGCTGCACATGAGGCGGGCATGCCGCGGGCCGGCCGCATGTGCAGTTTTTTCCAGGGTGGTGCCCCAAGTACAATGCGCAGGCGCGCCATGTGCATCATGTAACAGTTGGCATGGGCACATGACATGAGTTTCACACAGGAGCACGTCACCACCACACCAGAGTCGGACCAAGCTTGGTTAAAGTAGTAGTAGCTAGCGCTCTACTATTTGCTGAGTGACACAATTGCATGCAAGCAGTAGTGAATACAAATACAACATCCAGTCCGGCTCGGTTTGAGCAAGAGATTGTGGGGGGATAGTTGCCAATATATCGCCCCCGCTTATAAGTGTGGGGGGATTTGTCCCCCCTGGACCCTCATGTCCTACACCCATTCCAAATGCTCCACTCCTCTTTAATTCTCCCCTTCTGGAGCTCCCGCCCTATTTATTCCAACTGCTCTGCTGCCTTTGCACCCTTACTTGTACTCCCCTGGGTCCATTCCCTATGCTTTGTGCTCTGTTGCTTCCCAGCTAGGCTTTTACTTTGTAAACCCCATACTTACGTACATAGATACACTTACCTGCATTACAGGTGGAGGGACACCTACTCCAGCTCAAATCCAGAGGGTGGAAGCCAGTATGCCCACCCGAATATACACTGTTCTAGCCAACCCTGCATAGAAAGAGTGCCCATCTAATGTTACACTCAGTGTGACTCGTTTGCCCCTCCCTTTCCTAGCTTCTGCACAAGTGGTCGTGCGATACCACCTGCAGTCTATGTGGCAGAAAGAAATGGGGAGGAGCAAAGATCTTTATTTGCCATAAGGACGGTTCAATGTCTGCACTTCGAGGCTATTTATTGTTGGTCGCCTGCTTTCAAAGTATTGATCCAAATGCCAGGGATAAAGCTTTGCTGTGCATGTGCAACCGGACGCACGTCCACATGCACAGGCCCAGGGAAACAGTGACCAATCAGCGAGGTGGACCTTGTTAGGCTTCCAGTCACTGAAGGACATGGCCTCATTACGAGAGGGGGCGGTGCAGGATAAATGTGGCACTATTACCATATACCACCACATTTGCCGCTCCGCCCTACTATGAGTTTGGTGGAAACTCAGAGGATTCACCTCCAGCCATGAGCTGGAGTTAAATCTGCTGACTTTCTGGCCATTTTTGGTTGGTGGAATTACCACGGCAGAATTTCCGCCATTGTAATTTTGGCAAAAATGCACCAAAGAGTCCTCTAGACTCTGAAAAAATTGGGAATTACTCCACCACCGCCACTTGTAATCCGGCAGTAATTCCCTGGACCAAGTGGCGGTAACGGAAATACAGTTTGCCGACATCCTGGCGGAATTTACTGCCTTGATACCACCAAACTCGTAATGACCCTCTCTCTCACAGTGGCGTCTCAAAGAGGTAGGACACCTCCACCTCAATTTGCTCGCCCATGCTGCATTTGCATAAAGGTCATGCATGTGAGCATGGCTGTCAAAATGTGAGCACAATAAAAATTCACAATAGCCGTTTCGACCATTGCATGCCCCTGCAACGCCAAGTTACTAGCTCAAGTGGAAGGAAGTTAAAGCCAGTAGCAGATAGTCGTCAATCATGCTCTGATTACTTACCGTTAATATTCATTACTCCTAATCCTAATCTTCCTCGTCCTAGTACTTACCTCATGAGGCCCCTGCCTCCGACACAGGACCTTCTTTTATTTCTATTATCCCATATAACTCCTCCCCTCCAACCACGTCACCCAGTTTACATTACCAAGCCGAGCATGGGTCCTTCCTCGCAGGGAGGGAGAGGAGTGTGGTCAGTACTCTGACAAAGAAGAGTAGGACTAGGAGTAATGAAGATTACCGGTAAGTAATCAGAGCAATACCCCCACGTCCACTCTTCCTCGACCCAGTACTTACCTCATGAGGTATACCATAGCAGCAATGGGGAAAAAGTCCCAATGAGACACAGAGCCAAAACCAGTGCAGAAAAACACACACCTTTAATAACTCTAAATTCACATCTCCGCTGACAAAACCCCAACCCCGAAGGAACCAATGCCTGAGTGGGAGATATTCAACCTATAGTGGTTGAGGAAAGTGCTTTGATCTCCCCAGGTGGCAGCCCTACAAATCTCCTGAAGAGAAACCCCCCTTGCATCGGCCCAGGAAGCCGCCAAACCCCTGGTGGACCGCCCCTGAATGTGCGCAGGAACAGGCAGGCCAGAAGCCACATAGGCCATGGAGACCACAACACGGATCCACAGGCTAATGGAAACCACGAGGCCTTGCGGCCAGCACCAGCTGGTCCTAAAGTAACCAGTAGACTACCAGATTGGCGGAAAGAGGCACTCCTAGCCAAATACTCCAACACTGCTCGCCGCACATCAATGGTATGCCAGGCCATCTCCTCTGGCATTTGCAGATCCTGAAAAAAGGCAGGGAGAGCCAGATCCTGAGAGTTGTAAAACCGAGACACAACTTTAGGGAGGAACTTTGGATCACACCTCAACACCACTGAATCTGGTAGCATCCTTAGGAAAGGGGGGTGACAAAATAGAGCCCCAATCTCCCCAAGCCTACGTGCAGGAGGGATGTCCATAAGAAAAGCAGTCTTCAGAGTAAGATGTTTTATGTCAATCTCAGAAATGGGCTCAAAAGGAGGCACTTGAAGGAACTTCAAGACAAGAGGGAGATCCCAAGGGGGAAGCCCTTTATAAGTACAAGGACGGGAAGAAGAAAGACCCCAGAGCAACTTCCCCATTAAAACGTCCCCATCCAGGTGACCATCAGAGTCCCCCAAGAGGGATTTTATGGAGCCCCATTGGGAGCGAAGCGTGGAAACCGCCAGGCCCTTGTCAAACCCCTCCTGGAGAAATTGGAGAATAGCGGGCAGACCAGAACTAAGGGGAGGGATCCCAGACCGCCCACACCAGTCCCGGAAATGGCCCCAATGCCTGCCATTCGACTTCAGAGTAGAGGGTTATCGACAAGCATTCAGGATAGATTCAACCACAGGACCCGAAAACCCCTGAGACATCAAACTAGACCGTGCAATAGCCCCACTGCCCATTGAATTTGTCCGACTCCCAACCCCAGACCCCTCTGCAGGGGACATGGCCACTTCGGAACCAGCCAATGCTCCTTGGACTGAAGCTCCAACACAGAGTGGAACCAACACTGGCGGGCCAGAAAGGAGCAACCAACAACACAGTCGGCCTCGACACTCTGATGCGCATAACCACCCGGGGGAGAAGGGGAAGAGGTGGAAAAGCATAAAGGAGACACCAAGGCCACTGCACCGAGAGGGCGTCCACCCCCCAAGCCCTCTCGGCCTGAAACCATGAGCAGAAGAAGGGAACCTTTGCCGAGGCTGGAGACGCAAACAGATCCAGAACAGGAGTCCCGAATCTGACACAGATCTGTGCAAAGACGTGGTCTGATAGAACCAGTTCCGCAGAGGAGGGAAACCGGCGGCTGAGAAGGTCCGCTCGAACATTGCCCACCCCCTGACATGTGAGGCCACCAGGGACACCAGATGAGAGTCCCCCCATGAACCTATCCAAGCAGCCAGAGCATTCAAGGAGCAGCCAGACCCACCTTGCGGTTGGCATATGCCAAGGCTGTTGTATTGTTCGTCCGAACCAGAACTACCCGGCCCTCCAGAAACACTTCGAAGTGCACCAGAGTCCGGAGAATGGCACATAGCTTTCTCCAATTGGATGACTGACGGCTCTCCCCCAGATCCCACAACCCCTGGGCCGAGAGTACCCCCAAGGTTGCCCCCCACCCTCTTCCGCTGGCCCCTGTAATAAGAGTGGTCACAGGAGGAAGGACCAGGAAAACCCCTGCTCAGAGATTGGTAACCCCCAACCACCACTGCAGGGAGGCCCTCAGAGTCGCGGACACCGGGATCTAGGTCTCATAAGCCTGAGATGTCAGGAGCCAGCGGGAGAGAAGATAAGATACCAGAGGATGCAAATGAAGATGCGCCCAAGGAACCAGAAACACGCACGATGCCATGTGCCCCTGCAACTTGAGCAATAGGAGAGCCGAGACATACTGCGTCCTGAGAATCCTGCCCAGAACAGCCAGCAAGCAATGGACCCTCTCCTGGGACAAAAACAAAATCCCCATCCTGGTGCAAATCTGAGACCCAATGAAAACTAGATCCTGAGAGGGCTCCAGCTGAGACTTCTGCCACTTTATCAGAAACCCCCAGTCCCTCAATTCCTGGCAGACCAACTGCATCTGAGTCAGGACTGTCTGGCGGAGGGCTGCCATGACCAACCAATCATCCAGGTAGGGAAAAATCTGAATGCTCCTCAGGTGCAAATGCGCCACCAGTGGAGCCACCAGCTTGGTGAACACTCTGGGGGCTGAACGCAACCCGAACGGGAGCACTCGGAACTGAAAGTGGCGGGACCCCAATGCAAAACGGAAGAACTTCATGTGACAGGGGCAGAGAGCCACGTGGTAATATGCATCCTGGAAATCCAGAGATGCCATCCAGTCCACCCTGTACAACATCGGGAGAATGTTCTGCAAAGTCTCCATCTTGAAGTGTTCCTTCCGGACAAAGCAGTTCAGTGCCTTGATGTCGAAAATCAGGCGATACTTCCCTGTAGACTTGGGGACCAGGAACAACCGCCAGTAGAAACCCTGTCCTCGAACTGGGAAAGGGACGGGCATGATGGCTGCCTTCAGCAACAATTCGGATAGAGCGGTTTCCATGGCCAACCTCTTGGTCCGTGACCTGGGAACCAAAGTCCGAACCATGGCAGCATGGTCAGGAGGAGACAGGAAGTTCACTAGATAACCTCTCGGAATGGTGTCTAGAACTCAGGAATCTGAGCACCACCTGTCCCATACTGGAAAAAACTGGCAGAGACGACCGACCACTGCCCTGTCCAAACTGTCAGGATTTCTGTACTGGACCAGGACCTAAAGAGCGTGGAGGACTCCGACCACCGCTTGATCTCTGTAAAGATCGAGAGGAAGGGCCAGGAAAGGACCTTCCGGTCACAGTACCCGCATCAGAGGAAGACTTCTATGCCTTTGAGGAAGGCCTGCGCCACAACTTGTCTGCGTGCTTGTCAGCCCTAAACACTTTATGCACTTTATAAGAGAGTCACCAAAATGTTTGGACCCATCAAAAGAAATCTTCCGGGCAGCCACTTCTGAGAAACCTCTGTTTTCCAATTCCGCAGATGCACATGCCGCCGGGCCGATACACCAGCCCCCACGGCCATGGCCGAGCCATGTACCCCATCAAATGCCAGATCGGACAAAAGTTCAACTTGTCTCTGCATCTCGGATAACAACGGAGGACAATCAGAACCGCCATCCACAGCCTTTTTCAATTTTCTGAAACCACTGAGTACAGTCTCTGATGTGTAGGAACCATAGATATTTGCCCTGAGGGCCAGATGTGCCCCAGCCTGAACCTTCTTCATGCTGGAATTAACCCTATGGTACACCGGATCCCGGATAGCTGCCTCCTAAGCCGACAAAGAGGAGCGGCCCACCAGGCTGGTTAGGATATAATCCACCTCAACTGGATCTGACAGCAAAGTCTCGCCCCCTTTCAACGGGTAGAGTTTGGCCATAAAGCGGGGCATCGCAATCTTTTCTGTATCACGCCATTCCCGAAGGATTTTATCCCGGATATCCGAAACCAATGGCAAACTCATCCTTGGGGTATGCCTATACTGGCAAATAGTAGGGTCAGCCCCCTCCACCGGAACCAGGGGCTCAGAGAACCCCATGCAGTGCCAAACATGAGCAAGCACCCCCGCCACACCTTCCCAGTCCAGATATTTCCCTTCTGCATCAGCCGATGAGGAACAGGAAGAAGCCGAGGCCTCAGAGCCAGAAGATGAGTATGAAGAGGAAGACAGACGCCATCGCTTGTGGCCATGCGCATGGATGTGTTTCCCTCCAGCATGATGCTTTAGCAGGCTCTTCAATTCCTTCCTGGTCAAGGAAAAACGTTTTGACTTCTTCTTCCTTCTCCTGCATGGTTCAGGTGAAGAGGAAGATGAGGAAGAAGACATGACAAGGTGCCTGAGCTTTTCAGAATGTTTACCCATGGTGTGCAAAGAGAAAAACAGAACACGACCTTGCCAACTACATGTTTAAAAACGTAGGCCAGGAGAACTCCCTCCAATGGCAAAGTTCAAACAATCTATCTCCATGGGAACCGTTCCATTACCCATAGACAGCGAAGAATGCACTGCCGGAGGCGGAGCCCACCCGCCTCTGGAGAGGAACGTCAGGAAACAACTTCAAAGGGAGCCGGTGCAGCCGCATATCAAAGCTTGGCCCCACCGATAGGAGAAGAAAACTTTACAAAAGCCTGAGAGGTGGCTTGAATACATGATGTTACTGGTGGACCCATGCTCTACCTGTTGAGCTAATGGGTCCCCCGCCCACCTCCTTACCATACCCTGTGCTCTGCAGGACCCGGGTCGTAATGCCCACGCTCCGGTCCGGAGCCCAACAAAAAACCGAGCAAGGCAATCCGGCTCCATCGGGACCCCAAGCCCTGCAGGGGGCCCCAGAGCAGCGCCGCACCTGAGGGAGCCGAAGGCCCCGCCACACAGCCACATCAGGGGGCCAGCAATCATTGTTGCCCTGCAAAAATTTAACTGGGTGAAGTGGTTGGAGGGGAGGAGTTATAGGGGATAATAGAAATAAAAGAAGGTCCTGTGTCGGAGGCAGGGGCCTTATGAGGTAAGTACTGGGACGAGGATGAGTGGACGTGGAGGCGATGCTGCCAGCTGTTGTGCAACCCCTTTGTAGAGTGGAAATGGAATGGCACTTTCCTATGTCCTTCTATGTATACTCTCACGCTCTGGCAACGGGTCACATTATTCATTCTAAGAGGCAGTGCAGTCCTGAAGACAGAGAACGCGCCCCAGCTCCTGCGTGTTCATTAGTTGTTCCAGATCACACTCATGCACTATTCTCCCACTTTGTAAAACGCGGACTAAAAGTTTTGCATTTCGCTGCCTTTGCACGCAGTGACAATGTGTGCATTTCTCTGCGAGTCAGTCCTGATCATTCAAGCTGTGCGTTTAATGCACCTGCAAGGTTAGTAATGTGCATTCACATGACAGGAACTGCTTATAAAGTCACGAGCCTGCATTTGCTCACACAGGCTTGGAAGGCTTCCGAGGGGTTTGCCCTTGCGAGATGTGCTGACTCACACTTACTCGGAAGTTGTGTGTGTTTTTTTTTCGAGGATGACGTAAGCGGCGTTAAACTTCTCTTGGCTGCAAAACCCGACTGCTTGCCCTCAGTTCAAAGATCACTTCTTCACCTCTGGCACATTTGGTAAAGAAACCATCTACCATAGTTACTTATTCCCAAAGGCCCCATCTCTCCTGAGTTTTTTGTTTATTGTTTTTTAAATCATGGTTACCGAATTTCGTTTTTTTAGTTGCAGTGGTATTTAAGTAGAGTGACCAGATTAAAAAAAAAACGGGACAGGGTAACTAACATAAATGTAGGACTAACGTTCCACAATGGCTGCCAAGGCACTACTACAGTTCAGTAGCGGCTGGGGGAGAAAGGGGTTTTGTGTCACGCATTCCCCACACTAATAGAACACCACAATGGAGCCTGTGCTCCGATTAATATTGCAGGCATGTCTGAACAAGTTTCACAAACATCCTCTGTGGTGCAATTGGTTAGTGCTACAGCTTATAACTAAAAAGTGGATGGGTTGAGGCCACCCAGGGAAGACTTGCCTTTAAGTGTTATCGTTAAATGTATTAGAATGTGTTTATTTTATCACAAACTGCCACAATCTTAATTTGCAAAATGCAGCATTTCTTCAGTGCGAGATTGTTCATTTCTGCCTGCTGACAGCCCTTGAAGGCCTACTACCAAAACCCAGGACCACTGGGTTTTCAAATGGAAAAATACTCTAGAGAAAGGGGCGCAGAGCACCCAATTCCGGGACCGTCCCGGCAAATTTCGAGCATTTTTGCCTTTTAGTGTATCTGACATAGAGCGCATCTGCAGGGTTGACACTGCCGGTGACGTCACTGCAGGAAGCCAGAAATGTCTTTGGGCCTGTCTCTAGGGAATAAGAAACACTTTAACACTATTTGCAAAACCCAGCATTGTTAACCAAATACACTTACGCACACCTTCAATTCGGCAAAGTGAGAACAAATGGAAACTCCCGCTTTTAAATAAGCTAGCCTTTGCATTCAAAATCCAACAAATCTGGACAAACTGTTCCATTTAGTCACTCATTAAAGCCTCCATCACGTTTGGCAGCGCTTTCCTTCCTGGTGTGTAATGTCCTGTTTCTATGTCCCTCCTACCCTGTCTGCTGTCTATGTCTCCCCGGCCTCAAACGTGGGCTGTGTCACATCTAGGGGCGTGCTGAAGGCAGGGTAGAAGTGATCAGTCAGTTAAGATCAACCAACACCAGCTACGTGTCCGTTTCGTCATTGCCACATGACTTAATATAGATATATATATATTGATGACAGACATTAGCCTGTGAGAACTTAATATTGGCGACGAGCAGTGAGTGGTCCCAACGTGCCCCCTGTGCTCCTGGGGTGAGTCTTCTCTATGCGCAGGAAAGCACTTAGTCTGCCTATGCCTGCAGGCCCACTGGGCAGGCCTCGCGCTGCCTGTTGATACCATCCCCTCTCCAAAAGCCTCAGGGGAGCTGGTTCTTTTTGCTGTGTAGTTGATTCGCTGGGGACAGAGCGTGCGAGTTAAGGGCCACTCCCCTTCTGCCTATGCACTTTGGGAGGAGCCCATTTACTGTGCAAGAAATAATTTGTTCACAGCACGTCCTGAAGGCTTGTGGCCAAGGTCATCCATGTTGGTTGCTGAACGTTTTCTCACTACCCTCAACACAGTGCCTTGTCTGTTCTCATACCACCAGTGGAGACCTGAAGTTCAGTGCAGTCATATTTCACATCAGGGCAACTCAATCCACAGGCTCAGTGGCAAGACAGTAACCCTCATTAACACGTGATTCAGAAGGCATCAGCAAAGACTGATATCATCAGAGCACTGTGCGTAAAGCACACAATACAGCAATCAAGCACACAATACAGCAATCATGCCTGAGAGTAAAGACATTAGCATCAGTTTTCCCCTAGTTTGCCAAGCAGTGTGGGTGGAGGACATGAGTCTTTGCAGCTACAGGCTGCCCCACCATTTGACGTTTCAGACACCCGCAGTCCGGCACCATGCTGGAATAGACGGCTAAAAGAGTTATACATCTACATTGATGCCACTGTGGTAAGGGAAGAAGGATGTCTGAGAGGAATACTCATGCATTTGCTAGGGCCAATAGTTCAAGACATTGTATTTGGGATGCCAGAGAGTGCCACAGACACATTTACAGGAATTCTTGACTCATTAAACACCTATTTTGCTCCGCTTAGGAATGTTGATTACGAGAAACATATATTTCACACTACCACTAAAGAGAAAGGTGAGGAGATACAGTGAAAAGAGAGAGGAATATCGCAGAGCGTCCACTCTGGAAAAACCAAAAAGATAGTCGACGCGTCAAAAGATAAGATAGATAGCAGCCTCACCCAAACATCAGGACGACTGATTCGTCTTCGAGTGGTGATCGCAAGGGAGGATATGTCCATGCTACAGGAAATAAGATGGCAATAGAATATAGTCCAACATTATTGCTTAAACTAAATGAAAGTGCACAAGAATTCCTAATTGACACTGGTGCCACTGTCAACGTGTTAAGTGAAGACATGTACCGAGGGCTCAAAATCCCTGTGAAACTGCGATCTCCTGACATTGACATATATCACTATGGATCTAACACACCGCTAGAATGTAAGAGGATGTTTGAAACAACCTGTCCATACAAAGACACGTCTGCAAAGCTGGTCATTTATGTCATAAAAGGTGACGAATTCTCAGTTTCAAATCAGCCATGCAAATGAGGTTGGTGCACATAATGTATCAAATCATGTCAGTTTACACCACAGACTCCAAAGAAATCGTCAAAATGTTTCCCTCGCTGTTCACTAGGTTGGGAAAACTGAAGGAGAAGCAAATTAAATTGCACATCAATCCTGACGTCAAACCAGTTGCACAGCATTATCGGGGAATCCCCCTAAACATTCAAAAACAAGTAGAAGACTAAATACAATCATAGCTGAATCAAGACATAATTGAACATGCAACAGGGCCTACCCCATTGATTTCTTCTATCGTCTCTGTGCTGAAAAAAAGAAAATGGAGGTACACAAGGGTCCATCACGCTCCAAGATGGCCGCCCGTTCTTTGTTGTATGCCCCAAGAGCCTAACCAGGCCCACAACAGCCATTGCCTGCAGCTGATTGGCTGCCTTTGCCTTTTACTCCCTGATTGGCCGCTGGCAGGCGTAGCCGGCCCACTCCCCTCAAGGCCCACGGAAGCAAGGCTAATACCTGTTCCTTGCCTGTGGTTCATTGCCGTGTCTGCCATCTGCCAGACCCTCTCGCCTGCACACTTCGGTTCATAGCAAAGGTAACATGATTCTTTTAACATGGCCACTGTATTTACTGTGAAATCATACTGCATCCTATTTTGGTACTACTGCTTAACTTGTATGATAACTTACTGCACTGTTAATATCTGTGTTCGCCATCAGTATCAATCTTTTTAATGATTGCCTGCTCCTGCAACCTGCACCCCACCACGGCCACATAACATGCCCCCATTCATTGTTAACGCTCGTGCATCGCTCCCTCTAACACCACCCTTGTAACTACATTCCATAGCGCCTCCCTCGCCACCTCCGGTAAGGAGGCCCTACCCTCCCCTGTGCAGCACTTACCAAATAGCCTCTAAACCACTCCCAATTATAATCTTATGAACATCCTCTTGTCTGCACTCCTTCTCCAACTGTGCCAACGTAACACTGAGCCCTCCACAAACCCAAACTGTTCATCGTAGCGTTTACACTCGCCTGAGAGACATCCCCTTGCAAACCTAGCCTAGCAACCTCTGCAGCAGAGTTGCTCATAGACTACATGTGTGATTACCTGCATGAACGCCTACAATGCTCCTCTGCCTAACTTCCTAGACAACCTGTGCTCACATTAGCTAATTTATTTTAGACTATGCGAAATTGTTTGTGCAATATGCATGATTGACCAATAGACTGCTTGTGCTGACCTACTCTCGCCCACACTCGTATAGCTGCACCCAGACTGCTCATGCTTCTGTGCCAGCAACCAGCCACCAGCTATTTATCTACCTATGCCTAAAGTAGTAAAGTCACACCTAATTGTGTGCCCCTCGCACTAGCCACTATCAACCTATTCCCGACCACAGTAGTACTGTCGCATCTAGACTGTGCAAACAGCCAATACCATTCGACTCTTCACTACAATAGCAAAGTCATATTTAGATTGCTTTTGCATCTGTTTCAGTAAATAGCCATTGCCAACCATTCTTGCCTGCAGCAGCAAAGTGACACCTAGATGGTATGGAAGCAGATTCTACCTATCTATGCCAGCCTTCAATAGCAAAGTTGCATTCAGATTGTTTCTGCATCTGTTTCAGTAGAATCTGTAGCTGCTAAGTTGCACCCAAACTGTATGTAAGCAGCTACTACCTATCGATTCCTGATTACAATAGCAAAGCTGCATTTAGATTGTTTTTACAGCTGTTTTAGCAATACGAAGAATATTCATCCACACAGTTACCATGTAAAACAAAGGGGGGTCTGAGAATCTCTCTACCAGCACGAACACAGCCCAATGACCTGTTATTGGGTGAATAACCCCTGGGAGAGACTCCACCAAGGCTTTAGCTCACTGTCCCTTTCACAGAGAAGAAATGTCCCTGCATATCAGCCTTTGTCCTGCCCAGGGGCAGTCCAGCGCCGAAATGCTAGGCAATTCTCCTCTGAACAAGAGTACCACCAGTAACCCCATACACGTGTTTCAGCCTTGTTGGGCATCATCAGCGAGGTGAAACTGTTGCCTCTCTAAGAACAGTGAGCAAGGGGTCCACGTCTGGATCGCCCTGTAAACTTAGGGTGAAACCCAAAGTTAATTTATGCAAAGCAAAGGGGGTTCTTGGAATCTCTCTACCAGCACAAACACAGCGCAATGACCTGTTCTTGGGTGAATAAACCCTGGGAGAGACTCTACCAAGTCTTTAGCTCACTGTCCCTTTCACAGAGAAGACATTTGCCTGCATACGTGCCTGCTGGGCCTAGAGACCCAAGCTACTCCTCACTGATGACGCCCAAGAAGGCTGAAACATGTCTGGGGATGCTTGTGGTCTCGTGCCGAAGGGATGTGACCTAGCAGTTCGGGCTGGACTACCCCTTTGGGGGTGGGACCAAGCCTGATTTGCATATGGTCTTTCCCCTTTTGTAATGGCTTGGCAGGTGAAGAACGATGGTCTGGAGGGTTGCCCAGAGCAATGCCAGAGGTTCAGATTCATTCTAAACCTTCCAGCCATCACCTCTTTTGTTTTGCTATTGTCACCCTGAGTGGGACGGGTATGCCCAGACGTGGGTCCCGTGCCTGCTGGGCCTAGAGACCCAAGCTACTCCTCACTGATGACGCCCAAGAAGGCTGAAACATGTCTGGGGATGCTTGTGGTCTCGTGCAGAAGGGATGTGACCTAGCAGTTCGGGCTGGACTACCCCTTTGGGGGTGGGATCAAGCCTGATTTGCATATGGTCTTTCCCCTTTTGTAATGGCTTGGCAGGTGAAGAACGATGGTCTGGAGGGTTGCCCAGAGCAATGCCAGAGGTTCAGATTCATTCTAAAACTTCCAGCCATCACCTCTTTTGTTTTGCTTTTGTCCTGCGCAGGGGCAGTCCAGCGCCGTAATGCTAGGCAATTCTCCTCTGAACAAGAGTACTACTGACAGAAATCTAAGATTGCGCGCTCGCCTATCCAAATTATATGAGCTACCTGCTAAAAAAATTGAACAATTAAACCATCTAAAAAAGTGCCTACTCCAGAAAGGAACTGTAGAGCCCAATTCTAGTCCTACCAATCACAAAAGACCTACACTGAACCGCACTAAACGGACGACCAAAGATAGTCCTAGCACCACCTACACATCAGAAAGCCACCAACCAAACCTCAAAGGAGCCCTCACAAATGCTAGGTCTCTAGTTGCCCATGCAACCGAAATATCTGACATTATAAAAACATACAACCTGAATTTCTTGGCCGTCTCGACTCAGAATCTTGGTTACATGCGCGGCAGGCCCTGCCCTATCGCTGGCAGTCCCCGATAACTATACTATCCTGCGAGCAGATAGACATATCTCTCGAGGTGGAGGAATAGCAATCATAGCCAATAATAACTTAGACATGAGAATTGTGACAACACCAACTATGAAATCCTGTGAATGCCTTGCGGTCAAAATCGCCACTGCCAATTCACAAACACTAAATATCTTCCTTATCTATAGGCCACCAGGTACCATTGGAACCTTCTCGGAAGATACTTCTACGGCCTTGTCTAACAATCTAAAAAACACCACCCAAACACTAGTGTTAGGTGATTTGAATCTAGGTTATAACGATACTAAGGATACCCACTCCACTGCCATTGCCTTGACTCTGCAAGAGCTTGGCTTCTCCCAGAAAGTCAACTCACCCACGCACAACAAAGGTCGAATCCTCGACTGGATTGCAGAATATAACTGTGAGGTAAATATCACGTGTATTGTTCACCAGATCTGGACAGACCACCATCTCCTAGCATTCACATTGGCCACTAACCTAGCCACGGCCCAGTCCTCGCTTACCCCTCGCTCACTTACGAGGAACAAAAAACTCATGACAGTTGAAAAACTGCTGCCCCACATAATACCTAAACTTAATTATGTACCGGACAATACAGACCAAATTCTCTAGTCGAACGGTACAACGAAGTCATGAACTCAGCCCTTGACAATATCGCACCACTTAAACTAAGGAATAGTAAACCTAAAAAACACCTTAACTTTTGGTTATTCCACACCTAAAAAACCTTAGACTACTTAAAAGAAAGCTTGAAACTGCTTGGAGACTCTCCCCGTCAGCAGAAAACAAACTAAACCTCACCAAAGTCTCAACCCAATATAAGAAAGACATCCTTTTAGCCAAACAGGAGACTTATAATAACAGAATATCCCAATCCAAATCTAGTGTCAAAGAATTGTTCAGTATTTTGAAAGAACTGGAAACACCCATTGTACCACAAGAAAACTGCATCAAAGACAAAAAGTCGTGTTCCAGTATCCAACATGCCCTAACTAACAAAGTCGCCAATTTACAAACCAAAATTGCCCACAAGAAAGCCTCTCTAGCACCTCATACTCCTCAGAGCATAGCTCCCCCACCACATTATAAACAAGAAACACGTTTCAGCTTCTCTAAAGTATCGACCATTGAGGTGGAGAAGGTCATACTGGGACTTAAACCGTCCAATTGCAAAGGTGACCAATGTCCGGCGCAACTTATTAAGGATGGCGGGAGAGAACTCTCGCCCTTCATAACTAAACTTATCAACTCCTCATTCACCACTGGTACTGTCCTGAACAACCTGAAAGAATCCTGGGTTCTGACATTACTGAAAAAGAAAACCCTTGACCCTGCCATTCCCACGAACTTCAGGCCTATCACGACTGTGCCATTTCTTCTAAAAATGTTAGATAAAGTGGCCTATATTCAAATACAGAACTTCTTGCAATCTAACCTCCTACTAGGATCTCGTCAATCCGGATTCCGCCCTCAACATGGCACGGAGACGGCCTTAATTGATCTTAAGGCCCAATTAGATGAGTTTAGAGACAAAGGCCAAGCAGCCCTACTCCTCCTTCTAGACCTCTCGGCTGCATTTGACTTGGTCGACCACAAAGTGTTATGTAGCCACCTAGACTCAGCAGCTCACTTCTCCAAGGAGGCCATAACTTGGATCGAGTATTTTCTGAGCAACCGGACCATGAGAGTCTTTTCTCCCTCGGCCTCAGCAGACCCTATCCCTATAACCTGCGGTGTACCACAGGAATCCTGTGTGTCACCTACACTTTACAATGTATTCACCAAGCCCCTCTTCGACGAAATGGACCATTTGGGTATCGCCTATACTAACTATGCAGACGATACCCAAATCCTCCTTCCGCTTTCAGGAGATTACGCCGTGGATCTGGCTTTGGTGAATAGAATTTACAGTATCGTTCAGGCATGGATGTCCACCCATGGACTATGCCTGAACGACGACAAAACTGAGCTTATTATTTTAGGCACCCCGACCCACATATCCAAACTTAGCCCAGATTATGTCAACTTCACCATTGATGGCAATAACATAAAAGTAGCAAAGGAAGTGAAGACCCTAGGTTTTTACCTAGACGCCACCTTGAACTTCGCTAAACAAGTCAATTCCCTAGCCTCTGCTACCGCATACACATGCAAACTTATCAGAGCCAGTAAACAATGCCTTTTCACTGACAGTTGCCTCACACTTGCCAGAGCCCTCATACTTTCCATATTGGATTACTGTAACGCGCTCTACATCGGAGCAAATAAACAGACTATCCATAAAATACAGGTTCTCCAGAACAATGCCCTGAGAGCAGCACTTAAGATCAATAGAAGTGAGCATATTTCCTCTACAAGAAGAGAATACAAATGGCTATCCACCTTTGATAAAAATCAAACTTAAGATTGCCTCCCTTACCCACAAGTGCCTTAATAATAATGCACCGCCTTACCTTACGGACAGAATCTGCAAAAAAACATCATCCAGACCGACGAGAACAGCCAACTCTAACTGCCTCCAAGTACCATGATTCAGACTCTCCACTATTGGAGGACACAGCTTCCCAGTCAAGGCTGCGCAACTATGGAACTCCCTACCTCCTGGCATTAGAGTTCCCCAGCCCTTCTCCAAATTCAGACAGATTCTGACCAACTGGCTAAAAGAAAATGATAAATAATCACTCAGACTAAACACCCTCTTGACGCTCTGCACCCATGCCTACCCTCTGTTTACGGATTCGCTTACTATGTGCCAGTCCACTTGGACCACCTCCTGATGTACTGCGATCACTCTAAATCTATGCTACCTAACAATGTAATTTACACTGTATATACCGATGTGCTATTGTTTACTTCGTCCTGCATCTCATGTACCCATGCAATTTCACTGCATTCTCATGTGATCATGTAATTTACACTGTATATATTGATGTGCTATTGTATATTTTGTCCTGTATTTCATGTACTCATGTACCTTGTACCCTGTAACCAAGCTTAATATGTCCTTATCTGCTGCGCCCTGATGCCCCTGGGTCTGGTGCGCATTATAAATAATTAAATTAAACTAAACTAAAAAATTTGAATCTGCTTCGACATGCGAGCATCCAACCAAGCTATTGAAAGAGAAATGCAGCTGTCCCCAAGAATTACGGATATGATGCATCTGCTACATGCGTCGAAGGTGTTCTCAAAACTGGACCTAAACAAAGGGTACCACCAGTTATAACTGTACCCTGAATCTCATTATATCACCACCTTCACAACAAATATGGGATTATTTAGGTACAAGAGACTCAGGTTTGGGGTCTCATCAGCAGCTGAAATCTTTCAGAACCAAATTCATCAAATCATCAGGCACATTCCCCAGCGCCTCAACTACAGTGATGCCATTTTAATATTTGGGACAACACAGGAGGCACATGGTGACACTCTGCAACAAATGTGCATGGCACTAGAAAATACCAATTTGTTGCTGAATGCAGCCAAGTGTGAATTCAGTCAATCGGATTTACTAAAATCCTTTGGGCATATATTTTCAAGTGAAGGTCTACAGCCTGATCCTTCCAAGGTGCAAGCTTTAGTTGCCACGTCAACTCCCACATCAACGTCAGCAGTATGGTCATTTCTGGGCATGGCCAGTTACTGCATGAGATACATCTGGGATTTTGCTTCAGTGAGCACACCATTACGGCTTCCCACTGGCAAAGGACAAGAATTTTCATGGTCAGAGGAGTGTGAGGAAGCTTTTAGGGCAATAAAATCTGGCATTTCGTCAGCCTCCTTCATGGCCTACTACGACCCTGATCTGGAGACAGAGCTAACTGTGGATGCAAGTCCAGTACTTTTGGGCACCATACTAGCTCAATTCAAGCTGAGCTCCTCCTCGCCTCGACGCACTGCTGCATATGCCAGTCAAAGTTTGTCAGCCATTGAATGTGTGTACTCACAGCCCGAAAATGAGAGTTTGGCTGTAGTCTGGGCATGTGAACATTATGACCTGTTAATATATGGAAGAAAATGTACTATTGTCATGGACCATCAGTCCCTTACAACGATATATGGCAAGCTCAATGCCAAAACGCCTCCCTCGATCACTTGGTGGGGGCTTTGGCTACAAGAATATTGGTTTGACATTATACACCAGCCAGGGAAAGACAACTCAGCAGATTTCCTGTCCAGGTATCCCCTACCTGCAATAGAAGAATCATCCAAAGCAGATCAATACATCAATTACAGTGTAGACAATGCTCTTCCGAAGTCGTTGACCATCACAGAGATCATATGCCAGGACAAAGTCTTGACACAGGGAAGTGGCGTGAATCGCGAAGTGGCAATGAAACATTTTCTGAGAGTGAGCGGAAACTATTAAAGACATTTCATCTGTTAAAGGAAGCGATTTCAATCTCTCTGCAAGGGTTCTTGATAAAGGAGAACATAATTGTCATTCCTGTGTCCCTGCAGGATCAAGTTATTCGTATGGCATGTGTAGGGCACAGAGGAATTGTATCCACTAAGCGACAGCTCAGGACAAAGGTGTGGTTTCCAAAAATGGATTCTAAGATACAGAATACTCTTGAAACTTGTGTCATTTGTAAGTCAGTGGCTCCTCGCACCTTCCCAGAACCCCCAAAGATGACACCATTGCTGTTGTAGGTGTGGGATGAAGTGGCCGTTGACAAATGGCAAATACATCCTGGTGGTGATTGATGAGATGTCTTGATTTCCAGAGGTACATCTCGTCTCCTCCACCGCTGCCCATGCCGTAAATCCAGCTCGCGACAAAATGTTTGCCGACTATGGTATTCCGTCAACTCTAAAGTTTGACAATGGTCTGCCCTTCAGTGCGCATGGGTTCACCATGTTTGTGGAATATTTGGGGTTTTATCATCAGAGGATAACGCCAAGATGGCCTCAGGCCAATGGCACTGTTGAACGGTTCATGGCCAACATCAAACGCACTCTTCAAGTATGCTCCATCACCTGAGAGTCATTTATGCAAGCCATCTGCACGCTGCTAAGAGACTACCGAAATGCGCTGCATAGTTAGACAGGAGTATGCCCTTCAGAATTGATGTTTGGCAGAGTGGTACGAGCACAGCTGCCACAGGTAGCGAATTCTGTGAGTTGTCCAGTTCTGGTTTTGAGAAGTAAATAATGAAGAGGTATGCAGATGGGAGGAGAAGAACCAGGGAATGAAATATACAAGTGGGTGACTCTGTGCTAGAATGTCAGTCTCAAGGGCAGAAGGATGTGTCTGCATTTGATCCCAGCTCATTGACTGTGACAGCAGTTCAAGGGTCCATGGTGTCAGCTGAAGATCCTGGTTGTTCCATCACCAGAAACTCATTGTTCTATAGGAGACTTGCAGAAGGTACTGCTGATCATGATGAACAGTTGATGCAGTGAGTTCACAAGAGAGTTGTTCCAACTATACGGATGTTGACGTAGATATGATGACAGTTGCAGTGGTGGAGATGGTGAAGTATCTGTGCCTCGGAGTCCATCAAAGAGAGTAATTCGAAGAACAGCAAGGTGGATCGTGGAAATGGAATAGTGACATGTCATTATTTAGGTAAGGGGGAGATTTAATGTCCTGTTTCTATGTCCCTCCAACCCTGTCCCCTGTCTATGTCTCCCCACCATCAAATGTGGGCTGTGTCACGTGTGGGGGCATGCCGAAGTCAGGGTAGTGGTGATCAGTGAATAAAGAAGATCATCCGACACGTGCTCTGTGTTGTCATTGCCTCATTACTATATATATAACAAGCCACAGGTGTGTTGCGAAACGCGTTAGCTAGCCTCCCTGCCACTGGGAAGACGTTTTTTATTGTAAAGATTATAGAATTAAAATTTGAACTTTTTAAAAAAGCAAACTGTTGCAGTGCAGTCGTTCGCTGTTGTTTTTCCCTGGTTGGATCTTTGGGCAAGCAACTGTTGCAGGATATTTCTGGATTTCGTTTTTGATGGGAGTGCAGCTTCTAGAAGAGACAGGACCATGCGGTCCGTGTTTGCTTTCATTTCCATATATATATATATATATATATATATATATATATATATATATATATATATATATATATATATATTGATGATGAGCATGAGCCTGCTAGAACATAATAGTGTGCCTAAAAGCATTCCCTTTGTAGGTTGTACATGTCCCACAATAAAATGAAAGAAAATATATGGATTTATTTGCATTTGTATATTCCACGTAGGGAATCCAGAAATCCAAGGGTTACCCTGAGAATTTAGGATTCATTTGACAGTGCATTCTTAGTCTCATCTTGGCCTTGGCCCTGTATAACCAGAGCATGAACCTATGTGTCCATGCAATGTTACACTCAGGCCCCCTTTGTGCCCGGGGAGGGAGGGTGTCTCTTGTGCATGCAGACCGGGACATAAAACCACTGCATAAGCCTAGGGGCCCAAGCAATTTACTTTATTTATTTTTTACATTTATAAAGCGCACAAAGCAGTCCTGGGGCATCGTGGCGCTGTTACATGAATGGCTTACTTAGTTACAATAGCATGACAGACTGTCTGTGGTTCATGGTTACAGGGAATCTAATACCAGACAGGTGATGGTTAACGTATAGTGTTACAGAGTATGGGGGGGATCTACGGTTCAGTGGGTTACAGGTGAACCTGCTTCAACTAATACCAGTGGTGTTGCTAGGTCTGGAAAAGATCAGGGGCTAAGCTAATGTCGGGACTGGCGGGACTCGGGGCTAGCTAGCATTTGGGTTGTAGCACCTGAGCTTCTATCCGGGGATACAGCCAAAATATAGCCCCCTAAGCCCCCCACCCCAGCAACGCCTCTGACTAATACCTTCACGAAACACAGGTATAGAGGGGGAGAGCCTAAGTGTGAGGTGTGGACTAGTTGAAAAGCCTCGCTTTGAGGGCTTTGCGGAAGGACAGGTGCAAGGTGCATTCCTTAGGGTAGTTGGGAGAGCATTCCATTGTCTTGGAGCTATGATGGGGAAGCTGGAGCCACCAGGGATGTCCAATTGGTTGGAATAGTGTGATCATTTAGGCCTGGGCGAGCTGGCTCTGATGACTTCTTCTGAGAGATAAGAGGGGGCTGTGAGGGAGAGGCATTTATGGGTTGTGGCTAGGGTCTTCAAGACGATGCGTTCCTTGACTGGGAGCCAGTGTGCAGCGTGCCTGGAATTGGAGATATGCTCCCTCTTGGGGATGTTCAGGGCTGCTCGCAGCGCATTATTTTGAATAATTTGTAGTCTGTTTAGTATTTTAGCAGAGGTACCAGCAAAGAGAACAACTTGTGCATGGAGACCTGGGATATAAAACCACTGCATGAACCTATGTGCCCATACAATGTTACACTCAGGCCACCATTGTGCACAGGGAGGGAGGGTGTCACTTGTGCATGCAGACTGAGACATAAAACCACTGCATGAACTTATGTGCCCATGAAATGTTACCCTCATGGCTGCTTTCTGCACTGGGATGAAAGGTGTCACTTGTGCACACAGACCGTAGCATAAAACCACTGCATGAACCTATGTGCCCAACGCAATGTTACACTCATGGGCCCTTTCTGCAAACAGACCAGGCACATAAAACCACTGCATGAACCTATGTGCCCAATGCAATGTTACACTCGTGGCCCCTTTATGCACGGGGTGGGCGGGTGTCACCTTGCACGCAGATCGCTACATAGTCTGACTTTGGTGGAAATGCATCTGCTTAGATGGAAACTTTGAGCCTAGGTTGCAAAGTTTCCTCCAAATTAAATCGTGAAGGAGAGTGTGATAAAGGGACATGGCTTTTACCAAGAAAGATGAATTATGTTTGGTGCCACCTCTTTGGGCTCAGTTTAACATAGACACTAAGGGTGGTACTCATGCACAGGCACAAACGCAGGTTTTGCATGTGAAACGCAATTAGCGCCCGTGCAAATACATTTTCCCTGCCGCTTTTGCGACTGTTCATTTTTTTGGGCAGCCGATGTTTCTGGCACTCGCTGTTGGATCTCAAAGCCATTCCTTTCAGAGGTTCTTGACCCGCAGCAGCATTCTGTGTTCCGAGGCCAGGCAGTGTGGATAGCAGAGCAACTGCTCCAACGAGGTTGCGAGTCCCTGCTTCGCAGCGCTAGTTTCAGAAAGATGGATCAACAAAATAGCCGTTTGCTCTGCAGCAAAGGCGAGGGGCAAAGCAGGTGGAGGAGGAGACACCTTTGAGAATAATCCAATAAACCACCATATAAGGGATTTGGCTTCTCCCATTTTGTGGAGATTTCGGTTTGGGTCATCTAGTGCTTTCAAATCAACTACAAAGAGAAACTGTCATTCACCCATAAATGAATGGGTCCGCCATTTCAAATCTTTGTTTGGATGCAATTCTCCCCGTACCCTTCCATTGCGAAAGAGAACTTCCTTGAATGAACCAATAATATCTCACAGTGAATACCCCAGTAGGTCACCAGGAACCTGTTTACCTGCCCTGCAGTGGCATTGGAGCTAAGCATAAGGTCCATCAGTGGCAAGCCCTGCACCGGCCTTGAAGAAAGAATGACTGACACCTGTGTGGCACCTTGGAAGAACTTTTTGCAAAGTTGCTCAAAGCCCATGAACTTCACAAGTGCCTGAAAGCACTGATTATAAAACGAGGAAAGACTCTTTTTACATAGCATGCCCTTTGGAAATAAGGTCTTCGACCGCCAGGCAAACTCTTATCCTTAACTTCAGCATCTTGTATCTTGAAGCAGGTGAAGGCATTGGTTGTGTCCCAGTTTCTTGAGTAAATAAACAAGAAATAATCTATGAAAAAGACAGAATATAAAGAACAGCAGGAATTGTGAGCTCAAACTGAGAAGATAGCCCCCGTGGAGTCAAGCCAGTCCCGCACTAGAGACACCATGCATCAGTGATTACTCTGAAGACTTTATGTGCTCACAAGGAACTGAGCAGGTGGGACCGCTGCCAATCTTAGAATCCATTTTTTAGATCCTGCACACACTTGAAATAATTCTTTTCCACGAGAATGTCAATTAGCTGCTCTTCCACCGAGTCCCAACCAAGCCAAGCAAGCCCCATGGCATTGACTCTCTAAGGACTTCCGTCCATACCATACAAACATTTTCTTAAACACTTTCGAATTCTGCTGAATGTAATGGGCCATTAAAGTAAAGTTTCCTTAGAGCATGTTGTCACCAAAGGAGCCAATCAGTGGGCTTGGAATGTGGACACTAACCGCCTGTAAAAACCTGTTTTCTAAGCTTTCATCTGTACTTCCTTACCTCCCGCTGTCACTGGTCCCTCCTTTATGTCCATGGCCCTTGGTTTCTATCTGTGATCGTTTTTCCCTCGCACCTGGAACTGAAAGACAAGAACATTCCATGTATGAGGTGAACAACAAGGAAATATGTCTTCCAAATGACCCGTTGAGGTAGTGCTATAGCATGCATAAGGGTCAGGATCTCAGCTTGGAAGTATGTTTTGCTGCTCAGAATAAAAATTCTGCAGTTCTGTGTGCAAACAGGCTGCTTGTTGTACAGTCGTGAATACTGGACGTATTAGCGAGTATGGTGGGAACCTGAAAGAGGGCATCCCCATCACCTGTTGAATGATGCTAATCACGTACCCATGTATCTTACAGCCTAAAAACCCAACCAATGTGGACTCAAGAGCTCAACAGGATCTCAACATTTAATACAAAACACATATTTTTTTTAATTAAACAGTTTAAGAGTTATTTGTATTTCTAATACAAAAAGCCATTACTAAAAACCTATCAGAAATGTATTATATGATTGTTGAATGATGTTTTTATGAACGTCTTTTTTCATTGGAAATAACATACATTTTTAGAGTCTTGGATGAGTAAGTATGAGCTTTTATGAAGGAGGTGGAATCTTGTGCTCATGAGTTCCCACTGATAAAGGGTGGTGTGGCTTTATGAGGAGGAAAGAGATGTGGCTACCACAAGGGTTCCCGGAAGTTGTAGTCCATTCAGTAGACTTCAAAATTAGTTCTGGTTTAGGGTAAGCATGTATAGTCGTCAGAGATTAGAAAAAACGTCCTAAATAATTTGACCCCAGTAAGTTAAGGTTCAGATGGAGTGATATCCGTGTTTTAGGTGGGCAATTTTGTGACTAACACTTTCAAAACAATTCTGTGTGTTTTAAGTCCTACCCCAGGCCGATCGAGCATGGATTCGATCAGGAGAGAAGATCTGAAAGAGGTGCCAAATGGTTCGCAAGAGTGGTTGATTACATTTACTGGGTTTCATGGTATACATTATGTAACACTACAGTCAGCGACTGATTGGCGTGGACGTGTGCCTACAATCAGCGCTGAACATAATGTGCATCACCTGCATCTCTAAAAGATCCAACACAGAAAAGACACACTCCCCTTAGCAACGTGTTCGGCAATCTGGGGTCTGTTTGAGTCCACCACGCTGGGCTCCCAAATGGCACCCCTCTTACCTCCAGTGTTGCTGCGATGCACTTTGAGTTGTACAGTGGAGGAGGTTTTATGGGATGTGGAGCAACCCAGCATATCCTATCTGCCCCCTAGTGGCTGTGCAGTGTTTTCGCTCCGGGTGAGTGTAACCTGGATTTCCTGGTTGTAAGGATAGTGTCAATAGTGAACTTGACAAAGACAAAGACCCTGCACCCAGCAGCACTGTGAAGCTAAGGAGGTTTTTAGGAGAAATCCTCCACACTCCTAGCAGACACCTGGATTCATGGTCCCCACCTGCCCCCATCTACAACCATCAACATCCATTACTAACCATCAAGCTGAAGTCAGCCTGAGGTAGGGGTGTTGCTAGGTCTGGAAAAGACCCGGGGCTACACTTATGTGAGGCAGGCTGGACTGGTAACAAGAACACATTCACTACTACAGATGACATGGCAATACAGGTTTAACAGTGATGTGCATATACAGGAGCAGATGGACCATTATTCACAAAGGATGGAGGAAACAGTGGGGTTGAGACATGGATATTAGCAGAAGTGAAAAGTGACCAAATACATTAGGCGCCAACTCGATGTCAACTAGCAGAGAAGGAGCTCCTGTCGGGTACACGTCCTCTTTTGCAGTCTCAGACAATCTCTGTGTAAGTCAACGTCATTGCAGGCAAGCCATTACCTGACCATTGGATGAATAATGGTATCTTACTGGCCACATGCCCCATTTTAGCATACCAATTGGGCACCTTTTTATTTATGCATTGGAAGCACTTCCTGTATTGGGGGATTTATTCTCCTGAGCAGATCCAGCTAAAATGTATTGAACATGGAAGTAGGTGAATATAATCATGAGTGTTGAATCCTGGAGAGAAACACAAAACATGCAGTTCAAACTTGCTTTCCAAATCTGGTAAACATTGGAATAAAAACAGCAGGGAAATGTGGGAGGAGTTGCTTTACAGCCTGGTGTCTTTGGGGTCTTTAAAACGGAATCCACCTTCCTTCCTCCCTCATGGCAGAAAGATGCATGATAGGCCGTCCCTGAGGCAGACCCAGGGACGCACCAGTGCAGTTAAGAAGATGACATTCTCTAAAACTCACAGGAATGTAGATTACATTTTTGGTAGAATTGTGGATTCACCAACAATTAATACTTGGTCCACCTTCCCTCCCTAACCCGTATTCCCCATTTGACACCCTTTGTTTCCCCTCTGCCCGTATTCTTCCAATTGCACCCTTAGGATTCTACTGACTGTGATTTGGCACCATACAAAAGCAGATCAACACATTAGCATCTACCCGGCTGGATCCATATTATTGCATCCTATTACTTTTTCTCCTTGATCAGCACCCGGTTGCTAACCTAGCAATATTGGCTGTTAGTTTTGCACAAAGTTAATGGGCTGAAAAAGTGTGCATCGTAAACAAGGCTTGAGAGCAATTAACAGCTGCTATTGCTTTCATATGTATCCAATAAGGCTTTCAAATGCACACACATACGTGAACATTAAGTAACTTGATCGCCCACCAAAGAGATTGTGCAGACATCGCGTGCTATGTGCTATCATTTTACCCAGTGTAGTGTCAATCTCGAAATTTACAGTGGCGCGCTGCCACATAGCACAGGCCCCCATAGCAAAGAAGGTAGTGCAAAATGGATGACGGGAGCAGATCGCTATCTCAGTCTTGCTTCCCCCTCTGTGTTTCTTAGCTGAGGTGCACTCCGGATTTGTGGATGTGGACTAAAGTACCAAGATAAGAATTTATAGAGATGGGCCCAATTAGCTGCACTAATAAAAACAATACTCAATAATGGAGTACTCCAAGCACATTAAAACCCAGCTTTATTCAAAGCACAGAATCTTGGCCGGGACAGCATGCAAGCAGCCCTCATTATTACAGAGATTGGCTTTTAAACTATAAACACATCATGAATGGCGTCATACTACAACATATATTACAAAATGTATGAGAACTTTGCGTTGGGTAATATCCCAAGCTACATATAGAATATTTAGGTGTTAGTTTCATCATTTCCTATAACATATTTGATGGTCCCTCCTGGGCCCAGACCATTACAGATACAGCTTTCATTACATCATTACAATTACACTTGATTTGTTGGCTCTGTTCATTACAGGCGGTGTGGCAAGAGGGATTTTTATTGGTTGACCATTTACTCACCAACCTTGGACACTTTGAAGAGATGTCAAGATTTGAGACAGACATATGGTGGGAGGGGGAAGTCTGTAGTCTGCAAGAATTCCAATTAAAAGTAGCTCCTTGTCATTTCCAGGCGATGAGGCCTATCGTTTCCTTTGTACATGTGTATCATCTAGTGTGAATCTGTGCACTAGGGAGTTTGGTAGGTGTCTTATCTGTGTTTGGCTCATAATGAATAGCCAGTGTTTTCAGTGTCTTGATCGCGTGTTGGGGGATTATGTTGGAGAATTAATTTCTTCCTATTTATTGAGCTTTTAGCTAATTCTACTGTTCAGGGTATACTTCTTTGCGACCACTTGAGATGCCCTTCATCTATTCTCTATGGAGTCTTCTGGCATGCTGATATCATGCACCTGGGCATCAACAGCTGTATGTGCTCTTATTGGAACTTAATTAACTTGGGAGTATACTGCATTGTGTCCTTGGAACTGTTATCTCGTGCCTTCATTCTGTTCATCCACTACTCTCTTCCTCGTGTCCTTACCATCTCGCTTTACTAAGAACTACTGTTTGGGCAGCTTCAAGCTTCTGAAATAAATGTGTTTTTGTGTTTTCAGCATCTTGAATTCTAAGGCTTTGCTCATTCTCAGGCCTGCTGTGGCCTCTGTGTTAAAATTGCTGTATTTCTGCACTTCTTGCCTCCATATTGGTGACCTATATTCGTGTCTGTTCATAATACATCCACCTTGTGCATCTGACATACTTTGGTTTCCTGCCTGTGTATGCTGCTTCTTACCTGCCTATAATTTAATCTGCCCTATCAGTGTAGTGAGTCCATAATCCTCCTACCTTCTATGCTATATACAGAAAACTACTTGTGCTTTCTACTATCTAACTGGAATCCCTACTAGTGTCACACAACCTAACTAATTCTTTATGGCAGAGGCATGTACATTTATTGTTTAAAGTATTGTTTGTTGGAATCTTCCTTAGTTGGTCTCATCTCTCACCCCTAGACTCATGGGGCAGTAGGGCTTTCTCAGCTGGTATAATTTCTCACCTCTAAGGTAGTGGTGAGGAGTAAGGGCAGGAATTGGTACTTGAGTAAGGGCAGTAGCTTATACATGCATATTCATCTGCCCCATTACTCTCCCCCCTGGTTGAATTATCGGCCCCTCCAACTATAGCCATCCGTTGGTAGCCATACTTTGGTGACCCCCTCAGGCTACCTCCTAGTGCTACGTATTCTTGTGGGCCACATATCATAAAAAGCAGTCTCCATCCCCTGCACAATCCACCCAATGTTCAGTGTAATTGTATAGGTCAACAGGACATTCCAATATTGTCCCAGGAGGTCCGATAGGATGTTCCATTGGGTATATACAGGGTAGTTCATCTGTTTGTGTATTTATGCGCATTTGATCACCCACATTTACTATTATTGTCAGTTCCAGTGCTTCTTGCTAACCTTTTTACATTGGTTCAGTGCTATTTTCAGGACGCAGAAAGCTGTCAGGACCAGTGCTAGTATGGGCAGTAATAGTTTGAATATTTTGAATGTGTTAGCCAACCAGGTGAGTACCCATGAGAACAGGTAATCAAAGCAGTCTTCAATGTCCTCCACCTCGAACACCATCTTAGTGTGCAGTTCCTGTACGATTGTTATGGCCTCTGTAAAAGACCCATTCTGATTATCGTTTGTTGGTGTGAACGTACAGCAAGATGAGCCTATCGTGGCACAAACGTCACTCTCCATGACCTTGATGAGATCAAGATCATACCTATTTTAGAGAGTCATTAATCTGACTGCTCTCTAGTCCTCTTTAATTGCATTGAACCCCATCACAGTTGCATTTATTGTCTGCAGCAACTCCCATCTGGTGATATGTAACCACTTGGCATTTGTGGATGCTTGTATACCAGGGGCAAGGTAGGATGTAAAGAACTTTGCAATTCTATCAAACAATTTATGTTCCTCTGGTATGTCATCATAGGCCAGGTAATAGTACAGGGTGTCTGGCTAGGTCCTGATATGCCCAGGAGGGTGAACGTATATTCAAACAAAAAATCAGGATGGGAGAACCACACTTTTGAGATTCAGGATCATTTTAGTTTAATCTCTGAATTTTAGGTGATGATAAATATAATATATCAATTGTTAATATAATAACAGACAGGCGGACAGTTGTACTTTTGATATGTAGGTGTACCACTAGGTACCACCCTCAAGAGTCTGGAGGGCATTAGCCTTCTGATGGTGCAAGATCTCTTGGATACACAGTTAACAAGGGTTTACAACACAAGAGTGAATGCAGCCCAGGACCTCAGTTGGTCCATGGGTATTGTCATAGGAAAAAACAGAACAACAGGTGTGTACAAGTATGCATGGGGTGGAGTTGTGTCATAGATCGACACTGTAGTGTTTCGGCCACAGGGTACGAAGACTGGACGTAGGTGACTGGGATGGCCTTCTTCAGGATGGAGGTGAAGGGATGAAACACTGTCCGTAGGGTATCTGTGGGATTCAATGACAGATCGTTTAGGAGGTGTGGGATCTCCAGAGTTTATTTGGTGATTTACGCAACTTGTTAGTGACTGATTAGTGTCAGGACAGGTGCAAAGAGTAAGCACCAGTAAACAGAAGCTTACCGTGAACCGACAAGCAGTGCGGCGGTAATGGCTTCTGGGGGTCTTTGACCGTGCGAGAAGTCAGGTGAAGGCGGTGGCCCAGTGGCCACAGTTGCTGAGGAAATTAGTCCAAACTAAATTGCAAACTAAAAGCACTTTTCACCCAAATGTGGACGGTATAGTATTGAATCTTTTCGAAACTAAGGTTAAACATGATTTGAACAAGATCCATTTTAAGAAAAATGTGCCTTGTTACATCAATAATAAACAATTACTACTTTGAGACTTTGGCAAAATATGAAAGCCTCACTATCAAGCCAGCTGATAAAGGGGTGCCATTGTTGTAATGTATTCCTCTTTTTATCATCAGAGTTGTTCTTCCTTGCTGTAAGACACATCCACATACATCAAATTGGATGGGGATCCACTTTATAACATACAGTAATTAATTCAGAAATCGCTAGCGAAGGCATTGGAGAATGAATGGATTAGTCCCAGAACACACTAATTTCTGAGTAACCGATTTCTCACAAACACCTTATAGCTCCTCCACTTAGACCTATAGTTGCAGAAACTGAGAATATTTTTGATCCCCTATGTTGACAAACCTTTACAACCTCTGATTCAACAGACACTTACCTACGTGACATTCCACACTTCTTGAATACTTTTCATGACTTACCCAATCCAAAAGATACTTGGATCCTTTTCACCTTAAATGTGAGTAGTCTTTATACTTCAATCCCACACAATGAAGGCATCAAAGCAGTTGAGTGCTTATTGCTACATTCCGACTCAGTCAGGGCCAACAGATTTTTCATAATTGAATTACTACGACTTCTACTATTCAATAACTCCTTTACATATAGAGAAACCTTCTATGCTCAAGCATCAGGCACTTCGATGTGTCAGCTATGGCCCCCTCTTAAGCAAATGCATCCATGTATCTTTTTGAAAAGAAGCATGTCCTAGACAATACTATCTGGTCGGATGCAATCTTATTTTGGCGGCGCTACATTGACGAGTCTGGGGGGGGGCACTAGGACAGAACTTGCTGAGTTCTTACTATTCTTCAATCAGCTACACTCGAGAATTAAATTCACCATGGAGGTTGGAAACCCCAAAATACAGTTCCTAGATGTGCAGGTAGAGATCACCAACAACCAATTCTTCACGAACATCTATCATAAACCTACAGATATTAACAATTTACTGCATTTTAAAAGTGCACATCCAAGGTCGATGATAAAAGTTTACCCTCCAGTCAAATTCTAAGACTCAAAAGGAGTAATTCTAATCCTATCACATTGCAACAAAAAAGTAACCATCTGGAGGAAAGATTTATATGGTGAGGTTACCCCCAATGAAATCTTGGAAGAGGCGGTCGAAAGAGCGAATTCGAACGATAGAGACTCACTCCTACACCAGCAAAAACATTATGATGACATTCTGTTGTTATATATCTCAAGGCTTTCAAGGCAGAGTGCACACATCTCGCGAATCATCAAAAGACATTGGAAATGTCTACATTTGGACCCCCAATTATTAAAATTATTTCCCAAGCCACCTTTGATAACATATCAAAGAGGGAGAAATTTGAGAGACAAATTGGTGAGGGCTGAAATGCCTTCGACAGAAACTCAAAGATCAATTTGCGTATGAAAGAGGGGCACTTGTCCCTATCTCTCTTGTAGTAATTGCAATAATGTGATTAAGATCAACACATTTAATATCCTCACACTGGAGAAAAGAAAGCACTGAAACATTATGCCACCTGCAGCTTGTCTGGGGTAGTTTATTGCATTAAATGCCCTTGTGGACTTCTATACATTGGAAAAACGTCATGAACTGCCAGGGAACGCTGGCTGGAACATAAATCCAACATTCGCCCTAATATCAGTAAATCACCTGTTGCAAGACATTTTAACACCCAACATCATAACATCTCTCAACTGAGATTCTTGATACTGGAAGTGGTGAGAAAGAAACGTAGGGGGGGAGACATCATCAAGCGATTATTACAAAGAGAGATGTACTGGCTAGAGCGTCTTGATACACTGTTTCCAAAAGGGATACATAAGGAGTTTAGTCGACAATGTTTTCTATAAGCCTGTGGGTGATGCTGGCATAATTCAATGTGTGCTAGATCTCTGTTTTATTGTTAAGTTGCCCTTATTATCATTTGAACATTAAAGAATGTATGAGTCCTTAATATAAGTTAGGATTGTTAGCCCTCCCTTGACTGTGGGTCGGCATGCCCTTCGATTATTACTATTTTCATATGATTGCTGAATCACACTTAAACATTTTTTTTTCTCCAATCCGTGTGTTTGATAATTGTCAGGTCTTACGTAGTCAGATGTCCTAATGGTTGTAACATGTATATATGACAATATTAAAGTTTAAAATCAACGTGAACTATGTTAACAAATCATTAATATCTTAATCTGTTCAATAGGAATACATTAATGTCCACGCATATGTGTATATATGAGTTCCGGTTTAATTAAGTACATTTGTAATATCAGCCATCCTCTCAAATGCTCCTCTTGATGGTGTGTATATATATATATATATATATATATATATATATATATATATATATTCAGTGAAAAAACTTTGTTAAAGGGACGTTATGGTTAAGTTGCGCTACAAAACACCCATGAAATTCAGTGAAAAAACTTTGTCAAAGGGACGTTATGGTTCCAAGTAAAACCGAAAAACCCTTGAAATTCGCCAGTTATGGTAATCTAAGCAACCATAACTCGTGCCACCACCGTGCACTGCTAAGACTAACACCCAGAACATCAAAGATGACATCACAAATGTCATTGATGACATCACTGATGACATCACATGTGTATGTACTGTTCATGAAATATGTGTACAAGGGATTCTTATTATAATGTTGCAAAACAAGTGTCAAGGATCATTGCAATAAATATCATACCCTAATTAGTGCATTGAACGATGCATTGATATAAATAGCATTCTATTATGGGGTTCTATCTAGTATACTAAGCTACTCATACAGAAACATAACATTGTGTGCAGCGTACAAGATGAAGGTATAATATTCGTAATGTTAATATGTTGAATAATTAAATGATAATTGTTTTCTTAATAGATTTTTGTGCACTGTGAAATATGTAATACGTAGCTAATAAAACACATGTATTACATAATTGCATTACTATAGACAAAACACAAAGACACAAGAACACATACCAATATGGGTATATACAGGGAAAGTGATGTTAGCAAAAAAGCACAAGTAGTAGCAGAAACAATTCATAACTTAACTGATTATTTATATGCAAATAAATGATTGCTCTTTTTCAAAGCTGCTATTTACCCTATGTATATGTATCACTTGATGTGATTGGACCCACAGGGAAAGTACAGCCATAAAAAAAATCAACAGAACTATCAGGAAGTGCTCATAAGTCTATTGATTATCTTCATGCACAAAAAGGATTGCTGTCTTTCAAGCTTGTGTCTTCCCGTATGTATATGTTTCATATGATGTGACTGGACTCTAAGGGAATTACTGTAAGAACCTACTTGAAGGATACGTCTACAAACAAAATAACATTTTTAGTTTCTGACTGTTGCTGAAGAAAACCATGTGGCCTAGATATGTCAGCAAAAGAAAAAAGAGCGAGCCAGACATGTGATGTCATCAGTGATGTCATCAATGACATTTGTGATGTCATCTTTGATATCTTGGGTGTTAGTTTTAGCAGTGCACGGTGGTGGCGCGAGTTATGGTTGCTTAGATTACCATAACTGGCGAATTTCAAGGGTTTTTCGGTTTTACTTGGAACCATAACGTCCCTTTGACAATGTTTTTTCACTGAATTTCATAGGTTTTTAGTAGCGCGACTTAACCATAACGTCCCTTTAACAAAGTTTTTTCACTGAATTTCATAGGTTTTTAGTAGCGCAATTTAACCATAATGTCCCTTTAACAAAGTTTTTTCATTGAATTTCATAGGTTTTTATTAGTGCAACTTAACCATAACGTCCCTGTAACATTTTTTTTTACTAAAATTTAAAGGTTTTTATTAGTGCAGTCACCATAACATCCTTTTCAATAGATGAAGACCACTTACATCTTATGTGGTAACAAAAACAAAAAGATTTTCCTTCCTACCGCCCCGGTGTAGGAAGGAAAATCTTTTACCAAGATGGCCACCATGGAACGGGAAGGCGGGGTGTATAAAGAACACAACAGAGCATGAGCGGGGGGTGGGGAGGAATGGGGGAAACACATGGGCATGAGCGGGGGGTGAGAGGGAACAGGGTACAAACGGGGCATGAGCAGGGGGTGGGGGAAAAGGAAGGAAACACGGTGCATGAGCGGTGGTGGGGGGAACATGAGAGAGACACGGGGCATGAGCAGCGGGTGGGGAGGAACATGAGGGAGACACGGGGTATGAGCGGGGGGTGGGGAGGAACACGAGGGAGACACGGGGCATGAGCGGGGGGGTACAGGGCACACGCGGGACATGAGCGGGGGTGGGGGGAAAGGAGAGATACAAGGGGCATGAGCGGGGGGTGGGGGGGAACATGAGGGAGACACGGGGCATGAGCAGGGGGTGAGGGGTAACATGAGGGAAACACAGGGCATGAGCGGGGGGTGGGGGGAACACGAGGAAGACACGGTGGGCATGAACGGGGGGTGGGGGGCAACAGGAGACAGACACGGGGCATGAGCGGGGGGTGGGGCCAACAGGAGAGAGACACGGGGCATGAGCGGGGGGTGGGGAGAACAGGAGAAAGACACGGGGCTTGAGCGGGGGGGTGGGGAGAACAGGAGACAGACACGGGGCATGAGCAGGGAATGGGGGGAACAGGAGACAGATACGGGGCATGAGCGGGGGTGGGGAGAACAGGAGACAGGCATGGGGCATGAGCGGGGGGCAACAGGAGACAGACACGGGGCATGAGCGGGGGTGGGGAGCAGCAGGAGAGAGACACGGGGCATGAGCGTGGAGTGGGGGGTACAGGAGACAGACACGGGGCATGGGTGGGGGCAACAGGAGACAGACACGGGACATGAGCGGGGGTGGGGGGAACAGGAGACAGACACGGGGCATGAGCGGGGGGTGGGGGAACAGAAGACAGACACGGGGCATGAGCGGGGGAGTGGGGGGCAACAGGAGAGAGACACGGGGCATGAGCGGGGGGTGGGGGGTACAGGAGACAGACACGGGGCATGAGCAGGGGGTGGGGGGCAACAGGAGAGAGACACGGGGAATGAGCAGGGGGGTGGGGGGGTACTGGAGACAGACACGGGGCATGAGCGGGGGGTGGGGGGCAACAGGAGAGAGACACAGGACATAAGCGGTGGGTGGGGGAACAACAGAGACAGACACGGGGCACGAGCAGGGGGTGGGGGGCAACAAGAGACAGACACGGGGCATGAGCTGGGGGTGGGGGGCAACAGGAGACAGACACTGAGCATGAGCGGGGGTGGGGAAAACAGGAGACAGACACGGGGCATGAGCAGGGGGGTGGGGGGCAACAGGAGACAGACACGGGGCATGAGCGGAGGGTGGGGGGCAACAGGAGAGACATGGGGCATGAGCGGGGGGTGGGGGGGCAACAGGAGAGACACAGGGCATGAGCGGGGGGTGGGGGGAACAGGAGACAGACACGGGGCATGAGCGAGGGGTGGGGGGCAACAGGAGGGACACGGGGCATGAGCGGGGGGTGGGGGGGCAACAGGAGAGACACAGGGCATGAGCGGGGGGTGGGGGGAACAGGAGACAGACAGGGGGCATGAGCGGGGGTGGGGGGGAACAACAGACACGGGGCATGAGTGCGGGGTGGGGAGAACAGACACGGGGCATGAGCAGGGGTGTGGGGGCAACAGGAGACAGACACGGGGCATGAGCGGGGGGTGGGAGGAACAGGAGACAGACACAGGGCATGCGCGGGGGGTGGGGAGAACAGGAGACAGACACGGGGCATGAGCGGGGGGTGGGGGGAACAGGAGACAGACACGGGGCATGAGCGGGGGGTGGGGAGAACAGGAGACAGACACAGGGCATGAGTGGGGGGTGTGGGGGGCAACAGGAGATAGACACGGCACATGAGGGGAACAGGGGACAGATACGGGGCATGAGCGGGGGTGGGGAGAACAGGAGACAGACACGGGGCATGAGCGGGGGGTGGGGGGAAGGAGAGAGACACACGGGGCATGAGCGGGGGTGGGGGAGGGAGAGAGACACACGGGGCATGAGCGGGGGTGGGTGGGAGGGGGAAAGAGACACGGGGCAAGAGCGGGGGTGAGCGGGAGGGGGAAAGAGACACGGGGCAAGAGCGGGGGTGGGTGGGAGAGGGAAAGAGACACGGGGCAAGAGCGGGGGTGGGCGGGAAGGGGAAAGAGACATGGGGCAAGAGCGGGGGTCGGCGGGAGGGGGAAAGAGACACGGGGCAAGAGCGGGGAAGGCGGGAGGGGGAAAGAGACACAGGGCAAGAGCGGGGATGGGCGGAAGGGGAAAAGAGACACGGGGCAAGAGCGGGGGTGGGCGGAAGGGGGAAAGAGACACGGGGCAAGAGTGGGGGTGGGCGGGAGGGGGAAAGAGACACGGGGCAAGAGCAGGGGTGGGTGGGAGGGGGAAAGAGCGGGGGTGGGCGGGAGGGGGAAAGAGACACGAGGCAAGAGCGGGGGTGGGCGGGAGGGGGAAAGAGACACGGGGCAAGAGCGGGGGTGGGCCGGAGGGGGAAAGAGACACGGGGCAAGAGCGGGGGTGGGCGGGAGGGGGAAAGAGACACGGGGCAAGAGCGGGGGTGGGCGGGAGGGGGAAAGACACACAGGGCAAGAGCGGGGGTGGGAGGTAGGGAGAGAGACACATGGGGCAAGAGCGGGAGTGAGGAGTAGGGAGAGAGACACACGAGGCATTAGCGGGGGGTGGGGGGAAGGGGAGAGAGACACACGGGGCATGAGCAGGGGGTGGGAAAGAGACACATGGGGCATGAGCGGGGGTGGGGGGAGAGACACACTGGGGAGAACAGGAGACAGACACGGGGCATGAGTGGGGGGTGTGGGGGGCAACAGGAGATAGACACGGCACATGAGGGGAACAGGGGACAGATACGGGGCATGAGCGGGGGTGGGGAGAACAGGAGACAGAAACAGGGCATGAGCGGGGGGTGGGGGGAAGGAGAGAGACACACGGGGCATGAGCGGGGGTGGGGGGAGGGAGAGAGACACACGGGGCATGAGCGGGGGTGGGTGGGAGGGGGAAAGAGACACGGGGCAAGAGCGGGGGTGGGCGGGAGGGGGAAAGAGACACGGGGCAAGAGCGGGGGTGGGTGGGAGAGAGAAAGAGACACGGGGCAAGAGCGGGGATGGGCGGGAGGGGGAAAGAGACATGGGGCAAGAGCGGGGGTGGGCGGGAGGGGGAAAGAGACACGGGGCAAGAGCGGGGAAGGCGGGAGGGGGAAAGAGACACAGGGCAAGAGCGGGGGTGGGCGGAAGGGGGAAAGAGACACGGGGCAAGAGCGGGGGTGGGCGGAAGAGGGAAAGAGACATGGGGCAAGAGTGGGGGTGGGAGGGAGGGGGAAAGAGACACGGGGCAAGAGCAGGGGTGGGTGGGAGGGGGAAAGAGCGGGGGTGGGAGGGAGGACGAAAGAGACACGAGGCAAGAGCGGGGGTGGGTGGGAGGGGGAAAGAGACACGGGGCAAGAGCGGGGGTGGGCCGGAGGGGGAAAGAGACACGGGGCAAGAGCGGGGGTGGGCGGGAGGGGGAAAGAGACACGAAGCAAGAGCGGGGGTGGGCGGGAGGGGGAAAGACACACAGGGCAAGAGCGGGGGTGGGGGGTAGGGAGAGAGACACATGGGGCAAGAGCGGGAGTGAGGAGTAGGGAGAGAGACACACGAGGCATTAGCGGGGGTGGGGGGAAGGGGAGAGAGACACACGGGGCATGAGCGGGGGCTGGGGGAGGGAGAGAGACACATGGGGCATGAGCGGGGGTGGGGGAGAGACACACGGGGCATGAGCGGGGGGTGGGGGGAACAACAGACACAGGGCATGAGCGGGGGGTGGGGAGAACAGACACGGGGCATGAGCAGGGGGGTGGGGGCAACAGGAGACAGACACGGGGCATCAGCGGGGGGTGGGAGGAACAGGAGACAGACACAGGGCATGCGCGGGGGGTGGGGAGAATAGGAGACAGACACGGGGCATGAGCCGGGGGTGGGGGGAACAGGAGACAGACACTGGGCATGAGCGGGGGGTGGGGGGCAACAGGAGGTAGACATGGGGCATGAGCGGGGGTTGGGGGGAACAGGACACGGGGCATGAGCGGGGGGTGGGGAGAACAGAACAGGAGACAGACACGGGGCATGAGCGGGAGGTGTGGGGGGCAACAGGAGACAGACACGGCACATGAGGGGAACAGGGGACAGATATACGGGGCATGAGCGGGAGGTGGGGAGAACAGGAGACAGACACGGGGCATGAGCGGGGGGAACAGAAGACAGACACAGGGCCTGAGCGGGGGGTGGGGGGAAGGGGAGAGAGACACACGGGGCATGAGCGGGGGTGGGGGGAGGGAGAGAGACACACGGGGCATGAGCGGGGGTGGGCGGGAGGGGGAAAAACACGGGGCATGAGTGGGGGTGGGCGGGAGGGGGAAAGAGACATGGGGCAAGAGCGGGGGTGTGCGGGAGGGGGAAAGAGACACGGGGCAAGAGCGGGGGTGGGCGGGAGGGGGAAAGAGACACGGGGCAAGAGCGGGGGTGGGCGGAAGGGGGAAAGAGACACGGGGCAAGAGCGGGGGTGGGCGGGAGGGGGAAAGAGACACGGGGCAAGAGCGGGGGTGGGCGGGAGGGGGAAAGAGACACGGGGAAAGAGCAGGGGTGGGCGGGAGGGGGAAAGAGCGGGGGTGGGTGGGAGGGGGAAAGAGACACTGGGCAAGAGCAGGGGTGGGCGGGAGGGGGAAAGAGACACGGGGCAAGAGCGGGGGTGGGCCGGAGGGGGAAAGAGACACGGGGCAAGAGTGGGGGGTGGGGAGAACAGGAGACAGACACGGGGCATGAGCGGGGGTGTGGGGGGCAACAGGAGACAGACACGGGGCATGAGCGGGGGGAACAGAAGACAGACACAGGGCATGAGCGGGGGGTTGGGGGAAGGGGAGAGAGACACACGGGGCATGAGCGGGGGTGGGGGGAGGGAGAGAGACACACGGGGCATGAGCGGGGGTGGGCAGGAGGGGGAAAGACACGGGGCATGAGCGGGGGTGGGCGGGAGGGGGTAAAGACACAGGGCAAGAGCGGGGGTGGGCGGGAGGGGGAAAGAGACATGGGGCAAGAGAGGGGGAGGGTGGGAAGGGGAAAGAGACACGGGGCAAGAGCGGGGGTGGGCGGGAGGGGGAAAGAGACACAGGGCAAGAGCGGGGGTGGGTGGGAGGAGGAAAGAGACACGGGGCAAGAGCGGGGGTGGGCGGGAGGGGGAAAGAGACATGGGGCAAGAGCGGGGGTGGGCGGGAGGGGGAAAGAGACACGGGGCAAGAGCGGGGGTGGGCAGGAGGGGGAAAGAGACACGGGGCAAGAGCGGGGATGGGCGGAAGAGGGAAAGAGACACGGGGCAAGAGCGGGGGTGGGCGGGAGGGGGAAAGAGACACGGGGCAAGAGCGGGGGTGGGCCAGAGGGGGAATGAGACACGGGGCAAGAGTGGGGGGTGGGGAGAACAGGAGACAGACACGGGGCATGAGCGGGGGTGTGGGGGGCAACAGGAGACAGACACGGCACATGAGGGGAACAGGGGACAGATACGGGGCATGAGCGGGGGGTGGGGAGAACAGGAGACAGACACGGGGCATGAGCGGGGGGAACAGAAGACAGACACAGGGCATGAGCAGGGGGTGGGGGGAAGAGGAGAGAGACACATGGGGGATGAGCGGGGGTGGGGGGAGGGAGAGAGACACACGGGGCATGAGCGGGGGTGGGCAGGAGGGGGAAAGACACAGGGCAAGAGCGGGGGTGGGCGGGAGGGGGAAAGAGACATGGGGCAAGAGCGGGGGAGGGTGGGAAGGGGAAAGAGACACGGGGCAAGAGCGGGGGTGGGCGGGAGGGGGAAAGAGACACAGGGAAAGAGCGGGGGTGGGTGGGAGGAGGAAAGAGACACGGGGCAAGAGCGGGGGTGGGTGGGAGGGGGAAAGAGACATGGGGCAAGAGCGGGGGTGGGCGGGAGGGGGAAAGAGACACGGGGCAAGAGCGGGGGTGGGTGGGAGGGGGAAAGAGACACGGGGCAAGAGCGGGGGTGGGCGGAAGGGGGAAAGAGACACGGGGCAAGAGCAGCGGTGGGCGGGAGGGGGAAAGAGCGGGGGTGGGCGGGAGGGGGAAGAGACACGGGGCAAGAGCAGGGGTGGGCGGGAGGGTGAAAGAGACATGGGGCAAGAGCGGGGGTGGGCCGGAGGGGGAAAGAGACACGGGGCAAGAGCGGGGGTGGGTGGGAGGGGGAAAGAGACACGGGGCAAGAGCGGGGGTGGGCGGGAGGGGGAAAGACACACAGGGCAAGAGCGGAGGTGGGGGGTAGGGAGAGAGACACATGGGGCAAGAGCGGGAGCGAGGAGTAGGGAGAGAGACACACGAGGCATTAGCGGGGGGTGGGAGGAAGGGGAGAGAGACACACGGGGCATGAGCGGGGGGTAGGGGAGGGAGAGAGACACATGGGGAATGAGCAGGGGTGGGGGGAGAGACACACGGGGCATGAGCGGGGGTGGGGGAAAGGAGCGAGACACACGGGGCATGAGCGGGGGGTGGGGGAAGGGGAGAGAGACACACGGGGCATGAGCTGGGGTGGGGGAGGGAAAGAGACACACGGGGCATGAGCGGGGGGTGGGGAGAAGGGGAGAGAGACACACGGGGCATGAGCGGGGTGGGGGAGGGAGAGAGACACACGGGGCATGAGCGGGGGGTGGGGGGAAGGGGAGAGAGACACACGGGGCATGAGCGGGGGGTGGGCGGGAGGGAGAGAGACACACGGGGCATGAGTGGGGGGTGGGGGGAGGGAGAGAGACACACGGGGCATGAGCAGGGGGTGGGGGGAGGGAGAGAGACGCACGGGGCATGAGCGGGGGGTGGGGGGAAGGGGAGAGAGACACACGGGGCATGAGCGGGGGTGGTGGAGGGAGAGAGACACACGGGGCATGAGCGGGGGTGGGGGGAGGGGAGAGACACGGACATGAGCGGGGGGTGGGCAGGAGGGGGAGAGACACACGGACATGAGCGAGGGGTGGGCGGGAGGGGAGAGACACACAGACATGAGCGGGGGGTGGGAGAGACACATGGGGGTGGGAGACACACACGGGGCATGAGCGGGGGTGGGCGGGTGGTCGAGACGTTTGGGGCATGAGCGGGGGGTGGGCGGGAGGGAGAAAGACACATGGACATGAGCGGGGGTGGGCGGGAGGGAGAAAGACACACGGACATGAGCGTGGGGTGGGCGGGAGGGAGAAAGACACACAGCGTTCGTGTGCAGGCGGCAGATTCCGCTCCTCGGCCCTCCGCTGGCCACCGTGTGCCGATGGCGTGAGCGGGGGGCTGGAGGAACAGGGGAGACACGGAGCATGAGTGGGGGTGACAAGAAGGACACACGGGCATGAGCGGGGGGTGGGAGGAACAGGAGACAGACACGGATAGGCGGGATACAAAGCCCCTCATGCGAGGAACAAAGATGGCGGGCGTCTCTGAAGCCAGACGCACTGCACGCTTTCACCGCATCCAATGAGAGAGCACGTCAGATGTCCGCGGACATCACGCAAGCTGTTTGCCCAATCACCGTCCTGTCCGTGGAGCGAACAGGGAAGTGTGTCCGCGAAGCGAACACAGATATCAATAATTGTTTTCACTTACATTTTTGTCATTTTCTTAAAAACTACTGGATGGATTTACACCAAATAAAGCACAGCTCGCTTTCGGGACCAAGCCGCCGCCCCTGCCACAAATTTGGTGTAAATCCGTCCAGCGGTTTGGGCTGTAGGCGTGAGCAAAGTTTTTTCCCATTATGCTTATGGGAAAAAAAAGGTTTTGGGACCCCCCCCTATAACTTTGCCCCCCCTGAACGAATCCTCACCAATCTTTACATAAGAATTCAGAGTGACCCAAATACTTTTTTTGCAAAGTTTGGTGAGGATTCGTCCAGGGAGAGCGAAGTTATAAGCCGCCCAAAAAGTGCTCTTCCTATGGAAACAGCAACTTAACCATAACTACATGGCCACTATTGTGGCCATGTAATGTCAGTAATTGATTTATTTATTGTTTATTTATACAGTGCTTATACAGAGGTGAAGTGCTTCAAAGCGCTTCAAGGTGGGAAAAGAACAAGGGAATGCAGTCATCATTCTTAGGCCTTGAAGATTCCGAATGATCAGCACAGAGAAACTAGAATACTAGGCCTGACGACATTTCTCCTAGTGCAAGTGCATGAAGTGTTAAGTTGCGACCAAGCTCGGGAAGGGGGGGCGAGAGACGGTGGGTACAGCACAGACATCTAACTGGTCCTAGTACATTTACGTTATGCATACATACAGACAGAGATGCAGGGAACAGTGGGGTGGGGAAGAACAAAACGAGAACAGTCAGTACAACACCTCCAGGAACCTTCTCTGCCTAGCCAGTACCCTTCTTGATTAGGATAATAGCATCCTATTCCTGTATTCCTATTCACCCTCTAATCAGCAACAACATAAGCACATTGAACGTTATGATGGCCATGGATACTGCAGCAGCATACAACATGAAATGCACAGGCATACATATGAAATGGACAAACATTTAGGCAACAAACATATATCTGTCAATAGCATGGTATTCCCCTCTTTGCGGGAATTCAACCACTCCTGCCTTATCATCTGGCGAAGGGTAACCCTTGGAAATGCATTGCACACAAGCGACTTGCCATGTAACATAAAAAGGACAAGAGCAAGCTGCCACAAACAACATAAGCGTCTTACCCTCCTGATATGAAATATGCCCCAGAAGTATAGTGTTCAGAGCACTAATAGTCCGCTTCCTGCAGCTTGCTCAATGTGAGTTTGATGATACTCCCTTCTGAAAGGAAACACATGCGTGAAAGCCGTACTCGCTTTCAAGACTTTCACAGCGTGTTACAAGTTTCCTAAAGCCCACACCCTGTGCGCATAGTTCATATAGCCGTAATGGGTTTTCACACCAATCACCCCCACACTCTCCGTATCACTTAACTGAGGCCTGGGAAGGGATCGCCGCCCCACCCCCCAGGCAATGTGTAATCCTGTGTTGGATGGAACACACCGCCGTACTCTGCACAGTGCCCCCAATGAGGAGCGAAGCCCTTCATCAGTACGCCACTTCACCCCATGGCTCGGGTCCTGTCCCTCGATCACACAAACGCCTGCACACATGTTCTCCTCCGGCCTGTGCCTGCCACGCCAACAATAACTAACAGGTAGCACGGGCTGGGGAGGGACTTATAAAGCGCTCATGAGCCTGCATGCACGGCTCAGCAAAGACCCATAGACTCATGGGAAATTTAGTCTTTTTCCCATTTTAACACATGAACACAGTCTTGAGCCTCCAGGTAACCCCTTTATCCTTACATTACTCCCTCCTCTAGGGCCCTTCCCAGGACCTGGCTTACCTGGATGAGATCAATGAAATAGTCTCACCAGCCGATTTGCATGCACTGCCTTCACAGGTTCCCTAGAGTCATCTTCAGGACCACAACCCACCCAGGAAATCAAGTACCAAAGTCTGGTCTGGTACCACGCCACTTGGAATCCAGGATGTGCCTCACTTCAAATTCCTCCTGACCATTCTTTTTCAGAAGCTCCTGCGCACATTCAGTAACTGCCGGGATCTTGTTAAACTTTGGAACCTCGTCCGGTAACATTTGACAATCCTGGCCATGCAGACAAAAATGAGGGGACATACCCAATGAGTCATGTTTATCATTATTACAGCAGAACTCTGCCAGACAAAGAGACCAAACCCATGAGGATTTGCCTTTGGCCAAAAAACATCTCAGATATTGCTCCATGGTCTGATTTACTCTTAAGTTTGTCCATTCGTCTGGGGAAGGTAACTAGTGGATGGTGCACAGGAGATTCCAAGTAACTTACAAAAAGCATGCCAAAACCGAAAGGTGAATTGTGACCCTCAATCTCATACTATTGTTCTTAGCAAGCCATGCAATCTCACTGTATGCTGCAAAAATAGATCCACCAAAATACCAGCACTTGGAATACCATCAAGTGGTATGAAATGGGCTTGTTTTGTTAGGTAGTCTACTACCACCAAGACTGTATCACAATTTTCATCCCGAGGCAACTCAGTAACACAGTCAATAGATACACAGGCCCAAGGTTCTGTGGGAGTAGCCAATGGCTGAAACAATCCCACCTTCTTCAAATGAACAGCCTTAGAACGTACACATGTTTCACATTCCGACACATATTTCTGGACCTGGGAGACCCACCCATCCCACCAAAAATATTGCTGCACCATGTCTTGCGTCTTTCTGATACCCACATGCCCTGCCATGGGAGAGTTATGGCACCAAAACAAGGTTTTTGTTCTCAAGGCCTCAGTGGGGAGGAACAATTTCCCTTCCTGATAAGGCAGACCCTCGCGTATGACTCTGGCCTTGCCCTTCTTCACCCACTCGGACCACATTTCCTTAGGAAGATTCTGACGTATCTCCCCCAGCACCACCTGCATCACAGTACCCACAGTCTTTTCGACTGGAATGATACTTTGCTCCACTTGACACTGCTCTCCCAGATTCTCCTGCCTGGACAATGCATCTGCCTTCCCGTTGCTCCTACCTGGCCTGTCTGTAACCATGAAGTCAAACTCTTCAAAGAATTTGGGCCATCTTAATTGCCGAGAACTCAAGGTCCTGGCTGACTTTAAGTATTGTAAATTCTTGTGATCGGTGATAACCACTACTGTATGTCGGCCCCCCATTATTAATGACGCCATTCTAGGAAGGACTCCCTGATTGCCAAAACTTCCTTATCCATAATGGCATAATTTTGTTCACATGTTGTCAATTTGCGAGAAAAGTAGGCCACTGGATGTAGAATGCTGTCCTCATCTGTCTGTGACAAAATTGCCCCTATGGCCAGATTAGAGGCATCAATCTCCACCTGAAACTGTCTCTCCAAATTAGGGTGACATAGAATCGGGGCCTTTGGGAATGCTGCTTTAATCTTTCAAATGCTTCCTCTGCCTCCTGATCCCAATGAAACTTGGGAATCTTCTTTAACAATCGGGGAAATGGGGGTAATAATAGCACAAAATTTGTGGATAAACATTCGAAAAAAATTGGCAAAGTCCAGAAATGATTGAATGTCCTTTACACACTGGAGAGACGGCCATTTGGTGACTGCCTGTACCTTCTTATCATCCATAATTACACCGCAGGGTGTCAAAATGAAACCCAAAAATGCAACTCTTCTGACATGAAATTCACATTTTTCTAACTTGGCAAACAAATGATACCCCTGTAACCTGGCTAGAACTGCCTTGACATGCTGTACATGTTGTTCCGCGGACTCAGAGAAAACCAAAATATCATCAATGTAAACAATCACAATCAAATCCAAATGTTCCTGCAACAGCTCCTGCATAAAATGTTGAAAGGCAGCAGGAGCATTGCATAAACCAAAAGGCATCACCAAATAATCAAACAAACCAAACTTTGTACGGAATGCCGTCTTCCACTCGTCACCCTCCTTCACCCTGATGAGATGGTATGCTCCCCTCAAGTCCAACTTCGTTTAAATCTTAACCAGCTTTACCTAGTCTAATAATGCAGAAATTACGGGTAATGGAAACTGGTTCTTTATGGTCACCCTATTCAGTGCTCCGTAGTCGAAGCAGGTCCTTAAGGTGCCCTCCTTCTTCAGTACGAAAAACAAAGGAGATGAAACTGGAGATTTAGAAGGTCTTATAAACCCACAGGCTAGCATCTCATCTAGGTATTCCCGCAGATGTTGTGTCTCTTTTAAAGATAAGGCATACACCCGACTGCACAGTAACCTAGCCTGTGATTCTAGCTCGATCACACAGTCAAACAGTCTATGGGGTGGTAACTGAGACACACCACCCTTGTCAAAGACACCAGCAAATTCCTGATACCCTAACAGCAAGGTGGTCACCACTGCCCCAGTCTGGGCCTGCTGGTTCACTCCTTCTACCAAAAAGGTGGTGGGCCCTCCAATGCCCGTCGAATGAGTTGCACACTGACCATTTCCAAAGGTCAATGTCCTTACTCGCAATCTATGCTGAGATTATGTGCCACTTACCAGGGCATTCCCAAAATCACCCCAAATTGGGGACGCCAGAATCAAATCAAATTTGATCACCTCCTCATGACCCTCACCACACCACATCCTTATCTCTTGAATCTGTGTGGTAATTGGACCTCATGTCAAACATGAGCCATCCACTGCCTGCACCAACTCACTCTCTTTCTTGATCCTAGTGGAAATTCCTAACTTGGTTGCCAAAGCAATATCTATGAAATTTCCCATGGCCCCAGAATCCACCATTGCCGATACCATCTCCTTATTATTTGCAAAAATCAAAGTCACCAATAAATAGATATGCAGAGCCTTAACCTGCATAGTATTAGCCACTGCCGAAGGGGACTCTGCTCCTGCTGGCTCAGTATAGCCATTCCTCGACATACCAAGCCCCTTCTTTTCCTGCCTCCACCTTCCTTCTTTCCCCCACTCGAGCGGGCGTATTAGGACAGTTCCTGTGTTTTCATATTACTATTCTTCTGCAAAGTACTTGAATTACAATGTAATGAAACCATCTTAATTTATATAGCAATTATTTATTCAATTGGGGAGGGGTTTTGTCGCACGACAGAGGTATAGTTTGGGAGTGACGTGTGCCAGTCAGTGGGAGTGGGAGGTTGTATTCTGATGTTTCTGATGTTAATCCCTGGGCACCAAGTTGGCTAGAAACTGCCCTGATTACAGCACACACCTTCTTTTGCGGGGATGACCAGACCCTCCCATCTGAATGCAGAGCAGGAAATTACTAATGATGGCTCATTAGTGACATACTGCCCTACTTTCAGCTGGGAAGGGTGGTAGAGGGGAGCAACTGCTCCCATGTTGCCAATCAGAATTCATTTAGCTCAGCAATGTATTCAGTTCTCTGTTTTTTGCCCTGATGCTTAAAATGTGTGCTTTGCATTACAAGCTGTGTGCAGCAGACTGGTTCCACTCACGGGGGAGAAATGAGGACTGTGAATAGAACAAAGACCCCATGGTCCTCATTTCTCCTGCAGCAGCAGTGGCCAGGGAAGGTACCAGGGCATTTAAAACTTTTCAAATTAGAGGCGCCAGGGCATGTCAGCTTTTTCATATGAGGGGCCTTCGCTATGCCTAATAATCCCAAAATTCTCTTTAATTTTATGCAAAGCTGCATGTTATTTTTACAAGGTTATTTTACTCACTGAATGCTGATCAAGTCACCTAACAAAATAAAGGCCCAGCTTTGATTAATACTTCCCTGAAGAAAATGCTGGGATTAATGACTGGGTGATGCTGCCTTTGCTGGCAGAGGAGGTGGTGCATCTTCCATTTCATGTCCAGGAGGAGCTGATTGAGGTTCAGTCGGACACTACTCTGCAATCTGAATATAGGAACATTGCAGTGGGTGACTTTTGGCTGAAGGTAATCCTGGAGTATCCTACATTGGCACGGTCTGCTGTACAGTCTCTCTTACCCTTTGGGTCTTCCTACTTTTCTACGAACTAGGCTTTTCAGCATTTGGCTGTATTGAAAACGAAATACCGCACAAGGCTGGAAGTGGAGGACAACCTCAGAATGGCAGTCTCAAAAATAAAGCCATGCATTGACTCACTTTCTGCAGACAGACAGGCCCACCCTTCCCATTCGTACTTGCTCTGTAAAATCAAATTGCCTTCTGCTGAATATATTAATAGGAATGTATTTTGAGAAAATAAAAGCCCTACTGAAGAATGTTGTGTTTACTTGCACGGTTTAATGTTTTGATTGGAAATGATTGTCCTACTGTCTTGGAATGTCTCCCCAACAACATATCCCTTCAAAATTATGGCACCACGCCTTCTGCAGCCATCTCTATAAAAAAAATATATATATAACACCAACACAAAGAGGCGGGGCAGAGGGGTCCCGAACAATTTATTTTTTTCTCAGGGGGGCCTTGGCATAAAACGTTTGAAGACCACTGGCCTATAGGTATTACAGGCAAGAGCTTGCTGTGAACCACGACCTTTGGTCTGCTTGTTTTTTCTGTCAGCTTCCTCATTTCCTCCCCACTGTTTTGTTTTTAACCCATATGTACTCCTTATCGCCATCACAGTTGAGAAGACACTCCAGTGAAGGAAGTCTTCCACGAGCATCCTTCAAAGCCTGTCTGACTGTCCTAGGGAACTACTCATCCAACACATGCTTGATTATTAGCCAGGGGGTGGCCCTTCCATCCCCAATGTTGTGAGGGAGACAGGAAGTGACCAGCAGGAGAAGATTGGAGTGTCGTCAACACAAATGGAGCAATAAAAAGGCAGTGTTTAAATTAAGTCACTGTGGAGAGTCTGTGCATAGGGGGGTGGCAGAGGCCTGGGGCAAGGAGAACACACAATGGTAGGCACGTGGACATAGGGGAGCACCACCACACAGATGTGGAGCAGTCTCGATGGTAGGCACAATACCAGGTGTGTGTGCAGTGCTGGGGACTCCTAACAGACTTTTGGGGGAAGCGGAAATAATTGGTAGTTGGGTAGTTAAGTCGTTTAACAACTAGCCTTTATTCGGCATTGGTGGGGCAGACCTGTACACACACCTGTAATATCTTACATTTTTACCAACATTGTGGACATTGCATGTGCTACATCTTTGCTCATTACATTTTCCCAAATAAAAAAAACTGCTAGTGACATGGCCTTTTCTCAGTCCTGTCCATAGTGCTCCATTTCTATCTCAGAAGTGGCTGCTGGGTCTGGCAGCAGCACCAGTGGCATTCAGCTGGTATTTGTTGATTTGGAAGGTATTTTAATTTGAAAGTTGGTTCACAGTTGTAGTGCCCTTCCTATGGATGTGCTCCATTGGGAAATAAAAGTTCAAGGCAATGGAGAGGGCTTTATCATATCTACTGCAACACCTCCAATGCTGCTGGAAATGAATTGCCAACATTTGAATGAGTAGCACTGGACATACGCCAGCCACAATGCGCAGAACGCTCTGTGGTGACCCAAGCGAAAAGGTAAGGTACAATGAAACCGGTAGGGTAAGGGTACCAAAAAGGTCATTTTCAGTTCTTGGAGCATTCGGTCCTGGGGAGAAGGATGATTGAGAAGTGCAATGGCCAAATACGTGCTTTGTTTGAAAACAAAGTAAAGGCCGGAGAGCTGAAAGTGCCTTCTGACATTACAGCACAAAAAAACATGAGACGTAAGTGATGTCACAGAATAAACGTGCCTAGGAGGAGGAGAACCAAAAGTGAGTGCACCACAGCAAAACGGTCGATCAGGTGTGGCAGGGCCCTGGCAGCAACATCCAGGAACAGGGTGACCCTCAGAAGGCAGGGAAAGCCTGCTTGTGGAGGCAGGTCTCCAGTTCTGAATCTGGGGAGGACTTTTTCCAGATTTGATGCATAGGGTAAGGTGTTCCAGAGGCCAGAAGCACTGCCGTGGATGGACCTCAGAACCAACTTCATTTTCTTAAAGGTAGTGCTAGGGCGATTCCTCACTGAAGTTGGTCTTGGTTTTCGGATGGGATTAGATATCCCAGCGCAAGAGCTCAGGTAGGTAGGACCTCTGCTATTCATAGCCTTGTGTAGGATGCACAGGACTTAAACATTGATCCTTCCCAGGTAGGTGAGATGTGATCCAGGTGTTTAAGGTCAAACGCTAGCTGGGCTGCATTATTTTGATTTTGTTGCAGTGTGTACAAAGTACTTCCGGAGACCGAAGTACAGACTGTTGCAGCAGTCCAACCTGGACAACATGGTCTAGTGGCTTCCACTTTATGTTGCATGTTAAGGTAAGGCCAGGGACGTCATTTAGGATTCGCCAGGGGTGGCAACTGTGACCCCTGAGGTCTCCCTTGCTACCCCTAAAACAAAAAACATGAATATATATATATTTTTTTTAATGCAACTTCCTGGTCTGTGGCCAGTGCCATGTGGCTCTTTTCTTCTGGAGGAGCTGATTTTCTTGTTCAGGCCTCTTAAAAAAAACATGGGTTCCACAAGTCTAACACTTTCAGCAGTGACCCACAATAAGAAATAATAGGGATACCAAATAATGTGTCTTTCAGGAATTCTCTACAATAATTGCTAGACTCATTAAATGTTTGTTTCAGGCACACTTCAGGGGGTGAGTCACTGATTTAGTCTGTTCTTAAATACTTCAACTCAGCCTTTCATTCTTCTGAGGTTGATAAATGAGTACCAACTCAGGTAGGATGATGATGTATGTATATTTGTTCTATATAAATTGCTTAAGTGTGAGTGCTATATAATAACACACCATTATCATTTGGCTATGGACGTCTGCTTGCATTCACAGTAATTTGGTAATATGGCCTATACCCACTGAACTTAATGATACATATGGCGATCCATTCTTGTATGAAATGTATATCACATTATATTGATATCGTAACATTTTTCTCAGTGTACTTGGGAACTATGCTATGTGATGTCACTTCCTGTTTTGTCAAAGGGTGAAAGGTCGTGTTCCATCACTTCCTGTGATATCGCTACAGGTGGGGTAAATGACATCACTTCCTGTGATGTCATCAGATGTCAAGCGTGTGTGATGTCACTTCCACTACCTTTAGCATTTTTGTGAAATGACGTCCCTCGGTAAGGCAGGATGCATTTAAGTATGTGGATATGAAAATGACGAGATTAACACACCACTTTGATCTGTCTGCTAAGCAGATTATGCGTGTGAAGAAAACACCTAGCTTGTGACTTGCAGGACCCAACAGAGGGAGCCGAATTGAAGGTGAGAAGGATGGGGCCGTTTGACCCTATGTAAACAGCCACTGTCTTTGCCGCTTCCTGGCATGGAGAAGCATTCTAAATCAAGAAAGGCCCTTCTGCTTGTATTGGGTGCTATTTTATTTTATTTTTATTTTGTACATTTATATAGCGCACAGACAGCCCAGGGGCATTGTGACGCTGTTACTTGCAGTAGGCTTAGTTACATTACGCATATGTTACAACATTGGAGAGCAGAGAAGTAATGCATGTTATGCATAAAACGTATCCTGTCCATAGTATCCATATAGGGGATGGACATCATGACATGGGTAAAGTGATCAGGTGAATAGGGTGGTTTTCATGGTTTTATGGAAGGCGATGAATGAAGGTTCAGCTTGCAGGGTGATTGGGAGGGCATTCCAGTACAGGGCGGCTAAGTAGGGGAAGCTGGCGTCACCTGCTCTGGCACTTTTTACCATGGGTATGGCGAGTAGGTTAGCATAGGGGGTCCTAGTTGGTCTAGAGGAAGAGGCAGGGTGGATCCTTTGCGATAGGTAAGCTGGTGCGGCGAGGTGAATGCATTTGTGGTTGAGGGTCAGGGCTTTGAAGATGATCCTCTCTTTTATGGGGAGCCAGTGGGAGGCTCTTCTGGCAGTAGAGATGTGCTCTCTTTTGGAAATGCCTTGTGCTGCACGTAAGGCATTGTTTTGAGTGACTTGCAGTTTCTCACGGTTTTTTTTGGAGGTCCCTAGGAAGAGAACATTACAGTAGTCCAACCGTGATCCAGTGATAGCTCTTGCTATATTTGTGCAGGTGTCGTTGGAGAGGTAGGGTCTGACTGCATTGAGGAGTTTAGCATGGTAGGCAGCCGAGGAGGCAATGGCATTCACTTGTCTTGTCATGGACAGACTTGAGTCCAGATAGACGCCTAGGGTTTTTACTGACTCGGATACTGGAATTTTGATGGAGTCGATGGTGAAGTGGCTAAACTGGTCGTCAAGTTTTTTCAGCGTGTCGGGGGAGCCTACAAGCAGGAGTTTGGTTTTATCTGAGTTGAGACAGAGGCTGTTAGCAGCCATCCAGGTTTGGCTGGTGTTGTAGATGATGTTGAGGGTCTTGGAGTCAGTGTCATAGTCACCTGTCAGGGTGAGGAGGATCTGCGTGTCGTCCGTGTAATTAGTGTAGGAGATCCTCATGGCGTCAAGGATGAGGAAGGGGGGTGAGTGAATATATTGTAGAGGGTGGGAGAGAGGCATGAGCCTTGTGGTACCCCACATAGCATAATGGTAGGTGAGGCAGTAGCTAGATCAAAGAAAACCTACATGGTTCTTCCTTGTAGGAATGAGGTGATCCAAGCACTGGCATGAACTGAGAAGTTTGCAGTGGAGGTCAGGTGGTGGCACAGGACGTCGTAATCAACAAGGTCGAACGCGGCGGAGAGATCGAGGAGAAGGAGCAGGATGGGTTTGCCTAGGTCTCTTGCGTCATCCATCTGGTTTTTAAGGTCGAGTAGGACGGTCTCCATCCCGTGTTTGGGGAGGAAGCCGGATTGTCTCAGACCTAGGAGTTTATTCTCTTCGAGGAAGTGTTGAACTTGCAGGTAGGCTGCTTTGTCCAGAATTTTAAGAAGGGAGGGGACGGTGGTGATGAGCCTATAGTTATTGGGTGAGATGGGGTCAAGTGTGGGTTTCTTTATGAGAGGCCTGACCCATACTTCCTTAAGGGATGAGGGTACTTTCCCTGTGGTGAAGGAGGCGTTGACAAAGGCTGTGAGAAATGGAGCGAGGGAGTCAGCACAATCCTTGATAATGGTGGCGGGGCAGGGGTCTCCTTTGCAGTTGGAGGGTTTGATGCCTTTCATTAAGTTAATGATGTCTTTCTCCTGGATGGTTTTGAAGGAGAAGGTGGGGGAGGCATCTGAGGTGAGAGAGGGGGTGGGAGTGGGGGGGTAGGGAGAGTGAGTCTGGGGTTAATAATTTTGGCTTGAAGCAGGTCCAGTTTGTTACGCATGGCTGTTTGAATGCCATCGCACCAGGCCTTATCTATGGTGAAGTTTTCGGGTGTGGGGGTAGGGGTTTCAAGTTCCCTGAATATGGTGAACATTTCCTTCGTTGCTTCGGTGATTCTGGCTTCGAATGATTTGGCTTTGGTTTGGATGATGGCTTTTTTATACTCCTTGGAGCGGGTTTTGAAGGCAAGTTTGTCTTTGTCGTCTTGGGAGGTTTGCCAGCGTGCAAGGATAGAGCGTTTTTCCGTCCGGAGTTTGAGGAGGTCTGGGGTGAACCAGTTGTTGGTGTGGCTAGTGGGCTTGGATTTCCGAGGTTTGAGGGGGGCAATGGAGTTGATTGCTGCCGATATAGCATTGTTGTAGTTTTGCGCCAGGGTTTCTGGGTCGTTGGAGAAGGGAGGTCTGAAGGCAGGTCCCTGAAGGAATGGTAGGAGTCTTTCTTTAGTGAGTAGTCGGGCGCTTCTGGTGAGGGCTGGTGGCAGGGGTTGGGGGGTGGGGGAGTGGTAGTGGGGATGTTGAAGGTTATGATGTGGTGGTCAGACCATGGGGTTGGGGAGTTACCTGTGATTGTGAGAGGGCAGCTGTGCTGTGCAATCCAGTCAAGTGTCCTACATAAGGAGTGGGTGGGGTCTGTGACAGTGTTAGTGAAACCTAGAGTTTCAAAGGCGGAGTTGAATGATTTAGAAGGAAGGTCTTTGGGGTCGTTTAGTCCACGGTTAATATCCCCGAGGAGGATAGCTTTGGTTGATTTCTTTAGATTGTCAGCCAAAAGGTGGGAGATGGAGGATTGGAAGTCACCTATGGGGCCGGGTGGGCGATAGTCAAGATGGAGCGTAATGGTGCAGTGGTGAGAGATGGAGAGTTTGAGTTGGAGGTAGTCGCTTTTGTCATTGGTAGTTTTATCATTTTTTTCTGATGGTGATGGAGTCTTTAGCTATGATTGCTACTCCTCCACGTTTGGTAGGACGGTCTTGCCTAGTGAACATATAGCCAGGTGAGAGAGAAAGGGAGAGTGCGGGACCTCAGGCTTCATGCAGCCATGTTTTGGTGACCAGGAGGAGGTCCAAGTTGTTGGTGGGGATGAGGTCATGGATGTCCAATGCATGGGCATTGATAGAACGGGCGTTAATAAAGGCACATTTGAGGTGGGGTGATGGGGGAGGTGGATAGTGGTAAGGGTGCAGTAGTTTCAGGGGTTACAGGCATAGTAACAGTGGCAGTGGCATCAATACATTGCATGGTTGATGTGTAAGATTTGGCAATAGTGGGGGTCCCATTTTCAGGGGTCACAGGCATAGTAACCGTGGCAGTGGCATCAATGCATTGCATGGTTAAGGTGGAAGATTTGGCAATAGTGGGGGTCCCATTTTCGGGGGTCATAGACATAGTAACAGTGGCATCAATACATTGCATGGTTAATGTAGAAGATTTGGCAATAGTGGGGGTCCCATTTTCAGGGGTCACAGGCATAGAAGTTGAGGTTCTGTAGACCGTAGGTTTGTCCCTAGGGGGTTCCAAGGCCCTAGTGGCGGGCCTAATGTTTGGTGCCATAGTAACAGTGTTACTGGCTGGGCTGGATAAGGGGCAGGAGCCTTCGAAGGAGGTCAACTGGTGAGAGGTAGCGCATGCGGTTTCGTGATGAGAGAGTCTACCAGTAGCAGTCAAGCAGGCGGATCGGGAGGCAGCACATGGCCTAGTTGGTAGGCGTATATTACGAGTGCCTGTGGGCTGCAGTAGAGATCTGTGTGGGGCAGTGAAGGTACGTGCGCGTAGACGTTTGCGTCTGCATGCAAACTGGTGGAGCTGCATAGGTGGGGATGCGAGGATCCTCTTAGCTTTGAGCATTGGCAGCAAGTCGTGACAGGCTGTAGGCGACTAGCAGCGAAGAGCTGCAAAGAGGAGCGCTGGCCGTTTTCTGCTGCCTTCTTCTCTCGGCTTGTGCTACACAAATGGCTAATTCATTATGTAAGGTGCACCTTTCATAGTCTTGAAAAGTGTTCTTGAAGAAGGCACTGGTCGACTGAGTCACCTCATCAGAACCTTTCCTGTGTTTTGCTCGGTTCCAATACAGTGGTGCGGGGGGTGTTGTGGTTGGTGAAGGCTGCCCATAGGTACCAATTACGCATGTGGCAACACCTCCGCCAACAAACCGAGGCAAGTACATCCCTCAAAGTACATGTTATCAGAAAGGCACTTATGCAAACAGCGCAGAAGCACCTGCCTGTCACGGCATCGACTCAACGTGCAGCCACCCAGTTGCAGTAAACAGGCTGTCTCTTGGAGGTAAACACTGAGAAAAACAATTGTGCTCATGGCGCTATCGCCCCTCTGGCACCTTGTGCTTGATATCGGAGAACCGAGACATGTGTAAATAAACACTACTAGCATTCAATCAAGAAGGGGAACATTTTAAAAAAATGCATTTATGTAACTGGGCAGAGTTGTTGTGAACGGTCTGTGCCACAAATAAACCCCAGCTCCCTTGCAATGCTGAGAACTGGAACACTGGTCAGCAGACACTGTTTTGAACAGCCCTGCAAGTAAAAGGAAAAACAACCGTCTGAATTGTCTTTCTCCGTATGCATAAAACCATCAGTCCTGTTCATTTACTCTTATCTCACTTGCCTACCAATAGAGCTCATGGCCCCCCTCCCCCCCTCCCCCTTATCGCGCCACTGGCACGGTCGTGTACTCTTTCCACGGAGAACAGAGAACTTTGTAAATAAACACTTCTAGCATTCAATCACGAAGGAGAACATTACAAAAAAATGTGCATTTCTTATATAACTGTGCAGGGTTGTTGGGAGAGGTCTGTGCCACAAATAAAGCCCGGCTCCTTCGCAATGCTGAGAACTGGAACACTGGTCCGCAGACACTGTTTTGATAAAAGGACAAAAACATCCCTCGAAATGGTGTTTCTCCGTATGCATAAAACCATCAGGTCTGTTCATTTACTCCTATCCCACTTGCCTAATCCCACCCTTCTATGTCCTTGCACGAGACTCGGCGCAGATTCAAAAACAACCTATCTCGCTTGTGTACATAAACAGCACGCCGTGCAACCCAATAGAAGAACATGACACGCTGTGTTCCTCCACTCCTCTCACTGAAGTTTTCAATTAACTATGATGGCGGGGGCTGTTTTTCCACTCGCATTCCAATTGGCCTGCATTTTGCTTGCCACCACTCTGTGCTGTGTAGTGAGAAGTCACTCAGGGGCTAGAATGTTCCCTGAGTGGCTGATGGGATCGCCCTTGATGTCCAGCTGCGTTTAGTGCTCGGAGCTTGATTGGCAGCGACCCAGCGGCAGCGGGGCGTTTCTTTTCAACTTTCGAAGCTTTCGTTTAACCGCCACACGGAACGGTCGCAGATATGTCCTGTTCCCGCCTGTGTAAATTAGTAGCCCTTAATATGTGCTAATATGATTTTCAAAGCACTTTGTACGATGGCAAACATTGCGCCTAATGTGATTAAATGATAAAATAATGGAAAAAGTCGGTGGTATTTCGTTTGATCTGGTAACAGAGTGTTCTGCCAGCAGCGGGGAATGTCGTGCATGCTCGCTGCCACGGAAATAAGCTCTGTAGGAAAGAGCAACACAGGGATTTCCTTTTGGGGATTTTTATTGGGAAAGGTGTGGAATCGAGATGTAGAAAGCGCAAGAGTAAAAGAGTGACATAGAGAAAAAATAGAAAACGTACATAAAGAGTACATGTAGTGGAAACATTTCTATTTCATGCCTGAAATGTTCAGCCATTCCTGACATTTCAAGCAACAGCACTTTGCATTTTGGGGCTTGTAGTTTGTTTATAAGTATGGACCAGTGGTGGCCCCCCACTATGGGCGTCCCCTACCTTGAGTGGCAGGCATCACTGTCCACTGTGTGCTTTATTTGCAAAGGGAATGCACTGCCTGCCTCTAAGCAACGGGGCATCCCAGTTATGCTTTTTTTTGGCAAAGGTCTCTCGGCTCTGCAACAAACGTAGTGCATAATAAACAGTGGCGGTGAGCTGTTGGAAGAATGGCCCCAACGCCTCTCATTATTGTGATATCAGCATAGACACGATTACTGGCAGGAGAGGAATCGCCTATCAATCAGCATTACCCCACGTCCACTTTTCCTCGTCCCAGTACTTACCTCATGAGGCCTGTGCCTCCGACACAGGTCCTTCTTTTATTTCTTATATTCCCTATAACTCCTCCCCTCAACCCATGTCACCCAGTTTAATTTTTCCTGCCTTCGGCAGGTTGGACTTTTCCCGGTGCAGGGCTCCGGGGAACAGCGATTGCTGGCACCCTGGTGGGCTGTGTGGCAGGGCTTTGGCTCCCTCAGGTGCAGCAATGCTCCTGCCCCCTGCAGGGCTTGGGGTCCCGGTTGAGCAGGATTGCCTCGCTCGGTTCTTTGCTGGGCTCCGGACCAGGGCGCGGCCATTACGAACCAGGTCCTGCAGGGCCCGGGGTACGTTAAGGAGGTGGGGGGGTTCCCAATGGCCTCAAGCAACTGCGTCTGTCTTCATCTTCATCCTCTTCTTCTGGCTCTGAGTCCTCGGCTTCTTCCTATTCCTCATCGGCTGATGCTGAAGGGAAATATCTGGACAGGGCAGGAGTGAAGGAGGTGCTTGCTCAAGTTCGGGACTGCATGGGGTTCTCTGCGCCCCTGGTTCCTGTGGAGGGGGCTGACCCTTCTATTCACCAGTATAGGCATACCCCAAGGATGAGGTTGCCATTGTTTTCGGATGTCTGGGATAAAATACTTTGGGAATGGCGTGTCCCGGAGAAGATTGCTATGCCCCGCTTTATGGTCAAGTTCTATCGTTAAAAGGTGGCCAGACTTTGATTTCGGATCCGGTTGAGGTTGATGTTATCCAGCCTGGTGGGTCACTCCTCTTTGTCAGTCGAGGAGGCAGATGTCCGAGATCCTGTGGAGCATATGGTAAATTCCAGCCTGAAGACGGTTCATGCTGGCGCACATCTGGCCCCCAGGGCCGATATCTATGGTTCCTACAAGGCAGAAACTGTGCTAAGTGGTTTCATGAAATTGAAAAAGGCTGTGGATGGGGGTTCTGACTGTGGCCCTCTGCTGTCAGAGGTGCAGCAGAAGGTGGAATTTGTGTCCGATCTGGCGTTTGATGGAGTACATGGATCAGCCATGGCCATGGGTGCTGGTGTGTCAGCCCAGAGGCATGTGCATCTGTGGGATTGGGATACGGATGGTTCTCAGAAGGTGGCTGCCCTTAGATTTCCTTTTGATGGGTCCAGACTTTTTGGTGATTCACTTGCGGATAGGGTGCATAAGGCATTTCGTGCTGACAAACATGCTGACAAATTGCAGCAGAGGTCTTTTTCGGCAGTCGAGAAGTCTTCAGGTGCGGAGAACGACCGGTCTTTCCCTGGTTCCTCTTCCCGCTCTGTTCGGGTAGCTATGGCGGACTGTGATCCTCAGCGCTCTTCTCTTCTGGGACCTACCCTGGAGTCCTGATGGTTTGGGGGGGACTGGTGGGCGGTCGTCTCCGGCTGTTTTTTTCCAGTGGTGGGACTATCCGGAGGTTTGCCTGCTTCCTGGGCAGATGCCAGTTTTTTTTCTGCTGATGGTTTGTAGGGCTGCCACCTGGGCAGTCGTGAGCGCTTTCTTTGAATGTCTCTCTCTCTCTGCGGATGGTTCCTTCAGGGTTGGGGTTTTGATGGTGGGGATGTGATTTTTGAGTTTTTAAAGGTGTGAGTTTTTGTTCTGCACTTTTCTGGTTCTGTGTCTCATTGGGACCTTTTTGCCTGTTGCTGCTATGGTATGCCCCCTGAGGTAAGTACTGGGACGAGGAAGAGTGGGCGTGGTGGTAATACTCTGATTACTTACCACTAATCTTCATTACTCCTAGTGCTACTTTTCCTCGTCACTTTACTGACAACCCTCCTCTCCCTCCCTGCGGGGAATGTCCCATGCTATATAAACTGGATAATGTGGGTTGAGGGGAGGAGTTATAGGTAGGGTGACCAGACGTCCGGGTTTCCCCCCCCCCCCCCCCCCCCGACAGTCCGGGGAAATCACAGGAGTTTTTTCATTTTTGAAACCCCCGGGGTTTGCATGTTTGGGGGGCTACGGTAATTAAAACCGTAATTATTTTTCACAACACTTTCAGAATTTTGACGTTGGGGCTCGAACCCCCAACCTCTCAGGTACAAGTCAGAACACTTACTGACTGTGCCACGGAGACTGACTTGGAAATTGTTGTACAGCAACCCATGTAATATCAATTAGAGCTAACGCTCGTTTTGAATTAACATGCTACGATTCACAGACAAAACTGCACAAATGAGATTATATACAGTTTATAGAAAGGAGAAGTGCTGGAAATATGGTTGGGGTGGTTGTGGGGGTGTGCTGAGGGAAGGGCGGTAATTGGTGGGCTGCGATGAGGTAGTCCCTCTTTTATGTTGTTGGCCGTCCCGTTTTTTTGTTTTGAAAATCTGGTCACCCTAGTTATAGGGAATATAAGAAATAAAAGAAGGTCCTGTGTCGGAGGCAGGGGCCTCATGAGGTAAGTACTGTGACGAGGAAAAATAGGACCAGGAGTACTGAAGATTACCTGTAAGTAATCAGAGCATGTTCGCTTTGTAGCGATGCAGAGACCCACACTCCTGTCAGTGATCGTGTTGATATTGCGGAGAGGAGGGATGGGCCATCCGGTCCTCCCAGTAGTATCAAGGGTGCATGTAGAGGGTGCATGCAGGTAAGGTAAGTGTTTTTGTGTAATGTTTATGTAGATATGCATGGATGGATTGTATGCCTGTATGTATGTATGTATGTTGGTGTTTGTTTTTACTTTGTATGAATGCATGCATGCAAGGCGTTGTATGAATGATGTGTGAATGAAAATGTTTGTGTGCGTGTGTGTCATACCCCGCCCCTAAATTCAAGGGCCCCGCTCAGCGAGGCCCCCAAATCTAAGGGTGGGGGCATCGCATTCTTTTTTGATTTACCCTTAATGCACAGTACCACGCATCAAGGTTAAAGCAAAAAGGGTAAGTGAAGCGTTATTACGCAATAACACTTAGGTTTGCTTTACCGTTGATGCACAGTTAAAATGTGCTATATTCTTACTGTTGCCATTATAACCATGCTGAGGTTATAATGAGCCCCATTATTTCATAACCAATAATCATGAACGCTCAACAGACACAATGGCAGTAAAAGAACACGTACCAGAAAAATGCATTCAGGGCACCTGTGGGACATGAGCTACTTACTGGTTTTCAAGTGGTAATATCTCTGTAGCGCCAACCAAAAAAAGCCTTGTGCTATCACCATTCTGAAAATAAGAGAGCATGGGATAAGTTACCAAAGTACTCAAATGTGGAACTTATTTTCTACTATGCATGGCATCAGTAGACCAATTGTTAAATTCTCCACCCACACAGCAAGCACAATATACATGACCTGTAACATGCATCGTTTTCATTAGCAATACAACCGCTCAGAGTGCACAGCACATTCAGGGAGAGCATGGTCCAGGATCTTCTGAGTCGGTCTAGGGCCCTTGCATGACGCTTGTATGCAGTAAAGTGCTTCCAGGAGCATTGTAGGCCACTCCTGCTGAGTGTTCAAATGGAACCTGTGTTATTAGCACATGTATCTGTTGGCTAGCTCGTGCGCAACATGCTCACCTCGGGAACAAGATGCTTCCGCTGCTGGGCTGACTCAGCTGAAAGTTCATAAATTGAGCACCATAACCTACAAAGGGCAATGGGCTTTATGCTTCTTCAACCTTTGGTGCTCATAGCTCACCAAGGACAATGCACTTCCTGCAAACTCTGGAGCCCATAGCTCACCAGGGAAAATGTACTTCCTGCCCCAGCAACATCTGGAGTCCATACCTCACCAAAGACAATGTACTTTCTGGTCCTGCAATCTCTGGAGCCCATAGTACACCAAGTACCATGCACCTCCAGCCCCTGCAAATTCTGGAGCCCGAATCTTACCAAGGACAAATTACCTCCTACCCCTGCAACATCTGGAGTCCATAGCCCACCAAAGACAATGGGCCTCATTACGAGTATGGAGGTAGCCATGCCGCTTTTAGAGGCATGGCTACCCCATACCGGGTACAGGTCCAGATTTCTGGAATGGGGAATTACCGGGCCATTCCGACCTTGGAGGGCCCGGTAATTCCCTTTCCCGGGACCCGGATCCGGTACCTCCCCATTCCCACTTAGGATGTTTTACCAGACGTCCTTAGCGGGACCCGCGAGCAAACCTCATAATGAGGTGGTAGAGGGTTAATGGCACCGGTAGCTCCACTGTTAACCCTCTATTACCTGGGTCGTAAATGAGGCCCAATGTACTTTCTGGTCCTGCAACCTCTGGAGCCCATAGATCACGCAGGACAATACAACTTTCTGCCCATATCCCACCATGCACAATGTAGTTCCTGCAACCTGTGAAGCCCATAGTTCACCAAGGGCATTGTGCATGCATCCTGCTCCTGCAACCTCTGGAGTCCATTGTGCACCAAGTACAATGCACTTCTGGTTCCTGCAACTTTTGGAGCCCATAGCTCACAAAGGACAAATTACCTCCTGCCCCTGCAACATCTGGAGTCCATAGCCCACCAAAGACAATGTACCTTCTAGTCCTGCAACCTGTGGAGCCCATAGATCACCCAGGACAATACAACTTTCTGCAAACCCTGTAGCCCATAGCCCACCATGCATAATGTACGTCTTGCAACTTGTGAAGCCCATAGCTCACCAAGGACAATGAACTTCCCATTCCTGCAACTGCTGGAGCCCATAACTCACAAAGGACAAATTACTTTATGTCCCTGCAACATCTGGAGTCCATAGCTCACCAAGGTCAATGTACTTCCTGCTCCTGCAACCTCTGGAGCCCATAGTACACCAAGGACAATTCACCTTCTGGCCCTACAACCTCTGGAGCCCTTAGATCACCCAGGACAGTGCAACTTTCTGCAACCCATGGAGCCCATAGCTCACCAAGGACAATTTACTTCCTGCAAACCATGAAGCCCATAGCTCACCAAGGACAATGTACTTCCTGCAACCCCTGGAGTGCATAGCGTACCAAGGACAATATACTTCCTGCTCCTGCAACCTCTGGAGCCCAGGGCTTTCTAAAGACAATGTACATCCTGTTCCTGCAACCTCTGGAGCACATAGCCCACCAGAGATAAGGTACTTCCTGCTCCTGCAAACTCTGATGCCCATAGCTCACCAAGGACAATGTACTTCCTGCTCCTGCAATCTCTGGAATCCACAGTGCTACAAGGACAATTCACCTTCTGGCCCTACAACTTCTGGAGCCCTTAGATCACCCAGGACAGTGCAACTTTCTGCAACCCGTAGAGCCCATAGCTCACCAAGGACAATTTACTTCCTGCAACAGATGAAGCCCATAGCTCACCAACGACAATGTACTTCCTGCAACCCCTGGAGTGCATAACGCACCAAGGACAATGCACTTCCTGCTCCTGGAACATCTGAAGCCCAGGACTTTCCAAAGACAATGTACTCCCTGCTCCTGCAACCTCTGGAGCACACAGCCCAGCAGAGATAAGGTACTTCCTGCTCCTGCAAACTCTGATACCCATAGCTGGCCAAGGGCAATGTACAACCTGCTCCTACAACCCCTGAAGCCCATAGCTCACCAAGGTGTTGAGGAGCAGGTGGGGGCCTCTTCACTAGTCCCCACCCCTTCACCACTGTCCAATTGGAGTAGCAGATGAAGGGCTATCATTGGGAATTCATGCACAAGTTTAAGTGACACATCCAGACCGCGTTGATTGTACAAAAGGCGATATGCACTCAGACAGCCCTTCAGAACATATCCTCATGTTGAGACAATGGAGGGAAGTTACCAAGGAGAAGGTCAATTGCCTAAATGCCAGGACGCATCTCTGAGAATCATGGATGAATGCTAAACAAATGTCTGACAACAGCAATATGATGTCATAAAGAAGACATATAAGCCTAAGTCGAAACGATATAACAATATTTAAGACTGGCAATGTAACAGAAGCATTAAGAGACACATGCACCAAAAGATGAATTTATCGTGAAAATAAGATGAAGTAAGATGCTGACCAATAACTGTAAACATGCTGTAATGCAAGGTTGAAGAAGCATATAGAAGCTTGCTAAAAAGAGGTGTATATATAACGTTTAGGACGACCATTGGAAGAAAATGGACGATGGTTCGTGTTAAAGAATAAACCCAGCTACCTAAAAACGGAGCCTAAAATCGCAAATTGAAGAATTGATGAAGAAGCTGTTTCTCATGTGCAGAATAAGGGAGTATGTTGGCCTGAAGTCAAGGAGGTTATTTCAAGAGATAGACGCAAGGCAGAGAGGGGTGAATGAATAGACCATGTGCACGAGACATATTTCTGCTAAGATTAGGAGGGAAAAGACAATTGATGATGCACAATTCACTCCCTTTGCTTCTGTTTCTGCCACTTGGGTGCCTGATTTGGGGTTTATTCCCTACTGGACTTTCATTCTGCACCTCATGCGACAGTGCTGTGGTGAAATGGGAGAGCTAAATCCTTATTTTCCATGTTAATGTTCTTCTGGATCCATTCCAGGTTTTTGGCAGCCATTATGCTGCTTTAATCAAAAGACTATGTTTCCCAGAATGCATGTCCCACTGCTTCATCTCCGCCCTTTCAGAACAAGGTTGGGTGGAGGATAAGCAGCACCTGTGGCTGCCAGATACAGCAAGCAGCACACCTGAGGTGTGTGCTTGCTAGCAAGCTTTAAAAGCCTCAGTTTGCTTCATGGCAGCGCTGGTCATTGACGCAGTGTTCCTATTTGTGACTGGTCCCTTGTTCCTGGTTCGTAGCATAGCATATGGTTCCTAGTTTCTAATTTCTTTTTCCCTTTTCCCTGAATTTCTAATTTAGTGTGCTTATTAGTAATTTCTGCTTCCTGGATTTCCTTTCTGTCTTCCTCTGTTTTGTAGTCAGCACTTCCCAGTGCTTTTGGTTTTCTGTGCAGCCCAGTTTGTCTCTGTTATTTATTCCTTTGACTTTGCCCTATTTCGCAGCAATATCTTGATCCTTTAGTCACTCCTCATTTAAAGATTTAGGGTCTCATTACACGGATGGCAGTAAGGATTTACCGGTACCGGTACTTTTTTACCGGTACCGGTAAATCCTTACTGCCGGTACCGGTCTGTGGGCTCTCATTTACGGTAAAGTACCGGTACCGGTAAATCCTTACCGCCTTACTACGAGGTCCCTTTGCGGGTTGGGGGATTTAACACCTGCTTTTTGCAGGCGGTAAAAACCAACCCGCAAAGGGACCCAGGGAGCTAATTACGGTACCGCAATTTGCGGTAGCGTAATTAGCCTCTTCCCCATTCCCATTGAGCCCTATGGGGCAAAAATGGGAATGGGGAAGGGCAATGGTGGAAGGGGGAATTACCGCCCCGCCAACCTTGCAATGGGGCGGTAATTCCCCTTTCTGCCAAGGCGGTGCCGGTATTTTACCGGCATGAACCATGACGCTCATAGCGCCATGGTTCTCCGCCATTCGTGTAATGAGGCCCTTAGTATTTTGTTCCAGTTTGCCTTTCCTTCCCAGGGTGGGTTTCGGGGAGGTTTGCCCTTGTGATATTGTTTTCCCCGCTCCTGTCCCTTTGCTTTCTCTCAGAGTCTGTTCTAAGTTTTCCCTTGCACTTCACCCTTTGTTCCCCATTGATTGTTCGTTGTGGTGTTCTGTTGTAGCCAGCTCCTATGTGAATGCCTATGTTTTCCTCACTATTCTGTAATCACTATTCCTACTTGTCCCTTGTCAGGAGTCGGATGTATTAAGTTATCCTCCCTTTGCTGTTATAGTCTTTCTGGTTCCCTCCTTTGAACAATACGCTTCATGGGATTCGCTGACATTTCTGGTGGTATTTCTCATCCTCGTGAGTATTGTCTTTAAGTTACCCTATACAATACCATCAAGAGTGTTAGCCCACCGATCCTGTTGTTGCTTGCCCTGTATGTGGGCTTAGCTCTGACAGTACATGTAACAGCAATTGTGGGTAAGGAGCTTGATGACTTTCTTTGTAATCATTATGAACTAATTAGCAATTTGGGTGGTTGTGCACATTTAAGATTGCAAGTCTTGGGATTTTGAAAGACACTTGTGCTCCCGACCGCATAGAAGTGTTTGAAACAGACTGTGCTCTAGACTTCAAGAGCATCTGCCAGTAGATTCAGCTGCAGGGTCTGTGGGCTCTCATGCTCGTAAATTAACTTGTGAAACCTGAAGTAGCCAGTAGCATTTAACAACTTGAAATTGTCATCTAAATTTGACTGTTATACTTAGACCATTTTTGGCACAGATTCTAGAGCCTTAGCAGCTTACCATTGCACGCCACTGGCAATCTTTAGTTCTGTAAAACTGCAGTTCCCAGCAAGCACAGGGCTTTCTTCTGTTCATTGTTGGCGCGTTAGCGCCTGCACGTTTGGGCCGGTTTGTGCCGGTCCGCATTGGGTACGCATTGGTTTGGTGTTCTGCTTCCCTAGGGCACGCTCTCAGATTCTTACTAAAGACAGCAAAATTTGTAAAGAGGTAAAATCATCCAGAAATGTCATCAAACAGTCCCTCAAAGAAACCGTTAGGGATATGGGCATACAAACATTGTTAGACCCTGAGGAAAAGGGATTACAGAACCACAGTCAACTGAAAATAGCGTTACTTAATACACGCTCAGTGCCAAAACATGCATTACATTTTCATGACTACATCCTTAAAAATCAGATCGACATCATGTTCCTCAAAGAAACATGGCTTCAAAAAGAAAATGGCCTGGCTATTGCCCTGGCTACGCCTGAAGGATATTGCTTTTTGGGGAATAGGCGGTGGGGTGGCCATTGTAAGCAAGAAAGACCTCAGTCTTTTGGAGGCAAACATAGAATGCACTAACTGCAAAATCCTTCATGCCAAATTATCGCCAACACATAACACTTGTCGACACTTTATCTCATTTACCGTCCCCCTTCAGATATGCCATCTTTTAATGAAGAGCTATTAAATCTTTTAGATCCGCTGGACCGGCATAAGACATCAACTATTCTTTTGGGGGATTTTAACCGCTGGAAAGGTGACCCGCTAGATAGGGAAGCTACTGAATTAGAGCTCCTTCTGGCCAATGCTAACCTTCATGTTATCAATCATGAGCCAACCCATAGGAAAGGACACGCACTGGATTGGGTAGTTACTCGTAACATTCTTACCAGCGCAGTAGATACCAAGCCGTGCATCTGGTCAGATCACAGGATCGTAAGCTGTAGGAAAAACCTCCCTTGGAGGTTGGGGCCAAGTAGAGCGCCCCCCAAGAAAATCCTTAATAGAAACTTCAATAAACTGGCTCCATCAGATATAAGCACCTGCCTGACAGCAATTATGACTGCATCCTCCAAGCTAGATCCACCTGAGCATTTAGTGGAGATTTATAAACAATACTTGTCTGCTCTATTAGAAGATAAAGCCCCACCCATCCCTTTTCAACCTATACGTAAAGCCCTTGTGTGAGCAACTTGAAGCAAGGTGGCTGCAATTGACCAACTACGTAGATGATTTTCAACTTCTCATGGATCTTAGTGGGGACTACAATACAGACTTAGCAGACTTAACCTTCATTTACTCATCCATATCAGGAGTGGATGGTAAAATAAACGGATGTGCCTAAATGGGTTTAAAACGGAACTCATGATTTTTGGTACAAATCTAGCAAAAAACAAGCTAGACTCAGCATACGGGCTATGGCGTTTTATAAATAAATAAATAAAAATTAAGAAAATGAATCATAAGGATCTTCTTAGCGCTTACCCCACATCCCTTTTTGTATATTTGTATTCTTATCGCGCTCTACATGCACATCCTAGGTTTTAGTGCACATGTGTCTTGATTCCTGAGTGCATGTTGCTTGACTCAAAGGTATTCACTGTGTGATCTTGTGCATGTTTGCCAAGCCATATTCACTGCCTTTGTCCTCTCTTGACAACTGATGCTAAGTATTGAACAACCACAAAGGCAAAAGCCTATGTGAGGTGGAGTGAGCAAGTCTCAAAAGGCCAGAGAGGGTAATGGCATCCTGGTTACTTAAATCATATAGCAGAAATTGAGAGGCAGAAATTGACAAAATCATGGTCTCCTGACACGTGATGAAGAACTCAAAACAAACACTATTCATTAGAGCTTCGAGCTAAGATAGTGGTGTGCTCACACTCCCTTGAATGTCCCAGAACAGTGAGCAGACTACAAGGTCAACTACAAACGATAGACCTTGGCTAAGGAGCAGGTCGATGACATACAATTGACCAATTGGGAAAACAAACAACAAGTTGACGCAGCTTGAACACCTAGGTTTCACTTTGTTCACGTGCTGTTAAAACGAGCCAAAAGTCCAAGATTGGATAGGGTTGACAACCAACCAAAAGGGCTGCCATGCACTTTCAAATACAATGTTGCAATTATTAGCTTGTTGCCATATTTACAGCTATAATCAGTATGTGCCATGCGTAGAAGTAGCTCAGGACGTGTCCTGCAGACAAGGGACAGCAATGAGATATTAACACTTATATTATTCTATAAGTAGATTTGTTCCCCTAATCCATTCCCTACCGGCGTTAGGTTTTTACAAAATGCCACGTAGGATGACATCTTGAATGACGTATATAAAAGTTTATAAACTCTTTGCAAGCAAACTTTGGTGTGAATATCGAGCATCTACTTTGATAGCTGTTTTTCTCCTGGCTTTCTTTTATTGAGATTAAAGCAGTATTTTACCATCTTCCTTTGGTCTGTCCGATTATTTGGCCTGTGATAATTATTGGTAATCCCATCTAGGACAAAGAAGATGCTAGAGCACCAAGGATAAGGTACGTCCTGCTCCTGCAACATCTGATGCCCATAGCTCACCAACGACAATGCACTTCATGTTCCTGCAACCTCTGATGCCCATAGCTCACCAACAACAATGTACTTCCTGCAAATTCTGATGCCGTAGCTCACCAAGGACAATTCACTTCATGCTCCTGAAACCCATGGAACCCATAGCTCACCATAGACAATGCATTTCCTGCTCCTGCAACCTCTAGAGCCCATTTATCACCAAGGATAATGTACTTTCTAGTCCTACAACATATGAAGCCCATAGCTCACCCAGGACAATGTATTTCCTGCTCCTGCAACCTCTGAAGCCCATAGAGCACCAGGGATAATGTATTTCCTGCTCCCGCAACCTCTGGATCCCATAGCTCACCAAGCACAATGTATGTTATGCTCCTGCAACCTCTGATGCCCATAGCTCACCAAGCACAATGTATGTTATGCTCCTGCAACCTCTGAAGCCCATAGCTCACCAAGCACAATGTATGTTATGCTCCTGCAACCTCTGAAGCCCATAGCTCACCAAGCACAATGTATGTTATGCTCCTGCAACCTCTGATGCCCATAGCTAGCCAAGGACAACATACAACCTACTCCTGCAACCCCTGGAGCCCATAGCCCACCAAGGATAAGGTACCTCCTGCTCCTGCAACCTCTGGAGCCCATAGTTCACCAAGGATAAGGTACCTCCTGCTCCTGCAAACTCTGGAGTCCATAGCTTACAACGGGCAATGCACATCTTGCTCCTGCAACCTCTGAACCCCATATCTCACCAAGGCCAATGCACGTCATGCTCCTGCAACCTCCAGGCTCCCTAGATCCTCCTTTCATATAACGTATGTGGGCATTATGCCATTTTTTCTTGGAAATAAATAAATAAATATTTGGCAGCCTCCTCATATTGTAGGAATGTGATATTTAATAAAAGCCTGGAAGCGGCATGTGGGGCCAATGAAATCACCAATGAATACAAATAAATCAATATAATTTTCTGGTTCTCTATTGCTTTTCCCTGCTTGAGACAGAGCTCAAAGGTCAAACCTGTATTTACGCTGGGGTGGTGTTAGCAGAAACACGTACGTCCCCTTCAGGTTTGCGGAGCAGCTTGTACAGAAAGCCTGTTAGTAGCACTTAGAACCTGAAATGAGTGGCTGGTTGTAGTATGCCAGTCAGTGCATGGGTCCTTTGATGTGCAGCCTGGAAAGTGGAAGGTAAGAGGGTTGCAGAATGTTATGTGCCTGTTATCACTCTATCAGAGTAATTTAGGTCCTTTGCTCTGGTGTGTCTGCATTTTCACATAAGCTCGCCGCTCACAGCTCGGCGCTCGCGCCGTGGCCCTCAAGTAAGTTCGTGTACTGTTCCCATTCAAAAAAAGCAGTGCCCTTTATAACCTTTCACCGGCCCCTTTTGACCTCATATGCGCTTCATTCATGAATGTCCCTTATATCCAAATAATCCACTCAGAGGCCGCCTCATGCATGTGTGCCTTACCGTTCCTCTTTTTTTCTTGTTTCGCAATATTTCAGTGGCCGTTCCACTCAGCACTGCTGCCAATTGTCCGTATTTTTGTTTCTTTTCTGCTTTAGTGTTCCTCTCCTCTGCTTCTGGTCACGTCTCCCCTCGCCACCAATTGTAATGTGCCTGTTATCACTGTATCAGAGTAATACACAGGAGCCTTTTCATATGAGTCCTTACTCATTTAATAACATCATGTAACTGAACTCCCTAACCCACAACATTCCAGATCCCCCCAGACCATTCCACACTCTAATACATCACTGTACAGTAATCTGTACGAATATTACAATAGTACATATAACAAATGTGAGTAGTGAGGAGTTGAGAAGTAGAGAGCAGGCTGGATGGATGGGTGGATACTGCGCTGCTGGTGGGTTTTATTGATCCAAACTTAAACTCAAACAATAAACCTACTTCAATTATACCTCCGCCTGGCTCTGTTACTTCAATTTGTTGACGAGCGCCCACCAGCATGTAAACCACGTGTTCCTGAGGCTCCAGGGGCACTCTGTCTTTGTCAATGATAAACTGAAGAGCAGGGAATCCCCGCACTCTGGATTGGGGAAGTACAAAGCTAGTTTTGAGAAAGAAGGTCCAGAGGACACAATTTTACAAAAGTATCAAAAATATGTATTTTGGTTGATACAAAAATATATTGACTAAATCATGCATAAATCATAAAACAATTCAATGCAGGTAAATCAAAATAATCACAAAGCATTCTCACATCTCAACTGGGCAGTGTGCCCTAGTCCCAACACTCTTATCCATATCCACTACTCACACTCATACATAACAACAATTCCAGTTTATAAAACATAACAATATAATAGACAATATTTACAAAGTGTATATTTGTCTTTCTTTCTCCTGGAATGGATACTATTTGATTTCTTTAAAGAACATAATCACATTTCCAGGCTCTTGAACAGGACCGACTGGTTTCGACATTATAGGCACAATTTGATCACATCTTCATATGTGAATATACAGTACTCTACAAGGATTATACATAAAATAATTAATTGACCCACATAAAACATAATCTCAAATACCATTTTAAAACACATGAGTGCCACTCTTAATAATTCATCATGTGCACGAGAACATATAGTGAATCCCAATAGTCCCTGAAAAAAGCCTTTGCACCATTAAAGCCAAGCCAGAGTCAAAAGAGTAACCACGCAACAACAGGGGACCCAAGACCATGCCAGGGTGCTAATGCAAAATGTGATTGCATCAGTAAAAACTGAATTACCTAGCATGATGTGTTATGTCTCCTTTATTCATGGGTGTAAACCGACAACCAATTGTCACTTAAATGGGCAATAGAGCGAGGCACATCTCTTATGGTCCTTACCTGGGTGGGAATACCCCAAAGGGACAAATTACATGCCAGTTTGCAATTGTACAATTTGGCTCCCTATACTCACTAGAAAAGTCCAATTGTTGACCATACTTTGCTGTGCATGGCAGGTTCATGATTTGTTTCATTACTACTGGAGCCGCATATAGCCCATGATAATTGGTCTTCAAGAACACGTATTCTGTTAACACAAGAGGTATACCTTATATATACAATCATGTGTTAGCAGAGCGGTCTCAAAAGGGGGCAGCACATGTGCCCACAGCCTTCATAGCCTTCAAAAAACACAATATGACCCATTTATTAAATCCAATTGGACAAAGACAAAGACATCTACAATAAATTAGCCAAACTTGGCAGGCCATAACTTTTACCCCTAAATTATAAGTGGGCAATTACAAAGAAATATTTCAGCGTCCCCTTCCTTACCCATTCGATGCGTGCTGTTATGCTTTAAGAGGGCCAACATCTCCTTCACGCGTGCGCCACAATGTACACTCTTAAGTGTGGCGTTCACGAGCTATCAATTTACATATGCGCGCTCCAGTCACATGATTCAATGGTCCGGCATCATCTAATTTCACGTTGACAAATTGATGGAACGGAACGATAGCATATGAACAATTCCAAACAATTCATAGACATCATGGACAAACCCTCGCCTATCACCTTACATATGTGCGCTCTAGTCCCATGACCCGAACGTCCTGCATCATCTCATTTCACGGTAACAAGTTGATGAAATGGAACGATAGCATACAAACTCTTGTCCTAAGCAATTTCTTCACATGGAGACAGACCCTCACCTCAGGGCTGTCAAAATGAAGCCAATGTTCATATATCGAAGTAATGGAATACATGTTTAAATTTGTTCTCACCCTGCAATGAGATAATATTGCCTAACCAGTCTAAATAATTCAACATATATATTGAAATTATTGGTTTTAAGGCTAAGGTATAACAGCCACTGTTTGCTAAATTGCAGAGGCGTGAGTCAGGAATTAGCTAACCCATACAGTTTAACCACTAAGATCATTGATTCAAAACGAAAATACAAAGGCCAAGGCATAGCAACCGCTGCATGCTAAACTGAAGAAGCGTGAGTCAAAAATGAATCAACACATACAGCTTAACCACCAAGTGTTCTGTGGTACCTGCCAGCAAGTGTGGAGCGGCTGCGGAATTTCAAGATTGCTTGGGAAAGGGTTTATGTTCGTAAATCCCACAGTTACACAGAGTGTAGACCTCTTTAAAATAGCATAGCTGTTCCTTATAGGCCCGTTTTTGGACTTCCTGTGCTGTAGTCACTTCCTGGATCCTATCCGCACAAAACCAGGATAAGCCAACCAAACTATGTCCCATTTCCAGGAAGTGCATTACCAAAGAAGCACTTTATGTCCTTGTATGGATTTTTGACCGATGTTCATTAATTCTCAAATGAACCTTTTTTGATGTTTTGCCAATGTAGATCTTCTTGCATGGGCACATCACAGCAAAGATAACATGTTTGCTTTTACAGGTTGTAAAGGCATGTAGTTGCCATATTCTCCCTTTGTGTTCAAAAGACTGAATTTACATTGAATAATTACATGCAATGCATGAAATGCAAGCATAATGTTGTGCCACTGGGACATGAGGAAAATCAAGAGTCGTTGAACATTTTCCAGACATGCAACTTGCAGGGACGTCATTTCACCAAAATGCCAGGGGTAGCGGAAGTGACATCACACATCCCTTGACCCCTGATGACATTACAGGAAGTGATGTAATTTGACCTCGTCCCGAAGTGATATCGCAGGAAGCGATGGAGCACGACCTTTCACCTATTGACAAAACAGGAAGTGGCATCACATAACATTGTACACTACGAAAAATAGGGTTACTATATCACTATAATGTGATGTACATTTCATACAAGAATGGAACGCTATATGTATCATTAAGATCAGTGTATATAGGCCCATATTACAAAATTACTGTGAATGCAAGCAGACGTCCATGACAAAATGATAATGATGTGTTATTATATAGCACTTACGCTTAAATGCTTTATATAGAAAAAATGTACACCCAATATCACCCAACTTGTGTTGGTACTCATTTATCGACCTCAGAAGGATGAAAGACTGAGTTGAGGCATTTAAGAACGGACTAAATCAGTGACTCGCCCCCCGAAGTGTGCTTGAAATAAACCTTTGATGAGTCTAGCAATTATTTTATAGAATTCCAGAAAGGCAGATTATTTGGTATTCCTATTCTTTCTTATTTAGGGTCAGTGCTGAAAGTGTTAGACTTGTGGCACACCTGTTCTTATTTTTCTTCTTTTTTTTAAAGGGGCCTGAACAAGAAAGTCAGCCACTGCAGAAGTAAAGAGCTACATGGTGCTGGCCACAGCCCAGGAGCTTACATTACCAAAAAAGACAAGGGATACCACAGAGGTTGCAAGGGAGACCTATGTGGTCACAGTTGCGACCTCTGGCGACCCTAAATGACGTCCCTGGCGACTTGTCTTTGTAAGCTTCTGTTTGACATTTTGACTTTTTTTTAAAGCAAATAGCGGTTTTTCCAATTTAACTCCTGCTGCATTAAAGATTCTTCAATTTTTCAAAATTGCTCCCTCCCTGAATTGCCATGCTGTGTTGGCAAAATGTAGAACAGAAAAGACGTTCCATAGAGTTGGTTATTATTTTGGGAAGAAGTAAGGTGTGCCGGTTGGTAAATCTAAACCTTTCCCTGCAATGTCGAATTCGTTTTTTCAGGCAACCCCGTTCCAACACTCTGGTTTGCAAAACGTCTGCATGGTCATTCAATTTAGCAATATCTGTGCAATTGTGTCACAAGCGCAGAAACATACTGTGAGGTAGGTTCTGTAATAAACTTTTGTGATGCTGACTCCCAAAGTGTAAAGTAGTGTTTCTCTCTTGTCATTTTCCTGACCAATTCTACTTGGAGACTTCCTTCCTTTTGGAAAATGGATAGATCCATGAAAGATATTCTTTCTGCAGAATGATCATGTGTGAAATGAAAATTCACGCAGTCTGATTCATCCAATCATCAAATTGGTACAAAGTTTCTTTGTTGTCATTCCAAATTGTAAGGATATCATTAATATACCGACAATACAGTACAATGGATTGGAGAAAGGGGTTTGCATTACTTAAAATCAGCTGTTCTTCGGTTAGTGCCATATAGATGATGGCCAAATTAGGGGCAAAAGTGCAGCCCATAGCTGTACCTTTGCACTGCAAAAAGTAATCCTTCTTGAACATAAAAAGGTTGTTTGTCAATGCCAATGAAGCACAAGCAATCAGAAAGTCTGTAGGTACATTATGAGGTATTGGGTGTCTATTTAGCATAACTTCCAAGCTCTGTATTGCTTTGTCTTGTGGGATATTTGTATATAATGCCTCTATGTCCATAGTGACCAGAGGTTGATCGGCTGAGTCAAAATGCAAACCTCAACCCTAGTGATGACATCCCTTGAGTCCAACAAAAAGGTTGGAGTTGCCATTGCAATGGGTTTAATGAAAAAATCACTCTATGTGGACAGTGGCTCGAGAATTGAGCCACACCCCATACAACAGTCCGTCTAGAGGATTGAGAATATCCTATTCAATCTTTGGGAGGGTGTAAAAGAGGGGAATACCCCCTGCAGACTGATTAATAAATAAATGTACTTTCTTGGAAAAATATCCCTCCTCTAAACCTCTCTCACTCAATGCTAGAATTTTCAACTTAATCACTACTGATTGATTTTGATTTAGTTTCTGATAGTGACCTGGGATGGCCAACAATCTATATACTTCTTGATCGTATTTGCTTGCATCAGTCACAACACTACCTCTCCCCTTGTCCGCTGCCTTGATCACTATTGAATGGTCCCGAGCCAATGCCTCAATGGCTTGAAATTCGGCAAGGGCAAGGTTCAGGTGGAAAGCATGATATTGGCTGGTGCTGATTTTATCAAGTTCCATAAGGACCAATTTCTCAAATGTCATCACTTCAGCTGGAATATCTGAAGCTCTGGGAGTAAAAGTAGACTGTTAAGCCAAGCCAGTGGTATTTCTCTCAAAATCAATGTTTTAATTGGCAAAAAAGAACTTTAGTCTCACCTTACGTAAAAAAGTATTTGATCTCATTGTTGAGCTGCATAGCACTTGGAGTTTGCATGGACACAAATGACAGGCCGTGTTGTAATATCAATATCTATACCTCACTCAACTCACATGAAGACAAGTTAAAGACAGGTAAAGATACATTTACCACAGGTAAGCCCGATTGCGGGTCTGATAATCCTGGTGGTTAACGTTTTCTATTTGGGCATTCTGTGTGTGCATGTTGTGTGTTGCTAGGCCCTGTTGAAGCGTTCTGTGGCCACACGCCCGCCCCTTCCTCAAAAAAGGATGCCCACCTGATTCAAAACTAGCCCCAGATTGATTACTCGCCCCTTCACCATGTGAGTTGTTCGATGAGGTGTCAGAAAAAGTGATCCATCTTTTTCTCCCTGAACCAAAGTTGCTACCAGGGGTTGATTTCCAAATAGACTGATAATTAAAGTCCTCTGATAAATAATGGTATACCACTTCTTTTTTGAAGTTCGAGATATCTTTTTTCAGTGTATTTGTTTTGTTTGTAATAGTAGCTGTCTTAAAATCCACAAACTGTTGATTTACTGATTCAAGTTTTAGTTTTGCCCCTATAATCAATTGTTGTTAAAAAAAGCCCTCTCCTGATCAGCTAATTTATCTGCAATTTTGGAACTTACCCGTTGGGCCATTGTAATAGTTAGAACAAGTAAGTCATGGCTACATTTGGTGGCAACTTGGCTAAATGTGGTCTTATATATAGGTCATCAAAAAAGAGACATGGAATCATTTTTACCTGCAGTCACTGAGGTATAATGCTTGATTTAAGATATTCTTTAAGGATGTGGCCATGTAGTTTTGTATGGAATTGTTTTTTCTTCCTCCTAATTAGGGCCTCACTAGAGACACTACTGCTGTCGTTGTTCAGTAGTTGTAAATTCTTGAAAAAGGAAGGACCTTCAATCAGTTATGCTATCTGTGCCTCAGTGAAACATTTAGTGTCAGAGTCCACCATTGCAGAAGAACTCAATTGTGGTATGGTCTCGGATTGTGACACCCAGGTGAAACAATTACATCCAGTCCTGGTAGAAGCTTGTAGGCCCGCTCCAGGGGAAAGGCACAGTGACTTATTTTATGTATATATAGTGCCGCACGAACGGATGTATAAGATCTTTATGCAGTAATTTACCATAGCAGAGCTTTACTGAAAGTGCGTTGTTTGAAAGCTTGCGCACACTGCCATGCACCAGGCGATATTGGAGAAGCGCACATTCAGCTGTTCCCAACGTCACCTGAAACGTTCCCTGGCAATGGTAGACACGATTACCTCAGCTGTTTTGCAGCATCTCTGATGGTTTCCTAGCAATGTTCTCTCTCTCCCTTTATAGTAGAATGCTCACCATGAGCATGGAGCGCCACACAGAAGCTGACACAGCTTTGAGTATCATGCCTGGCATCAGAGGCTTGTTGCCTCTCGTTTGGGTACCGGTTCTGCCCCAGAACCGGTACCCAGCCAGTACACAGCGTGCCCTGCTAGGCTCTGCAGCAAGCTTCCTAGGTAGGGAGTGCCAGAAGGTCTCTGAACCTACAACCAAGGACAAGGAAGCTTTCTGAAACACCCTCCACAGCTGTGGGTTGTCTGCCGTATGGGACGACACAAGCCCATTCAAGAAACTTGGAGAAGTCCCTCGACTAGCATCTACCGACGTCCGCCTTTAAGGACATTTTCAAGCCAGTCTAGTGCCTCAATCTGCAACCGTTGGCAATGCTGACTGTTGTCAAGCTGCTGTCGCTCAAAGACATCCAAGACATCGCGACCACTGCTTCAGAACCGCCGACCAGCACTGAGACAACGATTCCTGACCCCGAATCGCCATATAGGCCAGCCTACAGCCGTTCATCCAGCTTCACTCGCCAGACCATCTTGCCACCTGACACCTTCAGCTGACTCCCGTCTCAAACTTTGTCACAGAATTTTGCAAAGCGTCCTGAAGCCGACTAGAAACTGTCGAGCACCAAGAACATCTACAGCACAAGGTACATTATGGTTTTGTCCCCTGGTCCTTCCCAAAAGCCCCCTAGAGACATTTTAAGGCCCATTTCTTCCTTTCCTTTGTGCTAAAGCCAAGAAATCCTTACTAATATTTGTGATTAGCCATGCTGGCTACCCTCCTGTCAATATCCAGAGTGCATCCCTTTTCCTTCTTTGAAACAGTATGTCCTCTGCATTCCTTTACAGGGTGGGTTGTATTTTGTAGTGTTGCTAGAACTGTCTGTTGTGATATAAATAAAGTAGATATGTTTGATACTACCTTGACTGGACAGTCCCTTTTATCAGATAGCACAGCGAGCTAAGCGCTTGCCCCCGATATCGATGTGCAGCCTGCTGTGGCAGGTTCGAAGGAGGATTATCATTCGCTTGTTATGCCAATCTGTTCGGATCCCTTCTGATGTACTAGGTGGGCGATTGATTGATGGTTTAGAAACCGGTTTTCACCCCATGACCACTAGTGCCCCGGAAGCTCATTGATCACACAGTGGCTTTAGCCTTTTCAGCTAAAAGTCACTAATGACACCTGAGGTTTAAAGCATAGATATAAGAATCCGACTTCTGCTTGACACTTTAGTGGGTCGAAGGCAGGATCCCATTCCTTCTGGCCAGAAGGATGAATTCCGAGGATTTTCAGTAGCATACAGAAATCAGCACCTCATTTTATTCCTTACCTGATGGCAAGCATTGCTTCTTCTCCATACATCACTCACTGGTGTTCTGTGACGCCTGTTCCCATGATTACGCCTTCTGCCCACAGCACTCTACATTGCCTTGCCCACAGCTCCTGGCTCCCCATCCTCCTCTGGCTCGGCTGCTGCATTCCTCCACCCTCTATGAATAGAGGGGCCCGCTTCCCGAACAGCACCTTCTTCCACGCTCCTCCCACGAGTCCTTCTTCCATGTCATTGACCATTCACACCGATCCTGCAGTCCTAGTACTCTGAGACCAATTGCAACAGTGCCCTAGGCGGTGGTCTTTTCAGCCCTGTAATGGTGCCCCAGCCCGTTACCAGGCGATAGGTTCTCCATATTGAAAGTTATAGATTAACTAAGGGTTATAAGTGGAATGTCTCGCAGAGCTTCTGTGAAGGCTGCATGTGGTGCTGCTCACAGATTTTCCCTTAGGTGCTCTTCACATGCCTCCTGTGGTGGCACTTCCTGGTGCTGGTCACAGAGCGGCCTGGCAGGTTGTCCTTCTGCTGCTCGCACACCTATTCTGGAATGTCTCGCTAGAACACTTCACACATCTCCCAGTGGTGCTTTCCCATTTACTGCTGGAGGATCTTCTTGGGGTGCACTTTCTTGATAGGTGCAAGCGATACCTCGTGCATCATCACCCAAAGACATGCCCCCCACCGGGTTCTGCCAAGACCCCCCACTTGAGTTGAAAGAAGGAGTATAGTCAGGTGGCACAATCTCGAGTACAAGGGGTCAGTGGGCCTCTCACTCCCACAAAGAACAATGCTTATTCCCTGAAGCAAGACAAGTCCACTCTCACTCTATCCTACTTCAAAAGGAAGTGAGTGAACTAAAGTATGTAAGACTGAACGGAAGTAGAAAGACTTGCAAGCAACCAGCATGTGGCTAGCTGGGTCGTGCCCTACCTTGACGTAGAACTGGGCATGCGGCACTCGCAGCTCCACTCTACCGGTTTGGCCACCGGCCCCATGCTAACCTGTTCCGTTTTCACTCTGGCTCTGGAAATCGATCCACTTCATGTTTCTATGCACACTGCAGTACCGAGGCCATGTCCTGACGTTACACAGGGCTGTTACAGAAACCTGCATTGCACTTTGCAGCAATTTCCTGCAACCTTGTGCACGTCTCATCCAAGCTGAATCAAATGAAAAACCTTAGTTTTTAGTTTAGTTTCTTTATTTATACCGTGCGCCGAACCCTGGGGTAACTTGTCTTAATAACGGGGAGGAAACCAGGAGGTAATGTGTTGTTGCACTGTAACATCACGGGATGAGAGACTGCATGCCATTAACACGAGAAAAAGGATGGCAGGGGAATGGGGGCAAGAGAGCTTGCCAGGGATAAAGAGAGAGCGTAAGGGAGCGCGGTGAGAGAGCGAGCTAGAATCTGCCATAAGTGAACTGAAAGAACAGAAGACGGATGAAAGAGCGGTGCACCCAGAATAGAAGGAAAAGAGGTGCAGTGGCTGGAAGGAAGAAGTGTCATGAACAGGAAGAAAGGCTGCGAATAGGGAGGAGAAAGAGGGCCCCCTGCACTGCATTGAGGACAAGTCTGAGAGTCAGAGGACAAAGCGTCTTCCTCCAATGGATGAAAAGAGGAAGACAGACCCCGCGACTGCCATGAATATGAGCACACGATGAAAGGAGGAGAGACATAGGGAATGAATTGGAAAAGTGGCCAACAATGTGTACACTGCAGAGAAAGAGCAAACTCGAAACAGATTGCTCTGAGGTCTGTGATCAGGGTCGTCATTTAGGGGATGCCAGGGGTCGCAACTGCGACCCCTGAGGTCTCCCTTGCTACCCCTGTGGTCTCCCTTGCAACCCCTAAAGAAAACGTTTTTATTTTTTTAATTAAAAAAAAATGTAATGCAAGCTCATGGGCTCTGGCCAGCGCCATGTGGCTCTTTGCTTCTGGAGTGGCTGGCTTTCTTGATCATGTCTCTTAAAAAAAAAAAAAAAGAACAGGGGCTCCACAAGTCTAACACTTTCAGCAGTGACGCCAAATAAGAAAGAATAGGAATACCAAATAATGGGCCTGATTTATGGAAGAATACCAAATAATGGGCCTGATTTATGGAATTGTTTTATAAAGGCGCAATCCCATGTGAAAACGTTCCATGAATCAGGCCCAATGTGTCTTTCTAGAATTCTATACAATAATTGCTAGACTCATTAAAGATATATTTCAGGCACACTTCAAGGGGTGAGTCACGGATGTAGTCCGGTCTTAAACACCGACTCAGCCTTTCATCCTTCTGAGGTCGAGAAATTAGTACCAACTCAGGTTGGGTGATATTGTATGTATATTTTTTCTATACAAAGTGCTTAAGTGTAAGTGCTATATAATAACATTATTATTATTTGGCCATGGACGTCTGCTTGCATTCACAGTAATTTGGTAAAATGGGCCTATACACACTGATCTTAATGATATATATGGCGATCCTTTCTTGTATGAAATGTATATCACATTATAGTGATATTGTAACCATATATTGCGTAGTGTCCTTAGGCACAATGCTATGTGATGCCACTTCATGTTTTGTCAAGGGGTGAAAGGTCGTGTTCCATCGCTTCCCGCGATACCACTTTGGGGTGGGGTCAAATGGCATCACTTCCTGTGATGTCATCATATTCCAAGGGTCGCGTGATGTCACTTCCGCTACCCCTTGCATTTTGGTGAAATTACGTCCCTGTGGTCCACTCAGAAGGACCCCAACCCTTTCTGTCTCTCTGTAAGGTCTTTGCTTCTGTTATGCGCTGTACAGAGCAGAAGTTGCATGTCTGTACCGAGCACTTCAGGATTCACCCTGCTTCCACCTTTCGTTGGGGGTCAGGGAGGGGTAGTGAGGGACTCTGAGAAGAAGCGATCCGTGCAGATGATTCCCATAAGAGCCTAGCATTCATTTAAGAATTGTATATACCCATTCCGAAATGATCTATTTAAAAACTCCCATTGTCCACTGTTTTTTGCATGACAGAAGTTCTAAATTAGCTCTCTCTCTCTCCATGTCACCTCTCCCACTTCCACATCCTACTCCGCACTCTGTGGGGGACACTCCAGAAGCCCCTTAAACACCCTCAACCCACCAGATTTCCTCTTCCATGATCAGGGGACAGGCCTGGAAACCCCACATCTCTCCTATGCCCCTCCCTGCTCTCTGCATGCCGGCTAAATCCAAAGCCCTCCACAACCCACTCTCTGCTTACACCTCTTCCTATTCCTCATTCACCCCCTTCATTGTTCAATGGACACTTTGCACTTGTTCTGTGCGCAAAGTCCATTACGCATGGTAGTAAGTGCACCCTGGCTCCAGATGCACCTTGTCTTCAAAACACAGGTGAAGCACAAAAGGCAGCAGTCGGTCTAAAGGAAGCTGTGAAGAGAGCAGGCAACAGGAAGTGGACTCACTGTCAAAAGAGTTGGGGTACTCTGAGGAGGAGCGGAGGACTCTGGAAGTGATGTCATAGGAAGTGAACCCTTTTGTACGCTTAATATGCACATTTCACTCAACTTGTGTGACAAATCAACTACCGGGGTACCAGTGGTCCAGGGGTGAATATTGGTTTCTAAACAATCAATCAGCCCCATACCTCTATTACATCAGAAGGGATCCGGACAGATTGGAATAAAAATCAAATTATAAAACTCCTTGTCCAATGTTGGTAACATGGACAGAATGGCAGGAATATCTCCGTAAGGTCATGGAAATGTGCTGTAGCACCTTGAAGCGTCTCATGTGCTAGATGGAATTACCAATAATGACCTCAGACCCAAATAACCCGACAGACTCCAAATATATGTCAAAGTACTACTTTATTGTCAGCTCGAAAAGAGTTGGGCAATCTGGCAAACAACACTTCAATTTTGATTGCACAAAGCCTTTATACCTTAATGTATGCCATCTATGATGTCATCATATGTGGCAAACTGTAAAACCTATTGAAGGGAGGGATTGGTCAAGGGAACATATATGCCAATATTTCATATATGTATTAGTAATATTAGTGGATGCCCCTTATCTAGTAGGCACACCTTGAAGCACCTCCAAATACGTATAATACAGATTATAGCATAATAACAGCAGCAGGTTGGCATGTGCAACATTGTATAATATGTTGCTACATAGACCCTGTGATTGGTTGGCATTCTCTCCCAACCTTGGACTTTCGGCTTGTTAGCAGCGCGTAAGCAAAATAAAATTAAGGTGCAGAGAGCAAAGTCAGACTGCTACGCACTTTCCTAATTAGTCCATCATCTCTCATCGGTCAGGCCCCAAGCCAAGGCTTCTTCTTCATAGTTGAACTTGTAGCCTGTTCTCTGTTCAGGGACTTTCAAGGCAGTGTAGGTACATCATTAACTCTGTCTACAGCTTAATTAATAGTCCTTGTTTTCGTCTTCTGAATCAGATGTGAGGAGACCACGATTTTGTCCATTTTGACTTTTTATTTACTGCTATTTGATTTAGTTAAGCTCTGTGTTTTTACTCCTCTTGGCCTTTGGAGACTTAATCCACCTTGTATAGGCTTTTTCCATCTTTGACTGTTCAATACTTTTCAGTTGCAGATGTTTTCTTCTTTGCTTAATCTAAGAGAAATATGTCTTACGTACATGGCCTATCCTCTTGACTCCCTTTGTGCCTTGCAGTTATTCCTTGATGTGACATCCTTGATCCCAGGCCAATAGACTACTCTTTATTCCTCACACAAAACTGTTTTCCAGCATCTCCTGACTCTGCAGTCCTGGTCTCTGAGGTAGCTTGATTGGTTTCAACATGAGTTCTTTCAACGTCCATTTTTCTATCATGGCTGATTTAGTCATGTTATGTTTTGTTTTGTTCTGCAGCAAGCTTCTATATGTCTCTACTACTTTGCGTTTCTGCGTATATACAGCCATTTCATCTTTCCTCACTTATTTCTTTGGTGCATATGATATCTTCATAGTCGATTACATGTTTATTTTATCACTTCAATAACATCTTTTATCTTTGTGTCTTATCCTTATGATGTCACTCTGCTCTCTTCAGATTTCACTTACAGCTCTTCGATGTCCAATGATGTGACCATGGATTAGTCTTTATCTATTCATTGTGATGATGAACTGGTGACCCCTTTATCCAGGACCTATTTATAAACTGGCTGAGTGCCAATGAATGATTTTTCTACAGTTAGAAACACATGCACTTGTGCTCTGACTGCATTGGCCACAGTTCCATGGGTTGTTTACATGAGAAATTTCATATATGTACTAACTGACTGGATTGAAGCTTTTTACTATGTATGTTCACAACAGGATTCTCACTGTACTTCTGTTTCACAATGCACCCACTAATGTAGATATGTATGTTACTTTGTCACCATGTTTCTTTAACAACATTTGTTCATGATTGACTGTTCAGGAGATTAAAAATTCTCAAAAAGCAAAAATAAATAGCGGCTACTAATTGAACCGCTTATTGAGCATAACACATGGGTAAAGGTCTATATGGATATGTTAGTGGAGTGCAACTAGTACTTTTGTTGCTACTCTGCTCTTTCACCTGGCCGTCACTAAGCTTGGATGGGGCTCACTCATTGTTCAGGCTAACTTAGCCATAGCCATTCTTTGTTGCAAATAATTAATACTGGAATTAAGAGTATGACCTAATTGTACAAATGGGAAGACCAACCCCCATTGTTTTCTAAACAATGATCTCTGCAGACATCCTTCCACTCTTTCAATGCGGGGGCACATTCGATATGCTTATCTGAGTGCATATTGTTTCTCATACACTTGATGCAGTATTGGGACCTGCTGTTACAATATAATGGAGGTGAGGGGGCGGGAGCTAGGGATGACATGTCCACCTGCTCTTCTACAGATCAGTGGTTAGTTGCAACACGGCAAAAGTTCAATCATTACCCAATGATAAAAGGGACTGTCCAGTCAAGGTTATATCAGAAATAGCGAGTTTATGCTCTTAGGGGCTGTAACTTTAACCCTCAGTCCCCTGTCTCCTTGCACTTACCCAGAGCTGCACTGCCCTGGCTGCACTTACTTAGAGCAGGTGCTGCACTTACTGCACTTCCCCTTTTCCTCCCCCTTGGACCCTCCCCCCTCTCACTCCCTCATGCAGTTTGCGCACAAGGCCTAGTAAGATCGTTTGTTTTGTCCTCCCTTTGTCTTCCCTCTTTTGTCTTGTATTGTCATGCCTAGAAACGCGTGTGTTCAGGTGCCTTATAAATGACTTATCCTATCATATAATATCATATCAAGAGATGCTCGTGGGTGGGCGGCACCATTAGTGAAGAAAAGGTGTGGCAGCTGGAATCCGAGGCCTTATTTTTCTAAAGCCTGACACTCCCGCTCATTCACAGAAGCTTCAGGCGTTTAGCAAACAAGGCCTGGGATTCCAGTGGCCTCACCTTCTCAGCCTTAAAGGTGCTGCTTTCTCTCCTCAGGCCTGATGACTGGCGAGAAGCAGCGCCACCATTAAGGCTTAAATGGCGAGGCACTGTCCCCTGCCAGGCAAGCTTTTAGAAGATAACTGCAGAGATCAGCACCCTCTTCCCCCAGTGGCAAGAGGGTGCTGATCTCTACAAAGGGCTGCCTGGCAGGGGTGCCTGTAGCCCATTAAGCCCTGGCTCATCAAGGGTGTGTGGCCTAACGAGCCAGCAGGTGACGTCACCCCCCGCTGCCATTACAGCATGCCCCCTTGATGAGGCCCTGCTCATTTACTAGTGCCACTTAAGGCACTGTACACAGGACAAGTAAACATTCGCCAATAGAATATATTTTCCTATTGCTGGTGGTTAATTATAAAATGTACGCACGCACCTTTTAGATGTCAGAAACACTGACAAAACGTCCTGTATAGCAAGATCCAATATGGGCCAGTTTGATGAGTTAATTCACTCTGCGGCTAGTAGTTTGGACCAGTGCTGCTGAATAAATAGTCTTTAAAATGCACAATAAAGATTGCCCTCGCTATCAACTCAGGAAGCCTTCATTCTATTAAAGACAAGGAGGCGAGCATTATGCTTATCTTTCTTTAATACTGCCATAATAGCATTTAAAAAAATATAACTTTTAAACTTTACTATTTGTACTTTTCTGTCACAACAAAGAAAAATAGCTAATCTGAGGTTTAAAAGTCCAACCACAGTGTTCATTTTCTTGAGATGAACATAAACTAAAACTCCCATAAAACCTATGGAGTGTTGTAGTCCTGACCTTAACTCCTGCTCCAATCAGCTCCTAGGTTGGTCTATAAGAACTTTGATCTCCAGGTCCTTTCCTCTTTCTTTTTGCGATCCAGATCTCCAGTAACGAACTTAACAGTCTTATGAACTATCAACTCAGAATCATCAACATAACTGTGACCAGCGTCCATGAACTGTAATTGCCCGGAATCCCTGGGCGAATATAACTTGACTCCGTTCCGATGTCTCATTGCTCGTGATCAGGTTGCTTTCTGGTCGTCTCCTAGGATAAAACGGAGAACAATTCATCAGGGTGGGTGTCACGACAAGTTGAACATTTTGACAAGCACAAATAAGTTCACCTTTCGTCTTCAATTGGGTGGGATATAATGCTTGCCTCCTTGTCTTTAATAGAATGAAGACTTCCTGAGCTGATAGCGTGGCAATCTTTATTCTATGACAAGATAGGAGGCTCGCATTATGCTTATTCAAAGCTTGCCACCACTCTATTTGTTATATCAGATATAGGTTTAAAATAAAATGTCTTAAAGGTCAACTCAGATGACCAATCTGCTTCTTTCATTATATCCTGGAGCGGCACTCCGGCGGAGAAAGCTCTAGAAGCCATCGCGCCCCTAGCAGATTGCGCGCCAAACTGAGACAAGTCAATATCTGCCCATTGCATAACTTTGCAAGAGACCACGAGCAACACGGACAGGGCCTGCCTGACCCTGTCCCCACACGCCGCCTGACCCACGCATGCCGGGCGCAGCGCGGGCTGAAACCGAGGCTGAGCCTCGTGAAAATCAGCTGTAACCGCCGGCAGGCGGATCACGCCGGCGGCCAGCGCAAAGGCCACTCTAAGGCCTGTTGAGAGCCTGTTAGGAGCATCAGGAGCCACGGACCCTGCCCTCACCATTCCGGCCGCAACAGCACACAACGGACTAGCCCCTGAGCCGAGGAGCATCTTCTGCTACACACGGTTCGGCCGTGCTTAGATCACCCTGCCTCATCGAACTCCCTCAAAGGCGAGGGTTGACATCTTTTCACAGCCAGGTATGCCCATCGTGCACACTCATTATTGCCAGCTGTACGGCGAGTTCTGAGGCGTAACGCTTCTTGAGTCTCGCCTGACCTCGTCAGATTCTTCCGCCTGGCCCAGCAATGGCGGGCGCATAGCGGCACCAGAGCGAGGCTCTGGCGCCCAGAGACCACTGTATTATTGCGTAGTGCCTTATGGTCGCCCAGAGACCACTGTATTATTGCGTAGTGCCTTTTGGTCGCCCAGAGACCACGGTAGTATTGTGTAGTGCCTTATGGTCGCCCAGAGACCACTGTATTATTGCGTAGTGCCTTTTGGTCGCCCAGAGACCACTGTAGTATTGTGTAGTGCCTTATGGTCGCCCAGAGACCACTGTATTATTGCGTAGTGCCTTATGGTCGCCCAGAGACCACTGTAGTATTGTGTAGTGCCTTATGGTCGCCCATAGACCACTGTATTATTGCGTAGTGCCTTTATGGTCGCCCAGAGACCACTATATTCTGACATCCTCTAGGCAACTAGCGCCTTGCACTACTAGAACCATCGCTGCTCAGTCTCGCCTCCCTCCACGTGCACTACAGAGTATTCCAGCATGCTACCAGGGCTGCACCACCAGATTAGCACACTACTACTCATAGGCGCACTCCTCGCCAATGCAATATATGAACGACACTATCTACACTCGTGCTTACCTAGCCCCAGCATCATGATGCAGTCCAACACAAATTCGACACCTCACCCCAGCCCCAACACCGCGCATCCTCACACCTCTACACCTAATAGCTGCACCAGACTGTGCAGACTGAGGACACGCACACTACCTAGGTCCTTCTCATCGCAACACATCCCAGCATCACTCAGAAACTATAGATTAGGTTCTCGCACATCTGTCTCTCACAACTTTGTGGGTAGGATTCCCCACATCCCCACACCGTGTTCCAACCTCACACCCACCACTATACCATCCACCCCACCCAACTTCAAGCTGAAAAAACAAACGAAACAGCGGCCTCCCAACAGAAGTCAGGTAGCACCTACACTCAAATGCGCATTACTTAACACTCGATCGCTCACTGCCCATGCCTTAGAAATCAACGAGCTCATCTCCAGCTTCGACCTAGATCTGCTAGCCATCACAGAGACTTGGCTGCATGAAGCCTCAGGCCCCGCCATTACCCTAGCTGTACCAGTAGGCTACTCCATCCTTAGACAAGACAGACCTACAAAATCAGGGGGAGGGGTTGCCATAATCTATAAAGACATCCACCATATCAGGCCCACACCCCACACATGGGAAGGGAATGCAGACATACTATCGGCCAAACTATCCCTCTCTCACAACAACACCATTAACATTCACGTCATCTACCGGCCTCCAGGACTCCCAACCGATTTTCAAGGGCAAATCACGCATATTCTCAGCGAAAACCTAAAAAAATCCACCAAAACCTTACTCCTAGGTGATCTTAACCTAGGCTATAATGACCCAAAGGACAAAACAGCAACCTCCTTCCTCAAGGACCTCTCCAACCTAGACTTCACACAAAAAATCCTGTCACCCACCCACTCCAAAGGCAGAACTCTTGACTGGCTGGCCGACCATAACTGTAACTCCTCTATCACATCCAACACATTCCTCCCTTGGACAGATCACAGCTGCATACAATTCTCTATCCCTACGTTACCTACCAGAAAAACACCAGTACATAAATCCGCCACCCTAGCCAGAAGCTCCAAAAAGTTAACTGCAGACAATCTACTCCCCCTTCTCAACACCCCATGCCTCGCCCCTCCTTTCCCTCAAGATCCTAACATCCTAGCAGACATACTCAAGGATACGCTCACCAATGCTATAAACTCCATCGCTCCTCTAGAAGAGAAAAAAGAAAAAAAATCCTTCCACTCAAACGCATGGTTCACAGAGGACCTCCAAGCTCTGCGTGACAAAAAGCGCCAAGCACTTAAAAACTGGCAGGCCAACCCATGCGACATCACCAAAGACTTATTCAAAGTCACTGCAAAAAAATACAAAACCGCCATCTTCAATGCCAAATCTGAATCATACAACCGTCGAATACTAGACTCAAAGTGCCACTCAAGAGAACTCTTCTCTATCTTTAAAGAGCTCACAGTGCCTCCCACTTCCTCTGACGAGATCATCAAGGATGAAGGCTGGTGCAACAGTATCCAAGCCGCCATGCTCAACAAAATAGACCTCTTACAAAACAAAATCCGCGACCACTACAATACCTTGCCAAAACAGAGTCGACACTTAGATTCCCAATCCCATAGCAAAACCACTAACATTCCCAAATTTGCCTTTAAAGAAGTTTCAGAACTAGAAGTCCTGGACATACTGAAACATCTGAAACCATCGACTTGCAAAGCCGATACATGCCCCCCTAAATTAATCAAGGACTGCGCTGAACCACTTGCCCCAATCATTACCGCATTCATTAATGCCTCATTCAAGTCCTGCTCTGTCCCAGACAGTCTTAAAGAAGCCTGGGTGCGCCCACTTCTAAAAAAGCCCACTCTCGACCCCACGATGCCTAACAATTACAGACCTATAACAACTGTCCCCTTCCTTCTCAAGATTCTAGATAAAGTGGCACACAGCCAAATCCAACTATACCTCGAATCTAACTCCATCCTAGGCACCAGACAGTCAGGCTTCCGCAAAGGTCATGGAACAGAGACTGCTTTGCTGGACCTAAAAAACCAAATAACCAAGATATTGGACAAAGGTAAACCCGCCCTTTTACTTCTCCTCGACCTCTCTGCGGCATTCGACCTAGTGGACCACAAGACCCTCACCTCACACCTCTCCCACTCCGCACATTTCTCTGACCAAGCCACCTCCTGGATAACCTCATTTCTTGAAGGGAGGGCCATGAAAGTCTTTTCAAACATTTCGAGCGCAACACCATCCATAATACACTGCGGTGTCCCTCAAGGCTCCTGTACAGCACCTACGCTTTACAATCTATTCACTAAGCCCCTATTCGAGAAACTTGATGCACTTGGGATTGCCTACACCAACTACGCCGACGACACCCAAGTGCTCCTCCCTCTATCAGGCTCATACCACAAAGACGCCCTAGCTCTAAAACTCATATATGCCACCATTCAAGCCTGGATGGCCACTAACGGCCTATGTCTTAACGGGGATAAGACTGAAATCCTTATCCTCGGCCAAAAATCCACACTGGCCAGGCTAGACAGCTGCTATGCCAATTTCAACATCGACAACTGCACTATCCCAGTCCTATCCTCTGTGAAAACGCTAGGGGTCTACATTGATGCAACCCTGTCCATGGACAAACAAGTTAGTGCCATTGTCTCCGCATCTGCACTAAGCACTAAACTCATCAACGCCATTAAACCATTCCTTTCCAAAGAAAACTGCCTTTCAATAGCAAGAGCTACCATAGGCGCTAAACTTGACTATTGCAATGCACTTCTAGCCGGCACCTCTGAAAAAAACCTAAACAAACTCCAGGTCACCCAAAATAACGCTCTAAGAGCAGCATTAAACATCTCCAAAAGGGACCACATCTCACTGGCAAGGCAATCAGTTCACTGGCTCCCTGTCAAAGAACGCATCACCTTCAAGGTACTGACTACTACCCACAAATGTATCCACCACACTGCACCATCATATCTCTCAGACACCATTCTCAGACAGACCTCATCCAGACCTACCAGACTCTGCTACACTAACCAACTCACTGTACCACGCATCCACAAGATTACAGCCGGGGGGCTGGGTTTCCCCTACATAGCACCAAAACTTTGGAATAATCTCCCCCACGCTCTAAGAGCAGAAGGCTCCCTCACAGCGTTTAGAAAAAAACTCAAAACCTCTCTCTTTAACTAAAATTCCTCTACCTACTGCCATTCAGGCACACACTGCTAACTATTGCTACTGCCCAAACTGTATGCATGTATGCCTCTGTATGCTGTAACTAAGACGCGCTTTCCCTGTAACCAGCGCTATTCTGTAACCAGCGCCACGATGCCTCAGGGCTGATTCTGTGCGCTTAACAAATGCGAATAAATAAATAAATAAATAAATTTGCGCACCCATCTAGCGATTGTCGCTGTTGCAACTGCATGATAAGGCTTCCTATCCGCTATTAGCAGCTGTGTGGTGCCTAGCGGTCTGTACTGCGCTGTGGCAGTCTCGTAATCTTTGATACATTGCGCTACACATAACTTTTTATTCTCAGTAAAATAGGGGTATGAAATAATACGTGAATCCGATTTCGTTCGTTTGGTTATCGTAAAGCCTACTCCTTCTGGATAGAATATCTTCCTATCTATTTCCAGTGCTTTAACATCTGATACTCTTCGGCATGCCGTAAGACACAATAACATTGCTAGCTTGCCTGAAAGCTGGGATCGTGATAGACTACTGTTCGCTGGCCACTCTAGAAAAAGTCGAAAGACCTCTTTAACATTCCATAATGTTGTATATTTCGGTTATGGAGGTTTCTTCAATTTCATGCCCCTTAGGAGTCGCAGAACTGTGGGGTGTTCGCCAATCGCGTTACCCTCTACTGGATCATGCCCTCCTGATATCGCGGACCGTAATACTCCTATTGTCCTAAAGGCGTTGCCTTCTTGAAATCTCATTGCTAAGAAGTTTAACAATTGCACTACAGGGGCAGAAACAGGATCCATACTCTGTTCTGCACACCAGTGAACCCAACCATTCCATGCAGCGTTATAGCTCTTAATGGTGGAAGGCGCCCATGAATCTCTGATGCAGTCTGCAGCGAGTTGCGAAATGCCAGGCAACTCCCATTTTCTCCTGAAACCCTGCAGGCCATCAGTCGTAAAGTGCCCGCTAAGATCAGCGGATGCATTCTCCTGGCCAGGTCGAGTAGAAGGTCTGGCTGATGCGGAACTGTCCTCGGACAATCCGTAGAAAGTTCCATCACTACTGGAAACCAGGGCTGAGATTTCCAGATAGGGAGTACTATTATTAGGTTTGCTTGCTCCCTGCGGACCTTCGCTAGAGCCCTCGTGATCATGAGAAACGGAGGGAAAGCATAATGGAGCGCTCCTTTCCATGATTGGAGAAACGCGTCCGTGCCAGCTGCACCCGGGTCTATTCTCCAACTGAAATATGTCTGTGACTGCGTGTTCAGTCTGGACGCAAACAGATCTATGTGTATGGGACCCCAGAGGTCTAGTAACATTTTGAACACTCTCGGATGTAGTCTCCAATCGCTGGAATCCACCAGATATCGTGAGTTCCAGTCCGCTACTTCGTTCAGATTCCCCGGCAGGTATTGTGCCGTTACTGTTATCTGATTCTGCAGGCAATAATGCCAGAAATCTTTTGCTAATTCTGCTAGCATCCGAGAATTCGTCCCTCCTAGTTTGTTTATGTATCGTACTGCCGAGATGTTGGCCATCTTGAGCAGCATGCAACATTGTACCTTGTCTTTCGTAAAGGCACGTACTGCGAATGAACCTGCTAGTAGTTCGAGACGGTTTATGTGTAGTTATAACTCTTGCTCTGACCACTTTCCTCCTGTCTCCACATTTTCGCATCCGGCCCCCCATCCGGATCTGCTTGCGTCTGATTCTATAATAACGTCCGGAATGTCTCCGAAAATCGCTCGGCCATTCCAGGCTTCCATGTTGTGAAGCCACCACTGAAGCTACGAAAGCGCTTCTTGACCCCGAGTTATCATCTGGTGATAACCAAGCCCTCCCTGTATATGTTTTATCTTGAGCCTCTGTAACGCTCGATAATGGAGTGGGCCCGGAAAAATAGCTTTAATGGAGGCCGCTAGGAGACCTACTACTCTCGCCAGAGCTCAAAAAGAGATAATCTTCTTCACTATCACTATTCTGATCTCTTTCTTTATCCCTCTCACTTTGTGGTGCGGAAGTTCGAGGGTAGCTTTGATTGTGTTTATATTGAATCCCAGGAACTCTATATTTTGGACTGGTACCAGCTGAGATTTGTCCAAGTTCACTAAAAGACCTAGAGAGGGCAAGAGCGTGAATATCCATTGCACGTTCTTGGACAGAGTCATTTTGTCTGTACCTAGGACTAGAATGTTGTCTAGGTAAACAATCATGCGAATTCCTCTTTCTAGTATAGCTGCTGCTACGGGCCTCATGTGTTTGGTGAAGGCCCAAGGCGATGCCAGGCCGAATGGTAGACATGTGAAACACCATATCTCCCCGTTCCAGCGGAACCGCAGATATCTCCGATAATCCTGAGCTATCGGAATCGTGAGGTAAGCGTCTTTGAGATCTAATCTCGCTAACCAGTCTCCTGTTCGAAGGAGGTCTTGAAGTAAATGGATGCCCTCCATCTTGAAATGGTTGTAAATGACCCATTTGTTCAAACTTTTTAAATTTATCACTGGTCGTATTTTGTCCCCTCAGTGAACCAGGAACATATTGCTGAGGAATCCTGGTCCTCCCTGTGTATCTTTTTCTATAGCATTCGTGTCTACTAGGCTGAGTAGCTCGTTGTGTAACAACGTTTCCTATTCTCGGGACACCTGGATGGGATGGGGTTCTGAGGTCTGTATGGGGTCTCCTATGAATTCTAGCCGTAACCCCGCTACTACTTGTAATACCCATGCATCGCGCGATAATGCCTGCCATGCACTCAGAAACTGAAGGGTTCTCCCTCCTACTTTCAAGTTCATTACACTCACCTCCTGAGGCATTGGGTTGTCTGAGGAGCCTCTCCCTCTACGACCACTGGGGAACCTGGCTCTGGACGGGAAGAAAGTGTCTTTTTGCTTCCCTTCCCAGTATTGGGCGCGTGGCCCTTGGAGTCTACGGTGATATTTGAAGCGACCGGATGTACGACCCCTATAACGTCCGGTCCCGGACAAAACTTGTCCAGGAAAGATCTTTTTGATTGAGCTTTGAGCTCTCTCTAGAGCCGAATACGTGCCTACAAATTGTGACATTTCTTTCACGAACGCCTCGCCAAATAACGGACCTCTGGCCCTTTCACCAGCTTCATATGAGGCTAAGTCACTTAGCTTATTATCAATTTTCAGAAGAACGCCCCTTCTTCGTTCCGATGACATAGCACAGTTAGCGTTGCCCATGAGACAGACTGCTCTTTGTGCCCAGTTAGCCAGGGCCGAAGCGTCTACTGGAGTTCCAGTGTCCTTGGCTTTTTCCGCGAGGTCCATTATTTTCGCTAAGGGACCTGCAATGTCGAGAAGCTTATCTTGGCATCCTCGTCAGGCAAGGTCGATTCCTTTCCGGATATCTCGCGCCGTTTTTGTCACGAAGGTGACCATTTTGGAGTCAAGCTGTGGTGTCTCCGCCAGCTTAAATGGCAACTCTGGTCGAGGACACCCTGAGCGCATTCTGGACCGTACCTCTCTGTCTAGGGGTTTCCTTATATGTTGCGCCATATAGGCCGCTACTCTGGGCGATGAGACCCAATCTGAAGATTTTGGGTGTCTGGTCGCTTCTGGGTCAAACATATCAGTGGTGTTGTCTCTCTCTTGCGGATCGATCTCGTCCTCTGCATCTTGTGCGGAGTCGATGTCGTCCCCACCTTCGTCATCTGGCATATAGCCTTCATCATTGTCCCCTTGATTGTTCACCCCTGGGGTAGGGGGTCTGTCCTGGCTTTGCTTTTTCTTTTCCAGGAAGGCTCTTTTTAGCCTAGCAACAAGGTCGTCTGGTCTTTGGGGAGCAGTATCCTCCCTTTCTAAGTTGCTTGGGGGGGGGTCAAAGTATGTTTAGTCTTCCGAGCTGCTTTCCGCCCCTTATGCTCAATCCCTTCAGAGGGATGTCTAGCTGACAGCTGTTCTGCTGATTCTTCTACTTTTCTCTTCTTGGCAAGCTGAGCTTGCTGTTTTTGAATCATGGCTTCTAGAATATAAAGCCTCTGTGCAATAGGCTGCACTCCTTCTGATACAGCTTTTGATAAGGAATCTCCCAATACCATTTTAAAACTTTGTGAGAGATCAGTGTCCTGTTGGTAATGGCTCTCTCCCCACTCTTCCTCTGACCACTCTGGTGAGGTGGAAGGTGTAGCACCGGGGCTGTTGCATTGTGCCATCTTTGGTGTTGGTAAAACCAACTTCTGGGCTGTCAGCCGGGGAACAAATGCAGCTAGGCCCCTGTCTTCAGTAATATGTCTACTGACAGGGTTTGTGAAGTGCTGCTTCAAACGAGTATAGGAAGCTTCTTAAAACTAGTTGTCCCCTTAAAGAATGCTCCGGTGTAAATATATGTACTTATATACGCTTGCTCTGGTATCGGGAAGTAGCTTTCTTTCTGTTCGCCGCGAACGCAATGAAAACAATTGCATGCGCGAGCGAGGAAGCTCTCAGGGAATGCCGGGAGATTCGTCTTCTTCCCGCTTCCCCTGGGTCCTGCCGCCCGACTTATTCGCCGGTGCGGCTTTTCGTTCCTCGAGGAGCGGGCCCGGGTGCCTGAGGCGAATGCGTTTGCTCGCGGCGCCGGTCCCGCCTCCTCTGAAAGCCCAATACAATACTACGCCGCGGAACCACGACCGAATGCTATGATGCACGGTAACGTCAGAGCGACGATCGAATTATGATTAGATAAACTATAATGTCAATGAATTAAATGCATACATATATACGTGCTGTCTATACGCAGCGCTTAAGCTTATAAATATACACACACAATTATTCTACTTTGTTGAGAGATAACGTGAGGTACTTATCTTTTTGGCAGCAAAAAAGAAAGAGGAAAGGACCTGGAGATCAAGGTTCTTATAGACTGACCTAGGAGCTGATTGGAGCAGGAGTTAGGGTCAGGACTACAACCAGACCCTCCAGTTTATAGCGATTTTGCGATCCGGCAAAATCCTGCGAAAACGGCCGTTTTGCGCAAAATGCCACACAAACTGCCGTTTTGTGCAAAAACAGCATCTTTATAAAAAAAAAAAAATGTTTACTTTTTTTTTAAAGTAGTCTGCAAAAATTACTGTTTTAAAAAATAAATAATACTCAAGGTGCCAGGTTCTACTTTTTTTTTTACACAAGAAATGAAATGCACTAACACATCTCATCACTTGCGCCCCAAAAAAGTGCAGCCCAATCCACAAGGGACACATGAATGGGCACATTTTATATGCGCGCCCATTCAGATGGCCTTTTTCACCTCCTTGATCAAATAAAGTGGCGTTTCTGTCAATTTAAAAGCGCATCCCTCATTTCCAAGCAAGATGCACTTTTAAATGTGCAGAAATTGTAGGCAACCCTACGCGCACGGGATGTGGGGCTGCCACTGAATGACAGGGTCTTTCCTGACCCTGTCATGCATTTCTTTTAAGGTATGAACTGCTGCTGTGTCCCTTGCATTTCTGTTCCTCAAACGGGATAAAAATGCATTTTTTGGGTCGCATTTTACAGCGACAGGCACCTGGAGGGCCTGCCCTGTGAAAGGCGCTGGGAGCTTGCAGAACACTGTCGGGAGAGAGATTCTATTCAAAGTACTGCCCATTTTGATGACAAAAATCTATCGAATGTTACAATTTGACCTATTTCGTCCAGCACTATTCGATTGTTTTTTATAAATACTGAACATGTGTTGCGGGGGTGTCACCCGCTCCCCATGTTCAGTATTTTTGGTCTAGGGTGGTTGCAGAAGTGTTTTCCACTTTTTCCTCAAAATTGGAGGCGGGGACAGAAAAAAAAGAAAATAACGAAAAAGGGACCCTGCGGAGTTGGATCTGACCCGCGTTAGAGGGATAGATCTGGCAACGCAGGGTTGAAGGGGAAGCAGCAGCGACCAAGCAGTTAAGCAGGGGAGTGGGTGGGGTGGTGGTGAAAGGTACATTTTGGGTTGTTTGGCTAAAGTGCAAATCAATTTGCAGCGAAATTGACTACGGTCAATTCCGCCGCAAATAATTACACTTCGGTCAAACAACCCAGAACACCATTCAAGGCAGCTGGCCAGCGCACAATTTGCGCTACAGCTCAAGCCTGTGGAAATTTGCCGGTCACCTTTGAGAATAAGGTGACCTGCTCATTTCCAAAAATGGGTTGTCTAAACATTCTCCGTTCTTTTTTTAAATGCCCCATTATTTGAGGAACTGGGTCAAAATCTACATTTTAAAAAAATAAAAAAATTGTTACACTATGAGAGAGAGGGAGAGTGATGGGTGAGATGTGAAGTGATAGGCAAGAAAACAGTGAGAGAGCAGTGGGTCAAAGGAGGAAGCGCTGCACAAGAGAGCAGAGGAAGCAGTGATGCGGTGGGCCAGAAATCTGAGTGCGAGCAGAGGTACAGAAAGTAGAGGGAGCGTGTGGTCAGTGAGCCAGAAAGCAGAGGGGAAGCGGTTGACCAGAAAGAGGCAGTGAGCTGCAGATTGGGAAAAAGGATGAGGGAAGAGTGCGATAGAATGGGTAAAAGGATGCAAGATGCAAAAGCAGCACAAAAGAATGAAGGACTGTATATTGCGGGAGGAATTGTATAGTGTAAGGTGTGGTTTGGGAGTATGATTTGGAGTGTGGCAGGGGCTGGGCAGTGCAAATTGTAACTTGACAGTGAGACATAGCACGTGAGTATTTGTATGACAGAGTGAGAGGTTAAGGAATGTAAGTTGTGATGGAGAGTTGGTGAGATGTGTGTTGGTGAGAGAGGTGTGTGGGTGTTTGGGGGATTGGAGAACATAGAAGGGGAATATTTTCAGCATTACAATTGATAATGATCAATTTAGTGAATACTATTAAATAGGCATGAACATTAAACCAGAAATGTAGCCAAATCAAACACTGTTCTGCCAAGCCAGAGACATCTGGGACTCTTCCTTCCTGGCTCTCTTGTAGCCTTGCACTCTGCCGATTTCCTGCAATGTGACAATCTTACACCCTCCAGTTAATACAAAATGTCCCGCAAAAATGCTGCAATAAATAAAGGTTTGTGCCAGAAAATTTGTCATTTCATGCTGCAAAATTTGCCATTTCATGCCGCAAAATCCTGGAAAGTCTGTACAACACTCCATAGGTTTTATGGGAGTTTTAGTTGATGTTCATCTCAAGAAAATGGGAACTGTGGTTGGACTTTTAAACCTCAGATTAGCTATTTTTCTTTGTTGCGACAGAAAAGTACAAATACTAAAGTTTAAAAGTTATATTTTTTGAAATGCTATTATGGCAGTATTAAAGAAAGATAAGCATAATGCGAGCCTCCTGTCTTGTCATAGAATTTGCATCAAACTTAATAAAAAAAACTCCCCCTTGGCAACTATTCCAAACGTGTCACAAAGGGAATAAATAGCCATTTGAAATAGTGGGCCACTTTTTCAATGATGCCCGAGACAATTGTATAGCCCAGACCGACCCTGGGTTTCATGGTTAAGTGTCGCCACTACCCACTGCAAATTGATGCATTCATTTTTAAATATTGTTTTAATTCCACGAACACACAGGGAGGATAGCGTGCACCCGCCGTTATGCTGATTCTCGCTCTGTTTACTGCGGCTGTCTGAACCTTGTTTTTTTTTTCCTGGCATCGCTTGCAGTGTCTCGACGAACTTGGAAACAACCAGGCGGCCGCACGCTAGTGCTAAATAAAACACCAAAACAAACGCGTTATGCCACAGCCTGGATATGCAACCGACCACATGCCTGTCACCTTACTGCCCCGAGGCTCTCTGTCGGAAGAGATCGTCCTGTCTTCTAAAAGTAGTACAGATGATATCAACAAACTCGCCAACGTCTCCTCCAAGCTTCGGCCTTCACGGAACGTCGCACGGCGGCTCCGGAGAAATCTTGTGACACTGGGTTTCTCAGCAATGTTCCTGCTATGGGCTAGACCTGGAATCTCAACACGGTGTGCCTGACGCTTTCGTAATCAACTTAAAGACGGTAAACGAAGGAGGGCAACTGAGGTAATAGGAAGGAGGAATGGCCCCAGGCGACAACATGGCTCATTACAGTTCATTTTCCAAGACCAAGGGGACGCATCCCGTGCACAGTCTAAATCATTTCTAAGGCGGGGAACCTTCATGCGCCAGTTTCCCTTTATTTAAAACGCAAGATCTGCACCTGCCACTGGCAACTCCCTTTAATCTGTCAATTGTTTTCATAAACTGGGGACTTGCACTGTACACTATGTTTTATTTGTGTGCTCGTTAACATAGACTGATAACCACCCAACAGCGTGAAACCCTACAAAAATGTTAATTGTGTGGTTGCAAAATCACCTGGCGACCGTGCTACATTTTGGGAGTGGGGTGATGTGAGGGTAGGTCATGAAAGAGTGCAAGGTGCAAACAGCCAGCCTGCCTGCGCAATGCAAAATGCAAGAAGCCGGTTACATGGTTCCATGTCATCATTTCTTTTATAGACCACCTTTCTGTGAGGGGTTGCATCTCTGTGTGCTCGCTCAGGATTTCTTGCATCCTAGGGTAACTTCCTGCACTCTGCTTGGACCCGACTAGGGAGCTAGGCCTCATGGAACTGGGCCTAGCATCTTCTGTGTTTTGTGCAGTAAAGACGGCCGACTTTAGCGGCCGATGCAAGGTTCGGGTTGACACACAGTCATTGTTTGTGTTGTGGGAGACCTCTCCTGCTGGGCACAAGGGTTCACATTTTCTGATTGCAAATATGCGGACAAGTCTTTCTTTTCATCGTGGTGGCATTGACACTGTATTTTCCGGAATGGATTCGAGCTTTGGACTGATGTGAAATGGTTTTGAAGAGCCTCCAGTTTAATGGAACTCTGAAATATAGTTGAGTGTGCAGCCATTTAGCCAGTGCAGGCCCCCATCCAATGGGTGTGTCTTTCCAATATTCATTGATGTGTCCAGCTGGACAGCTTATCTCTAGGAGCTCCTCTCGTTTAAAGGGGCTTGGGGGAGACATGGTGCCGAAGGGTTATAGCCCTCCTCACACTCCGAGGAGAAGGCTGTGCCTGGCCCCATATAAACAGAGGTTACCTCCGAGGCGAGATGGACTGGGGATATGAAGGGAGGTTAGGCTTCCATGGCACAGAGGGAGGAATCAGTTAGCCTATGAACTTTTCAGCCTTATTAAGTATCTATAGGCAGGACACCTAATATGCTTTACTGTATCTTTTAGCTTCTTGACAGTGGTGCATGAGTAATGACAATGTTTATTTGCATGCAGTCACATTTCCCTTCACTGCACAGGCTTTCTGCCTATAATGTTTAGCAGGGCCAGCAACTGCAGACAGTTGCCTTGGGATGGATCCAGCAGTCTGTACTAGCTCTTGCTTCACCAAGTGATGTGTGTGCCCCATTGATCACGGCTGAGTCCTACCAGAAATTTGGTCCAGCTGTTTACATACTCGCGGACATCCTCGTCCGAATACTTAACGCATCCCGCCCCCAGTTTGTTCTATGTCATTGCACTAGTCATTTCTGACAGAAGTTGCATAAATGATGGTCTACCTGCATGCAAAGCGATGATCCACGGTTTCATTTCTGTTCAGACCAGGGTATGCCCAAAGTCAGTTGAACCTACAGCCCTTCGAAGCTATAACACATTGCAGCAGATGCTATACAAATATCATATATCAAACCATAACGCCTTAACTAGGGGATATAAATGAGCTGGTGTGCAACCACTCACTTGAACCATTAGAATGTGCAAACATTGTCTTTCAACTGGACTATCTTGAATGGTTGGTGTGTGTTCCCGGAACGCCAACAGACAGCAGAGAAGCGGGAAGGACTGGATGCTGTTTGTATAATTCTGCGTACATGAGGGGGTAGAGTTGACCATCCCACACTCATCCTCCTAGAACCTAGCTGCTTTCTGTGGGAGGCTAGCTCCGGGGCCATTCACAGCATCTGTAAGCCTTGGGTGCAGTGGTCAAAGTGTACGAAAAGAAGTAGTGAAACTATGTTCCCTACTTGCCTGCACCGCTCTCCACAGACCCCATCACCGTGCCCCCTCCCCAGCCCAATAAAACCCCCAAAACACATGTGCCTGCTCTTTAAGGAAACGTCCTGTGCCGTGCACTGAAAGTGCAAGTTACAACCTCTTCCTACACTTTTATTTTAAAACAAAACCATTCCGGAACGGTTTCTTTTTTAAAATAAAAATATAGGAACAATAAAACTTAATTAAAAGAAGTAGAGGAGAACCCCTCCCGACCGCTCCCGTCCTCTTCGACCACTCCTTGGGTGAGTGGATACAAGCCTATGCGTAAAAAAGGGGCGACAAAGGAGCTGTAATATTTGCTGAGCGCCTCAACCACTAGTGCCAGGGGTCATCAAAGGGGTGTCACCTCAAACAGCGGAATTGAACCTGAAAAAGACACTGCCCTGGCCAGCGAAGGAGAGAAGTCACTAGATGCTTCCGTGGCTCATCATGGAAGGCACTACGGACTGAAGCAGCCGCACAGATGCCACATTTCGAGGGGCCTTGGGCTTGTCCTCTGGTGAGAGTTCTGCCTCAGGCCAGACACTGCTTATGTTTTCTCGTGCTGTGACATATTTGCAGTGAGTAACATTACTCCCCTATGAAACCCATGTTCACTGTAACCCCCTTATAGTCATCTTACGTGGGCTCCCCGTTTTCAATGTGTAATTTTCCCCTATATTCTCTTCATGGTAATTGCATTCTTGTATCCCTTGGTTTGGAGAGCAATGTCCTTTGCTGTGTTTCTCCTTCCACCTGGAAACTGGTTGCATCTTCCACATGTTTTATGAGTAAGTCTTGCTCTTTACCCAGATCCCCATAGGGAAGCCTAGGGATACCTATAAGGTCTTTGGTGTGCCTCATCGGGACCCTCCCCCGGACAGGCGCGATTTCTTACAACTTCACACTCTTGTCTTTCTCAATTTGTTTTTGTACTTTATGAATTGCTTTTGCAATCATTTATTCTGCATAATTACGTTTGAATTTAATTTAGTTTTTATAGAGGAGCAACTACATACCTCTGCAGGAGACCCTTCCCTCCTTCCTCCCATATGTTGGAGGCATGAGACGTGCCGTGTTTGACACCAGCCATTGAGCCAATACCACAGCGTGTGTTTGAAAGTAGATACCCGTTTCACACCATCAGTAGATTTCAATAGGATATCGCAGATTCCAAAAAGGGACAAGAGCAGTGTCTACTTCTTTATGTCCCATTCTGCAGGAGCCAACACGGTTTGTGGCCACGGCACAGAACAAAAATGTAGAAACACTGGCTCGAATTAGACTGCAGCATACTGAAAAAGTGCACAAGTGCAAAAGTGGAGTTGGGGTTAAACATTTGCAGAAAAAATATTCTAAAATCCCCTATGCCTAATTTATTTTTACCACTGCCATCATGTGTGCCTATCAACACGGACTGGGCTGCAACTTACATTTACATAGGGCATTGCATGACAATCAAAGAGCGAGTTTGTGAAAGCCATTTTGTAATTTAGATTTCTGGGAAATGGTTTAAAAAATGAACACATCAATCTTTTTTTTTTACTGTATTGGTTCAATCTATACGGCTAAATAAATTGTGAATCTGACAAATACAACCTTTCCACTCCCGAAATTGGAATGGAGATATCATAGTGCACATGGAATGAACTCAAACTTAATTCAAAATTGTATCAACTAAAGATTCCAAATTGCACCACCTAAAAAATAAAATACTACCTGACATCTTTCAAGAAAGACATTGCATCCTGCAAGTGCTCGTGAAGTTGCTGCTCAACCCTATTATTCAGCAAGGAGATGGAGGAGAATCATGGAGGAGAGTCATGGGGAGGAGTTGATATTTTAGTTAATTGATACAGCACGGCTGGAGATTATTTTGGTAATGTCTTGGCTGCCTTTTCACAATCCTCCAATTGACTGGAGTAGACAAGTGTTGATTTGCAATCTGACTTTCTGTAAAGAGCCCTGTACAGGACACAGACGGTTGTAACAGTCTAGGTTTCAGGAGGTTTCTGTGGTTAGAAGTTTGGCTGAGGGAGGGTTTGTCACATTCTATTGGAGCTGTGGTTGGGGAGTTGTCGGAGTATTATCAAGATTTCAGAGATGTATTGGATGAGGTTGAGGCAGGAGAATTACCCCCACCAAGGGCCCGTTATTTGTAAAATTGACTTAGAACCTGGAGCCATTTTACCTTGCAGTAAGGTTTATACTTTGACTGAGACTACCTCAAAGGATACCTTGCTGAGAATCTGGCCAAGGGATTTATTGAACACTCATAATCTCAGTCACCTTCCCCTCTGTTTTTTGTGCCCAAGAAAGAGGGATCTCTCATAACATGTATTGACTATTGGGCAGTGAAAAAGGTCACCATCAAGAATAGTTAGCCACCCCCCCCCCCTCATTTTGGAGGTCTTTGATCAGATACAGGGAGCCGCAATGGTCCATGTACGAGAGGGGGATGAGTGGAAGAATGCTTTTAAGACCAGATGTGGCCTTTTTGAGTATCAGGTTATGCCTTTCGGCCTCTGCAATGCTCCTGCTGCATTCCAGTATTTAATTAAGGAGGTTCTGTGGGAATTTCTTGATATTTTTGTGGTTGTTTATATAGACGACATACTGATCTTTTTTCAGAGCCTCAAGCAGCATCAAGATCATGTCAGGTGCAACCTTCAGAAGTTGAGAGAAAACCATTTGTACGCAAAATTGGAAAGAGTCCATTGAATTTCTGTGATTCATGATCTCTCCTAAGAGTTTGGAGATGGATCAGAGGAAAGGACTAGCAGTTCGGGTCTGGCCATCACTGACCAGGGTGGAGGAGCTGCAAAGTTTCCTTGGCTTTGCAAATTGTTATTATCGATTTTTTGAGGGGTTTCCCGCATTATAACGTGATTACAAAGCTCCTTAAAAGGGGAGTGCATTTTACTTGGAATTCGGAGCCAGAAGAGGCATTTCAGCTACTAAAGGAGCGCTTTAATTCAGGGCCAATTTTACTACATCCTGATTCTTTCAAACCATTTTCTCTGAAAACTGACGCTTCAGATTCGGCCATGGGAGCCGCTCTGTCCCAGAGACATGAGTAAAAAGGACAGCTTCTTGGTGTTGCCTTTTTCTCAAACAAATGCTCTCCTGCGGAAAGAAACTACACCATAATGGACCACAAACTTCTGGGAATAAAGGCAGCTTTCAAGGAATGGCGGCACTATTTAAGGGCGCTAGACACACAGTAACTTCTCTTCTTAAAATCTGCTAAGACACTCACTCCAAGACAGTTTAGATGATCTCTTTTCTTCACTGATGTCAAGACGTGGACTTCCGAGTGGACTACATACCTCTGTCCCCAAGCACCAGTCAGGGAAGTCAGAGCAATTCACTAACCAGTTATTGGGGCCACAGGTGGGCTGAAACTGCAGCACCGGATTCCCAGGCAGCTGGAAAGGAAGGGCAATGTAAGGAAACAATATTATGAAGAATAACAGAGTACAAAGACAGGTAATTAACCTACTGTGTAATGCAGTTCAGATGGAGAAAACTGGCGAGAGTGGTAAACCACCAGGTGTAAAAAGCTGGAGTTCGGACTGGCCTGGGCAGGATTGCACCTAGGACAAAAAAAGAGGTGTCGGCTTCTACCACAAAAGGAAAATCCACATTGGGATGCTCTAATATCGGTGCAGTCATAAACACTACCTTAATTGTGTCTAATGCTTCTTGTTGAAGCGTGATCCCTACAAAAGGCCCTTTGGGACTCGTGAGTTTGGTCAAAGAAGAAACAATAGCAGAGAAACCAGAGATAAAACGTTGGTAGAAATTAGCAAAACCTAGGTCAGATTGTAAGGCTTTTACCGTAGTGGGAATGGGCCAGTCTATGATGGTCTGGATCTTGGCGGTATTCATGTCCAATACCTTAGATGTAATGTGGAAATCGAGGAAGTCAATTTCGGTCATGTGAAACATGCACTTTTCTGCCTTGGCGTAAAGAGAATTATTCTTGAGGCGTGAACTAACTTCTTTCACATGATTTACATGGGACTGGTAAGATGGTGAAAAAATCAGTATATCATCTAAGTAAATGATGACATACGAATCAATGATATCGTGGAAGATGTTGTTCATAAACCTTTGAAAGGTGGCAGGTGCATTGCACCGACCGAACGGCATTACAGTGTATTCATAGAGACGGTGCCGAGTGCAGAAGGAGGTCTTCCACTGGTCGCCTTCCCTTATGCGGACCAGACTGTAGGCCCCTCAGAGGTCTACTTTGGTAAAAATGGTTGCTTGTCTTAGTTGTTCCAGCAACACCGAGATAAAAGGAATGGGATATCGATTCTTTATGGTAATCTGGGTGATCCATCTGTAGTCGACACAAGGACGGAGATCCCTTTCCCTCTGGGTAAGAAAAAGACCGGACTAGCAGCAGGAAACTGTGAGGGTGTAATATGTCAGAGATGAAGAGAAGTGGCTATGTACTCCTTCAATGCCTGGTCTTCGGTGGGGGATAAGGAGGATATACGCTGACACGGTATCTCCGCATCCGGAACCAGGTCTATCGAGCAATCATATGGGCTATGTGGAGGCAAGACCTCTGCACTGCCTTTGTCAAAGACGTTTGTAAAACTGTTGGTATTCCTGTGTAATGGTGGACGTAACTGCACCCACCGGATGAGCGGCTGCAACCAGGGCTTGGAAAGGGGAACGGAACCACAAAGCAGCCGAGAGGCAATGTTCCTAAAAATACGGGGATACAAAGTCTTTGGAGCGCTGGGTCCAAATGACCAACGGGTTGTGTTCCTTCAACCAGGGAATTCCCAAGATGATTCTGAATTGGGGAGGGGATTAAGGTATGTAGCCAAAGCGATGTCCTTATTTTTGCCCGTAGCCCCCGAATCCAATACCAGGCGGATTGGCGTGTTTGACGGAATCAGGCATCAAGTGGACAGCATTGATCACCCAGGGGGCAGCAGGCCCGAATATTTGCTTGGGCAAAGAGGGCATTGAATCTGGGCTCCTCCGTGCCCCTTTCTTTATGGATGAGCCTTCTGAAATCCTGAGGTTCTCTTGGGTCATTTGGGGCATTCACGAAATTCCCTGATTGACCGCAGTAAAAACAGGCATTAGTCGAGCGACACTGTTCGCGGTCAGTGGGAGTCAATGGACCACTTACCACCCCCCAATCTGCAGTAGTTCCTCAGGGGTCTCAGAAGATGGTGGAGGTCTGGAAAATGAAAAACTAGGAGTCGTGAGAGTTTCAGATTTTCATTCTGCCCTTTGGGCAGCCACCTGTAGTGCCAAATCCACTAGATCAGGATACTGAACGGTTAAGGCAGGGACTACAGCCAGGGCGTCTTTCATGGAGTCACTGAGATCCTATAAAACACCACAGCCTTCTTTGTTCTTGGGCCAGGAGGGCTCAGTGGCAAATTGGTTGAATCTAGTAATATAGTCCAACAGTCTGGCCTTGCCCTGAACTAAATCTAGTAGTTCAAGATCTCAAGTCTGGGCCTTGAAACATGTATCAAACACTCTGGTCATTTCTGCTACCAGTAGACCGAAGTCATAAAGAATAGGGCTATTACCCTCTAACAGCAGGTTTACACAGGTGGCAGCCATCTCACTTAAATGAGATAGAGTAAAAGCAGCCTTTGTGGTGGAGTCAGGGAAAGCTTGAGGCCTACATAAGAAATATAGTTTGCACTGGGTTAGGAAGGTACAAAATGCTGATGGGTCACTGTGAAATGTCTCTGGCTGGGCCAAAGGAAACGGGATAGGTATGTAACCCGGGGCATTGAAGAGAAGGCTACAGGGCAGTGGTTGCTGAATGGCTGGGTCTCCGAATTCCTCATCCGGGGAAGAGGATGGTGCTCACTTTTGATAGCATCTAGATGTTGATGAATAGCTGCAGTGACGGCTGATATGTTAGCCCGCAGCACATTGATGGCCAGCACTCAATCGGCTACCGGGTCTCCGGCAGTGTCGGCGCCCATAGTCCACACAGAAGGGAGAAGGCCTTCTCAGTCTGTCAAGACGTGGACTCCCGAGTGGACTAATCCCTCTGTCCCCAAGCACCAGTCAGGGAAGTCAAAAACAACTCACTAACCAGTTATTGGGACCACCAGTGGACTGGAACAGCAGCAGCCGATTCCCAGGCAGCTGGAAAGGAAGGACAATGTTAGGACACAATATTATGAACAACAATAGAATACGAGGACAGGTAATTAACCTACCTAACTGGGCTCCAGCAGTGGAATGAAGGAAGGGAGGGGAAAAACCCCAGAGCAGGGAAAACCTCCCCTCAGGAGATGAAATGCACAGGATGAAAATGTATAGTCAAATGTTCCAGCAGCAAGTTCCAGGGAAGTAATCCTGGTAGAAAAATCCAAAGTCCAAAGTTCCTTTTGAGTCCAGGTCACCAGAACACAAGGGAAGTCCAGTAACAATCCAAGAGGAAAATTCCAGGGTCAAAAAAACAGAAGAAATGAAAACACAGGCAGCCAAAAACCAGGGAATATCCAAAATGCAATCCAGTAGACAGAGCCAAGGTCAAAATGCACCAAAATCGGAATAAAGAGAACAAAAACCCAAAGCTACTCACAGGAACAGCTGAGAAGCAATGAATAACTGATGTTTGGGCCTTTTATAGCCACTTCTTGGTTATTCAGTCACGTGACATTGTGCTGTTCACATGACTAGGAGAACGAGTATGCCGGGCGTTCTGGGTGCACCATGGCAACTTCCAATAATATCTCATAATGCGCCATGGCCGTGAAACGCCGGGCGAGCTGCCGAAAACACCACTGCGCCGGGGGGCGGGGCAGTGAGGGAAATCTGTAATGCCCCAGGGACCCTGTGGGCATGATGGCGAGGCCACAAGACGGCCCGGAGTCGGCGCAGAAGTGGGAGCGTGATAGGAGCCCGACTCCGGGATCGCGGACAAGGCAAGTTCCTGACAGCTGATTAAGATTTTGTGATAATGTTCAAGACTGGAAGTTTGAATGGCAAAGCTAATGCTCTGCCTCGTCAGTTCCCCAGAACAATCCCTGATACCTTCTGAATGTTTTGTTTTGGGAAGAACTTTGCATGAAGGTCTGCGAAAAGAGATTCAGAAAAGAATGAGCAAGTTGGAAATGGTGGAATGGGAATGCTTCAATCCAGCCGGAAATGTGAGAGATGGTCTGCTGTTTTTGGATACCATACCAAATGATTTCTTCCCAGCGAAGCCCTGCGCAAGAGAGTCTTGAAGGAATGTCATGAACCTGCTTTAGCAGGTGATCCTGGTTTTGGTAAAACTCTAGAAGTAGTTCTGAGAAAGTTCTGATAGAGTACATTTTGTGTGGATATGCTGAATTTTGTGAAGACATGTGAAGTGTGTACGTGGTCAAAGAGTCAGGCAAGGAAATCATATGGGTTGCTGGAGCCACTTCAAATTCCTCCTCGACGCTGGCATACTCTATCATAGGATTTCATTGTTGATCTGCCTAAAGATCAAGGCTGTTCGGCCGTGTTGGTGGTGGTTGATGTCCTCACTAAGGCAGGGCATTTTATTCTCATCAAAGGGGAGGTAACGGCTCAAAGACTTGCACATTGTTTCCTTCAGGAGGTGGTATGTTTACACAGATTACCTAGTCAAGTGATTTCAGACAGGGGTGCTCAATTTCTTTCCACATTTTTGAAGTCTTTTTGTAAGGAGCTGGTGGTTGAGTTGAAATTGAACCTTGGAATATCAAAACTAGTAGGTAGGTGGAAGGGTGAATCAGGAAGTGGAAAAATACCTAAGGTGTTATCTGCAGGCTGGAGACAGTTGAGTGAATTTTATTTGGCTGGCCGAATTTGCATGTAACAACTCGGCTGAAGACTCAAATTCTATGTCTCCATTCTCCTGTATAGTGGGATGGGTCCAGACAGAGCCATCAAATAGGTATCAATACCAATAAAGTAACTAACCCCCAGTTATCCTATGTGTAGTTTGAGCTCTTAACCAACCCAACTTCCCTGTAGGTTTTGGAATCTGATATTGTAATGTGACGTCATCACTCTTGTCGTTTTTGTTGCAAAATTCGCTTGCAATCATTGGAAAAGTTCCGAGCTATGAGAATGAGATGCTTGTATGCTGTCTCGGGCTAGGATTCATCATTTGAATAAAGCTGGGGTTTGAGATGCACCTAGTCCTCCATCATTGAGTATTATTTGGACTAATTGTGTGATCATGGGTGCACCTTTACAGCATTAAGTGCAGAGACACTTTACTGGGCTACCTGAAATATATTCTTTTTCCTGGGGAAACTTATTAGTGCACACGGCACCCATGAAAGCACCCTGTAAGGCCTTTTGCTCCTCTCGTGTAGTGGTTATAGAAAAGGAGTGGAGAGATCGAAAGGGTCTTCCACTCACTGCAATGTCATCAATGTGCTGTTAAGAGGCAGAACACAGAAACATTTGTTATTATGTTCTTTCCTAATAGCAATGTAAATGTGTGTATTGCACTGTGATGAATTGACTTCTGCTCTGCAGGAGTACAGGGGATGTGTAGAGGCTAAAATGCCCACTCATCCCTCATGCTTCTACAAACCAAGAGCCAACACAATCATAAAGGTTTAACAGGCACAGTCAGGAGATATACCTCCTTTGCATTTTGTGTTAACGTGCGTTGAGGGAGGGCTATACTCTTAAGAGGGGTGTGAACGTTATTCAGTAGAAACACAAACAGCAGAGAATAATCTGGAATGTCCAAATAAGGTTCTATAAAAATACATACCTTAATCACACACACCATGTACAATAATAGCTAATTAGAAAAACACTACACAAAACACACACCTGAGGAAATAACACAGAATAAGCAAAAATAGTAGATGCAGTACTCTGTGTAATGAATTAGGGGTGAAAGGCAAACAAAAGCAAAAATGTTCTTGAAAAAAGATATGTACTTGTGAGCAAAAACGGTTCCAAGTGACCTAACCAATCTCTAAGGCCTAGGGATGGACCAGGGGGGCAGACATCAGTCAAGAGTATCTTTGCAAATGTCTTGGTGGTTCAACAGCTTCAAACCAGGCTTCCCGTTGCTGATCATGGTGTTGGCTGGGGTCGAGGATGCAGGAGCCACGATGGCCCTGCACAAGCTGGCGTAGAGTCTGGGTCGAATGGATGGTGGCTGTGGTCTCTAATCATCCACTCGCTCTGTGCGGATCGGGCGGCCTCAGGTTCAGTCGGTGGTCGAGGTTCGCTGGCGGTGAGCTGGTGCCAGTATGCGCAGACATGTGGATTCTATGCAGTGGCTTGGAGGTCGCTGTTGGCGGAATGGCAGTGTTGGGTCAATCAATTTACAGGAGCTGCGATGAAGAAGCTGGCATTTTGGACAGCAGCTTGAGCGAAGCAAGCTAGTGGTACTTCGTGGTTCGAGCCAAGGCAACAACGCGCGTTGCCGGTGCTGTGCGACTGCGATCAGAGTTGAACAGCGGACGTTGGTTCAGAGAACAATGGACACCAAAGGGCAGCATCGAAGGGTCCTGCAAGATTGCTTGGTGTTGACCGTGCTTGAGTCATGCCTTAGAGAGTGTCACCGTCGACAACAGGGGCATTGGCTGTCCTGGCTTCCTGATGCTGTGAGTCCCACTCCATGGTCTCAAGGGCCAGTGTCAGACCCTTTCTCGGGCTCCCAAACACGGGGAGGCTGGCACACACTTTCAGGTCCTAGGCAACAGGGTGACTAGCAGAGAGGCAGGCTTAGGATCTAGCAGCAGTGTTCACCCCCAATAGTCCATGGGGATGGTTAGTGGACAGAGCTGGTGCCTGCCTTGGAAAATCTGCTTTCACCTCACAACTGGAGGACTTTAGAGAGGACTGCTCTCTCAGCAGGGTCCAGCTAATTCTTCTCAAGTGATGATACAAAGATGCTTCAAGATGATACCCAAGATGAATTAAAGAAGTGGTGGGAGATCCCTTCTTTACAGGCAAAAGTCCCCAGGTGATTGGCCTAAAGCAAGCATTCTTTAGGGGTCCAATCCCTGCTCTTGAAATGTGTGGACTTTGTCCTTATGATGTCACACCCACTGTGCTTTGCTCCAGATGAAGTGGAGGGGACAGGAAAGAGAAAGAGATGCAGAGAGAATCAAGTCGGCAGAGACCTCACAATATTACAGATCTCTGTGTGGCTACACTAACCCGGCCACCCTTCCTTCTCAATTTGATCAAAGCCCTTTAGAAATGCAGCCTGCTGGTGTGAGGCCTGCTCTCTTTGAATGGGTGTGTCTCTTGGTTTCTGTTCCCAGGCCAGCATCCTGTGGAGTGGCTGTCCTGGGGGAAAGGTATTTACACTTACAAATGAACAAAGAGAAGCAATGCCAAAAGGCTTAAGTCCTGTGAGTGGAGGTTGTAATTTGGTGCTAATCCCAGGTAAGAGGGTTTACATAGGCAGTAACAACTCACCAGCCATGAGGTTCTTGGTGAGGGTTCAATGTCCTATGATCTACCAGATCCATTGTGAGGGGTCAGGAGGTTTACAATCCAGCAGAAGCAAGTACATGTGCAAACTTAAACACCAACATTGCAGGAAGGAAAGCAACAGAACCTATTCTGCATCAACATCCGACTCACCACCTCGCTTCTATAGTTCAGGAAGGAGCTCAAGACCCTTCTTTTCAAGGAATGGATTCTCCCTAACACCAAGGTCCATACACTGTCCACTCCCCACCTAACATGAGACTGGGTAATCTGAGCCCCAGTGTTATCTCCCCTAGTTACTGATCCATTGCTGACTATTGCCCTCCCTTCCCTGTTGTTAGATCCCCCCCACTTCCTTGTTTCTCTGCCCTCTAACCTTTTTCTTACACCTATGATTGCTTCCCAAAGCTAGGTCTGCGCTCAATAAATACCCTAATAATAATAATAATAATAATAATAATAATAATAATAATAATAATAATAATAATAATATTAAGAGTCATTATGGCCTGTGCTCACAGCTGAGCTTGGGGGCAACCACTATTAGAGCACACAGGCCTCCGTTCAGGGTGCTGATATATTATTTTCGGATTGGGAAACCAGATTCATGTGACTACCATGAGCAGATTTACCACCCAAAAAAAACCTTACAAATGATGGCTGGCAGAGGGAATAGTAAAGGGACTTTGTTCAAGTACTATTTCCATGACAGGATAGCTGTGACGTAGGGCTGAGCACACAGGGAAATGGGGGCTAGGTGTGTAGTGAAGGTCTTGACAGTGAGGGTCAGCTTTCTGGTGAGCTTGGGGTGATGGACTAAAGTGGGCCAAGGGAATCAAGCAGGATATGGCAGTAGTCGAAAAAGAAACATGAACATGACATACTGAGGGAGAGGCTCCAGTGGCCAGGAGAGAACGCAGGCTATTACTGCCAGATTCTACAAGCATTTCAGACCACCTGATTGGCTGGTTCCTCTTGCTGGCATATGCTAATTCCACATTAACATCCATACCTGACTTTATAGCCTCTGAGCAGCGATTCTTCTGGACCTTCAACCTTTACTGGTGCTCCTTCCTCTCTAGTGTGTTTTCCATGTGTGATATTCACACAATGGGCTCAACCTCATTCCCCTTAGCCACTAGTGCTACATCCTGGGCCAGCACCTATGATACATCTCCAAATAAAAGGCAGCACAGCCTCTTTTTTAGGCTTCTGATTTACACAAGATCTACCAATGTGCTGTTGGAGTGTCGGGTGCACTCTCCCAACTGTTTTTCACTTTGGAAACTCCATGTGTCATGGGATGTTATGATAATAAGAATCATCAGCCTCTTTTTCTAAACCAGTCATCCTCAAATATGGAGGCCTCACCTCCTCTCCAGTCAAATTATCGGTATATAGTGCCACCATCTCACCAGGGTCAAACAAACCTTGATCAAATATAGAGGAAAGTCTTTCCTTTGCTGTCCCTTTGAAGTCAACAACTATCCTTTTCTGTCAGTACTGAAAATGGATGCAGCCCCTGCGCCTAATTGGCAGGCAGAACAGGTCACCTGTGTGATTTATTGGCACAGTGGACTGTGCTGCTTGTCTCTGAGCTGGAGCCCCTTTGGGCTCTACAACAAATGTAGTGCATAGTAATGAGAGGAAGCGTAAGTCTGGCCCCGCCACCTTTATTGCGTTAACTGTGTATACAGACTGACTAACAAGGGGGACGTCCTCTCCTGTCAGCCAGCGAGTTTAGTTTAGTTTATTATTTGTATGGCGCGCCATACCCTGGAGTATCAGGGCGCAAACAGACAAGGATATGCTCAGCTTAGTTACAGGTACATAGAAATCAGATGAAGGTACATAGATGCGCTGAGCTTGGTTACAGATATGCTCGGCTAATTGCAAGTACAGGAAAAGGCAGGAAGTGTAGACATAGACATCAGCAATATTACAGCAAGCAGGTATGAACAGGGAGAGATCAAGGACAGGGGAGCAAGGAGCATGCTCCTGCATGGTCCTGTTCATGTAATATATAGTTATATACAGTAATGTACAATGTGACAAGTGGACTCGTTAGCTGTCATTGGCTCTCAGCCACCTAGTGAGGTTTTGTCTAAATTTTGCAAAAGGCTGAGGTTCTCTGACGTCATGGGGAGGGAGTTCCATAACTGCGCAGCCTTGACCGGGAAGCTATTTCCTCCTATAGTGGCAAGTTTGAAACGCGGGACTTGGAGGCAGTTTGCGTTGGCTATTCTGGTAGGTCTGGAAGAAGTCCTTTTACGTAATTTATCCATGAGGTAAGGTGGAGCTTTGTTGTTGATACATTTGTGGGTGAGGGAAGCGATGAATTTTGTCTATGGTGGAGAGCGATTTGTATTCTCTTTTTGTAGAGGATATATGCTCGTTTCTATTAATCTTGAGTGCTGCTCTCAAAGCATTGTTCTGGAGCACTTGAATTTTGTGGATGGTCTGTTTATTAGCTCAAATGTAAAGTCCATTACAATAGTCTAATTTGGATAGTATCAAGGCTCTGGCAAGTGTAATGCAACTATCTGTCTAGAGGAATTGTTTGCTCGCTCTGATAAGTTTGCATGTATGTGCTGTGGCAGAAGCTAGAGAGTTAACTTGTTTGGTAAAGTTCATGGTGGCGTCTAGGTAAAATCCTAAGGTTTTTACTTCGTGAGCTACTTTTATGTTGTTCCCATCGATAATGAAGTTGTCGTAATCAGGGCTGAGTTTGGATATATAGGTAGTGGTGCCCAGGATGATAAGCTCAGTTTTATCATCGTTCAGGCATAGGCCGTGTGTGGCCATCCATGCCTGAACGAAGCTATAGATCCTGTTCACTAGGGCCAGGTCCATGGCATAGTCTCCTGAGAGCGGGAGGAGGATCTGGGTATCGTCTGCGTAGTTAGTGTAGGCGATACCCAGATGATCCATTTCATCAAAGAGAGGTTTTGTGAGGATGGGTGACACACAAGACCCTTGTGGAACACCGCATGTTATGGGAATTGGATCTGCTGAGGCTGATGGAGCGAAGACTCTCATGGTCCGATTACTCAGGAATGACTTGATCCAAATTATGGCCTCTTTTGAAAAGTGGGCTGCTGAGTCGAGGTGACTACAGAGCACTGTGTGGTCCACTAAGTCGAATGCCGCTGATAGGTCCAGGAGGAGAAGTAGGGCCGCTTGGCCATTGTCTCTGCAATCGTCTATTTGGGCCTTAAGGTCTATTAACGCTGTCTCGGTCCCTTGTTGCGGGCGGAATCCTGATTGACGGGTTCCAAGTAAGTGGTTAGACTCTAGGAAGCTTTGAATTTGCAAGTAAGCCACTTTATCTAAAATTTTTAGAAGAAAGGGCACAGTCGTGATGGGCCTGAAGTTAGTCGGAATAGCAGGGTCAAGGGTTTGCTTCTTTAGTAGTGGCAGTACCCAGGACTCTTTTAGGTTGATCGGTACTGAACCTGAGGTAAAGGAAGAGTTGATTAGTTTGGTTATAAATGGCGATAGTTCTCTCGCAGCATCCTTGATGAGTTGTGCTGGGCATTGGTCGCCTTTGCCGTTGGACGGTTTATGTCCCAGGATGACCTTTTCTACCTCTATGGTCGATACCTTAGAAAAGCAGAATCGGGCTCCCAACTTGGGCTGTGGCGGTGGCGCTGAGCTCTGAGGGATGTGTGGTGTTAGTGATGCCTTCTTGATGGCAATTTTGGTTTGTAGGTTTGCTACTTTGTTTGTTAAAGCAAGTTGTATGCTAGAGCACCATTTTTTATCCTTGGTGCAGTGTTCTTGGGGTACAACGGGTGTTTCCAATTCTTTCAGAATGCTGAACAGTTCTTTGACACTAGATTTTGAGTTGGATATTCTAGTATTGTAGGTTTCTTGTTTGGCTAATAGTATTTCTTTCTTGTATTGGGAGGAGGCTTTGGAGAGGTTGAGTTTATTTTTGACTGATGGGGAAAGTCTCCAAATAGTTTCAAGTTTTCTTTTGGTCAGCCTAAGATTTTTTAGGTGGGGCGTGAACCAAGAATTGAGGTGTTTTTTAGGTTTGCTATTTCTTAGTTTGAGCAGGGCTATGTGATCCAGGGCTGAGGACATGGCTGCATTATAATGTTCGACTAACAGATTAGGGTCCATGCAGTCAGGTAGTGAGTTCAATTTAGGTATCATAAAGGGCATCAGATTTTCTGCTGTCATTAGTTTTTTATTTCTCGTTGGCAGAGGTGGGGCAGGTAAGGACGGGGCAGTGGCCCGGTGGGTTGTCACTGAGAATAATAGCAGGTGGTGGTCAGTCCAGATCTGCGGTACAGAATCCGTAATATTTACTTCGCAATTATGTTCTGCTATCCAATCAAGGATGCGACCTTTGTTTCGGTTGTGGACAGGAGGTGGAGTGGAGGTTAGGTGCCATCCGGTCCTTTGTGACAGCGCGGCACGTGGTGAGGGTGGGAGCATGTAAGGTGAGCATGTTTTTTTTATGAAATGTGTATGTATGTATATGAACTTGTATGTTTATGTGTTGTCATTTATTTATACATTCAAGGAATTGTTTGAATGGTGTGTGAATGAGTGGGTGAAAGTCTTGTATGTGAGCGTGTGTGTGTTTGTGTGTGTGTGTGCGTTGTGTGCGTGTGTGAAGGGGGAGTTGAGGTGATACATTTAGTTAGGGCTGGTCCTTTATGCCTCCAGCCGCTCCCAGAGGCATGGCATTCTTTTCATTCGTTTTTGTTTTACCCATGATGCACATTAACGTATCTTTATTGTGCATCAATGGTAAAGCAAATAATGTAGACCATTCTAGCCACGTAATAAAACATGTCAGGTTTCAAGGGTAAAGCAAACATGTGAAATGGTATTATGTGGCTAGACTGGCCCACAATCAATGTAGGCCAGTCTAGCCACGTAATAAGGCCTATCATGTTTGCTTTACCCTTGATGCACAGTACTGCTAGGCCAGTCTATCCACATAATGGCATGTATCATGTGTGCTTTACTCTTCCTGCACAGTACTTTGCATCAAGGGTAGAACAAACATGGTAAGTGCTATTGCATTGCTAGACTGGGCTAGATTGAATGTAGGCAAGTCTAGCCATGCAATAAGACTTATCATGTGTACTTTCACTTGATGCAAAGCAAACATGATAAATGTTATTACGTGGCAAGACTGACCTACCTTCAAAGTAAGCCAGCCTATCTATTTATTAGCACATATCATGTTTGCTTCACCCTTAGTGCTTAGTACTGTGCATTAAGGGTAAAGCATACATGGTAAGTGTTCTTACTTTTAATGTTTTTATTTATTTTATTTATTTATATAGCACACAAAACCCAGAGGTATCTAGGCGCTCAAACTTAAGAGATTGGTTTCAGTGCTTCAGGTTACAGAATAGGAAGCGTAAGAAGTGCATTACAACATTGTGGAAAATGCAAAGGTAATAATTACATCCTACGCAAAGTGCAACATGGTCAGACTGGCCTTCATTGAATTAAGCCCAGAAATAATGCTAGGTCACAGTAAGAAAGTAAACGCAAATTGACACCATCAATGTAGGCCAGTCTAACCATGTAACAACAGGTATCATGTCTGTTTTACCCGTGATGCACAGTAAAATCTTTACTGTGGCTCAAAGGTAAAGTAAAATTAATGTTATAAAGTGGGTAGCTTTGCCTTGATTAACCCCAAAACCAGGTTCACCTTTCTTTACTGTCTGAGGCCAACAGTATATACTTGTATAAAAAAGAGAAGAGAAAACAAATAGACACACATCTGATGACTAATTCTTCCAAAGAGCAAAGAAATGCTAAGTCCTGAAAAATTGACCTAATAGCATACACATAAAATGAATAATTGTTTCCATGTCTTGGTGGTTACAATATCCTTATAAAAGTGAATAGTAGGATTGAGCCTTAAAAGAAAGCCTAAATATATGTAACTATCTACAACTTCAAGGTGATTATTGCCTAATTTCCATGTAAAGGTGGGGTTTTTTGCTAATGAGCCCCCTAAACACATTATTTTAGTTTTCTTAGCATTAATCATCATGTGATTTTCCTGGACAAAAGATGCAAGTGCTTCTATTGAACATTGAATGCCCAGAGGAGGCTGGTCAAAGAGAACAGTGTCATCAGCATATCCTAGACACGACACTGCCTCACTGTTAATTCTGGGCCAAAAGTTTCACACAGCTTTGGGTGATCTGTCAATATCTGAAACATATAGATTGAATAGCAGGGGAGCAAGAACGCATCCCTGCATAAATACTAAATTTGTTTCACTATACAAACTAACCTCGCCCTGCTGATTTAGGCGAACTGCAACTGTCACGCAGGTTTATAGTAATTTAAGATAATGCAACAATCTATCCCCTAAAGAGTGAGTATAGACCATAAAAGTTAACGAGATACAAAATCGAAGTCCTTACTATGCTATCCAGTGATTTAACCGAAACAATGGATTTTTGACTGATGAAAATCCATTAAAAAAATACTGCTTTAAAAAATATATATATATATGGGGGAGGGTGAGTGGTTAAAACGGTGGGGAGGGGGTTGAGGTGAGGTCAAAACATAGGGAAACAGGGTTTTGGGGGGCAACCCCCAATTAAAAAGAAATCCATTTATACAATGTTTTTGGTAAAATCACAGGCAACCCCTTACTATAGTCAACTAGACAGCAGTAAATATTACAATCTGCACGATACCTTGCTTCTGCCATCAAATATTATATGGTACATATGTTGTCTAAAGTGCAATGCATCTTTCTGAATCCTTTCCAGAAAGGTTTTAGTAAGCCTTGCTCGTGGGCACATTCAGTGAGTCTCACTAGAAAAATTGTTGGAAATATCTTTTGACTTGAATCGAGCATTGCCAGAAGTCTATAGTTAAGGGGATCATGTCTAGCATAGTTTTTATGAACAGGTATAAGTATAGACCTCCTCCAGCTATCAGGAATTTGCCAATATGTTTCAATTTGTCTAAACAGTTCTAGCAAAGATTTGGCCCAGAATTCTGGATTTGTTTTTTGATACTAATGTTTTTTTTTCCATCTAGGCCAGGGGCACAGAGGATTTCATTTTTTTGATTATCATGTCTATATCTCTACATCAAATCCCTCTCCAAAAAACATATGACAGGGAATATAACTGTCTGTGTTAGGTTTCGATTAATCCATTACAAAATATAATTCAGTAATGTGTGCCACCCATTGTAATTCAGAGACATCATTTAGTGCTATAGATGTGGATCCTCCCAATAATTCCCTGAAACGAAACCAGAATTTGTTATTATCATTACTCTTCAGAGTTCTTAATAATAATAGGCAATTCAAATTATTTAGAGAATCTTTATGTTGAGTCAACCAATTTTTGTAGCATGTAGCTAAAATAGTGTGGTTTGCTTTTTTCTCATTCAACGAAAGATTATATTGTTTTCTAATCTTCGCCCTGTCCGACAGTATCTTTCTCTGTAGGATCAAGGGATCGAATTTAGAAAGATTAGCTTTGCGGGCCTTGCTAATATTATTATGCCTCTGGGCATCTACGTAGCCTGCTAAATTATTCACTATAAGCTCAATATTTCAATCATGTAAGGCTAGCCAAGGTTCAAGATAGTCAAGATAGTCTTTGTTTGCTGAAATTATGTTGTTAATATCTATGGTCATTTTTGCACACCACATAATTACCATTTGCAACATTGTTGAATTTGACTGCAGTTGTGAGATGAGGAACAGACCAGAAAAATCCTAGTTTTGTGGTCCACAAAGGGTTGCCTGATTGCTAAGATTATTTTGATTAATATTTAATAAGTCACAACTTCTAAGCATTTTTGTTAATTTACCACGACATAGTCTAGAAAAGATTTTGAGGTTCAAAGGAAAATCTAGCACAAGCTCCCATAGCCAAACCTCCACTAGGGCGACCTCTGTATCAACACTTAGTGGGATTGCAAAGTATGTTATAGCCATCAATGTTGAAATTAGAGGTGAGACAGGTTGCCTGCAATAAAAAAATGTCAGAAGAATTTAATCGAAGAAGGCCTAGAGCTTGGCCGAGAAAAGAGTTGTGACCTCTAGTGTTCCATGAGATCCAAGACAGTGTCGGATTAGAGTCTATAGGTCAAACAGTATTAGTCATTGCTGCTTTACAAGACCATTGCTCGGCTTCATTTTTCCCTAGAGCATTAATGCCAACGTTCACTGTAGTGGCTAATAGAGATTCACATTCAGAACAGTGATTCCAGGAATAGGGAGTTGAAATTGCCAAAATTAATTGCAATATTTTTGATGGCTTTACTGGCCAAGGCACTCTCCTGAACAGAGTCCATTTAGTCCCACAATTATACCAGCCAGACAAAGGATCTACAATGCAAACCCAGAAAAGAGATATCAGTGTTGATAATCACTCTCTTAAGTAACATTTCTCTACAGGCACTTAACTCCATCTTTCCTTGCCAGGCTCCATCACTAAGACTACTTGGTCCTTGTCTGATGCAATGACATGTGCGGGTACTGGCGGGCCACTAGGTCTTTCGACCCACACTTTTGCACCCGGTTCCATGCTGTCTGAAGAGCCAAAACCACAATCCCCACGAGTAGTTAACACGGTGGGGGGCTTCCCCTTTCTGACCATGGGCAATTTAACTGGTATGATAATCAATTGGGCTACCCAATCTCCCTTATGAATCGGTAACACTCGGTCTCCACTGTTCATTAAAATGACTTTGATTTCTCCTTGGTAGTCAGCATCTGTTACCCCTCCTATCATGTGAATGCCTTTCAATGGTAATCCAGATCTAGGGGCTATCCATCCAATATGTACTGGTGGAATTTGTACTCCAATTCCGGTTTCAGTCACAATTATTTCTCTTGGTTCTAACCTGATCTCTTGATGAGCACGTAAGTCTACTCCTGTGGATTCTGTGGTTGCTCGGTATGGAGCTAAAGCACACAGTGTGATTTCCCAGTACATTAAAGTCTCTTTAGCTGATTTGGGTTGGCTCTGTAATGCAGGAGTCATTACTTGCAGCAATGGGGTCTCATTGTTTTCAACAGGTCTATTATTGAGCACTTGCACATCATCAAACACTTGCTCACGCCAACCTGCCAAACTTCCATAACCAGATTTGCGCAACTGTTCTTTCAACAACCCATTCATCCTCCCAATCAGACCTGATGCCTCTGGGTGATATGGCACGTGATACACCCACTCAATGCTCTTTACCTGACAATATTCCTGAATAAATGTGCCTTTGAAGTGTGAGCTGTTATCACTCTGAATTTGCAAGGGTACACCGTAATACAGCATAATCTGATCTAACAACTTAATGGTGTTAAGTTGTGTAGCATTTTTACACGAAAGCACCATCAAATATCCAGAGTATGTATCCACAATTGTTCATGCATATTGGCAGCCTTTGCTGATTGGCATAGGACCGATATAATCAATCTGCCAGATTTGACCCAGTAGGTTTCCTCTTCACAACGTGCCCAGAACAGTCTGAGGGATGGGTCTATGCTGTTGGTGTTGACACACCAGACATTGCAAAATGATTGTTTCCACTACCTCTAAAGGGATACTGATCCCTCGAGCTCGTGCCCACCTGAGAGTAGCTTTTTCTCCAAGGTGCCCACATGTCTAGTGAGCCCACTTGGCCAGACCCTCCAAATCATCCTCCTGAGCCTCTGCGTCCACAGATGAAATCTTGGTGTGTTCATCTGCAACAGAATGAAACCAGCGTTCTAATGAGTCCGTAGCACAATGTGCATCCACATGATACACTGTGACTACACTTTGTGATAACATTTCTCCAACAACTTGCCACAGTTCCTTTCCCCACAACTCTTTTGAATACATTTTCCATCCATTCTTTTGCCATGTTGGCAGCCACACCACAAGCCCATTCACCACTGACCATTAATCTGTGTACAAATGACGTTGACCAGGTGTCTCTTGTTTCAAAGCTTGATAGACTGCATAGAAGAGTTCTGCAAACGGACTGCTCTTTCCTTTCCCTGACGTTGTCAAAATCTTTTTTGTCTTGGGATTGTATGCCACCGCTTTCTAATATTGTTCAGTTCCCACATAGCAAGCAGAGCATCAGTAAACCAGGCATTCTCTGTCGGTTCTACTGTCAGATCTCCATAAGGTACTCCCCATTTCACAGGAGAGTCATGTATTCCAGTAACTTCCTGTGGTATGTAATCTGCAGGTGGTATGTTAGCCACTTGCTCAAGTATTTTCGCAACTCGGCCCTTTCCTGATTTGGCTCTGACTTGAATGGACCATTTCTACTTGATTATACTGGCTTCTTGAGCATGTCCCATTCGGTGTGTCTTAGAAGAGCTCAACACCCATTGCATAATCAGGATTTCGGGCCAGACGAGTATGCCCCACTGTCATTTGCTTAGTATCAACATGCCAGAAATTGCTTCTCAAACGGAGTGTATCTGTTACCAGCCTCAGGCAACTTGCGACTCCAAAATCCCAAGGAATTAAGTTTTTTATCCTGTTTCTGCCACACACTCCAATTAGCATAATTTTCTTGTACAGACACATTTAACTCCACTTTGCCTGCCTTTAATGGTCACAAATCTAGCACCTGCTGCACTGTGTCTTTTGCCTAATCAAATGCTCTTTGCAGCTCCTCCCCGCCCTGAAATCCATATTTCTTTAATGTCACTTTACAGAGGGGGGGCCATATCTGCCCGAGATGGGGTATGTTCTGTCTCCAAAACCCAAACAGCCCTATGAATTGCTGAGCTTGTTTTTTGTTCATCCGAGTGGTGACCTCAAGTATTTTCTGTCAGGCTTTCAGCACCATCTCTCGATGCCCATTATACCACTGAATCCCTTAGGAATACAACTGTCTCAGCTGGCCCTTGAATCATGTTCGGGTTAATCTCCCACCCTTCCTTCAACCCTTGAATGATTACTTGTAACTGAGTTTGCAGGCTTTGCTCATCTTTACCCTGAATCAAAATATCATCAATAAAGTGGGAGATTTATATGTCAGGTTTACCTGGTATCTTGTCTAGGTTGTCTGCCACCAGCCAGTGACAGATGGTTGGACTATGCATGTAGCCCATAGGTAATCTCATGAAGGTGTACTGACGCCTGTTCCAAGAAAATGCAAACTACTCTTGACACTCCACAGCAATTGGCACAGAGAAAGATGCATTGGCTAAGTCTACCACTGCATACCAGGTTCCCTCAAACCTTTGTACATTCCCAATCAAAGTAATGGCATCTGGGACTGCATGCACTAAAAGATGAGTGTGTTTGTTCAACTCTCTATAGTCCACATCAACCTCCAGCACCCATCCCCTTATTTAAGAGGCCAAGTGGGATTGTTCTAAGCAGTTGTAGCAAGGCGTAACACTCCTGCTTCTACATATCCCTTAATGGTGTCTGGAATGTACTTCTGCCACCTCGGAATGCGGTATTGCTTCATAGATAAACTCTTTGTTGCCAAAGGCACGTGCACTGGGGGCATCTTCAATTTGCCTACAGTAACTGATAGGTTTTACCACCAAGTCCCTGAGTCAACCCTTCCAGAATGTCAAACCCAATTATATACTCAAGTATCGGGACAATCAACACTTGGTATTTCTACCTGGTCAAATTGCCTTTTTTCATCTCCACTCCTGTTTGTTCTGCCGGGATTTCCTCCCCCCTAGCCCTTTAATGGTAAAGTGTCTACCTTTAAATCGTGTCGGATTTCCATGAATCAAAGTGGCCTCTCTCCCGGTATCTATCAATGCTCGCACCTCTTGTGTGTTTCCAGGCCTCCAAAAAATCTTAACATTAACATGAGGTTGCCTTTCAACTTGTATACGAGCAGACGCTGCCGGAGCTTGGCCATAATCCTAGTCGAATTCACAATGAGTGTATGCAGGCAGCCTCCGACTATAACATTGCACTCACCACTTTCCTCAAATCAGCATATGTGGGCTTCTACTGGGAAGGAATCCCAATAGACACTTCTTCCTGTTCCTCCTCAGGAGGAGCTGAAGGTGAGGTGTCCCTTTGTGGCTTAGTCACCACCTGTCTCTTACCGTGTTTATAGCCCTCTTTCACTGCAAGACCTCTCTTTTTGTATAACTCATACATCTCCATCGTTTCAATACCATCAATCTCTTCTCGTGGCACACCATCTTTCAACAAGACCAAAAACATGTTTTTTCTTGACACTTGGGGGTCTCTACTATCTGGCCTCCTGTCTTCTGTTCTTCGCTCACTATGCCCCTCTCTCTCTCGTGGTTTGTCTTCACTTTTGTCCCATTCCCCCAAGTCCGACAGTTGCCACACTATTTCATCAGTGGGTTTGCCCTCCATACCTATGAGCAAAGTCATGATGACACTTTTGTATGCGAGTGGGGCAGTTCTTATAACCATATTTCTGGTTGACACTGAAAGCAACACTACTCCCATGTGTCCTGGCTCATCCTTGTGAATTGCATCCATCATGGCATGCTCTCTGATCTTTGGAATTGCTTCTTTCAAAGTATACCACATCTTTTCCTCACTGGGCCATTAAGTGGTAATAGGATACTTGCAGTTACACCCATGGGCCGCTAAGTGCCACAGAGACACCTGCAAAGCTTGACCATTAGCTTCAATGGGCAGCCCTTACCTCAGTACCTCTTGTATATTGGTGTCACTAGACAAAGGCAGACATCTGTTGCATCTACCAATAACCTAGCTGCCCCTCCTTCAAACATTCACACCATCCATGCCAAAAGCAGCTCTCCTGACTTCTGCCGCAAATGAGAAATGATTTCCCCAACCTCCTTTTGGGTATAATCTTCTAGCGTAGTTAAATCTATAACCCCTCCTCCTGGATTATGTGGGTGTAGCCCCACCCTCCATCTCGCAACTGGCCTGGCCGCTACTGTCTTTTGATTTGGTTCTGACTTAGATTCTGCCTCCCCCTCTGTGTTGCTCTTGGACCCGGTGGAGCCAGTGGAGTAAAACATTTCTCCATTCCAGGTGTTGGGGTCCCAGTATACGCCTGCTGTGGTTATTACAGCTGCTACTTTCTGCTTGTTCACACCCCATCATCTCTTTTGATATTTATATCAGGGAACCCTTACCACGGCCTGCTCAGCTACTGTTTGGTATCTATCAGCCTTGTCCTTAAAAAAGCTTTGTTTGCCATTGCTTCATTAACGCAATCTGTCTCTCCACAGCGAACTCTTTTTCCAGGCGTAAAATATCCTCTTTCACAATAAATCTTGCCTAGCAGCACTCAAGCACAGATTGTTTGATGCCTGGAATTCCTCATCACAAGGCACCCTGCTCACAGCACCAATTATGTTTTGCTTTTCAAAGAGTGCACAGATGAATTATGCACTGAATGAAAAACCTTGAATGTGGGTAGGCAATGACTCACACATACACACTCTTAGCTAAATGATAAATCGGCTCTTATATGGCCATTTATTCATCAAACACATACATAAACAAATAGATACTACACAGAATAAATGAAGCAAAGATGTCTAAAGAAAATACATCACCGTTAACACAGCTTTAAAGAATGCCCTCATTTCACCAGAATCAGCTGAAAAGCCGCAAAAACCACCAGGCAAGAGACCGCAGCAGAGAACAGGCGCAGTGCGAGGCATCCCCCCTCCAAGATGTTGCTTTCTGTCTGACCCTTTCAGTGCCCGACATTTTTAGCCCTCAGCAAAGGTGGGGTGGCACCTTCTAGAATCTACTGGCCTGAGTCTGTGCTCATTCACAGTTCCTGTGTGTCCCCGACTGGAGTGACCGACGGTAACCTCAAGGAGCAGGACTCTGCCCTTTCTCAAGAAAGCAGCAGAAACAACTCTGTAACTCATCCTCAGTTTTGACAATGTCCATGGCAACCTTATCAGGTACCAGCCGGAAACCTGCATATCCCAGCCTTTTCGCACACACTGTCCTTGGATGAGCAATGTAAACCAACATAAGCAAAGAATAACGTTGAACACATGTTTTCCAGGGAAATAGTGTGAACAATCCTGAAAATATGTTTATAGTTAACAGCAAATGCAGATTTCACTGAAGCATACAGCGAATGTCCATTATGGCTCCGGACACACCAGAATGCACTGCACACCAGCGCCATGTTTTCAAAGTATTACAATATCTCCCCCATAAGATGGGTTTGTGGTACCTCTAGGCAGCAATCTATGTAGCCTTTTAATTAGACCTGCCTGATTGTGCCATTGCTTTAGGTGTACAACACTGTGGTCTATGAATTCAGAGCCAAGTTTCCCCTTTTGCAAACACAAGCAGTAAAATATTTTCCTGGTTGAACCATGGAATTGTTCCTTTTCGCTAGTTTCCTCCTTTTATGTCCTCTGTGCTTAGCATTTATTCCCGACGTTACTGAGGCTTGTAATGGGCTTTCATTTGTGGGTCACTTATTTGGGAGGGGAGATAGCATAACTTCCTCATAGTCCCAATCGTCCTTTCCAGGTAATTGAAAAACAATGCAGTCTTCTTCCTGTAATGCTAATTGCTAGAGTGTTCTTCAATGGACGATATGTTAATAATTTGCTGGGGAATACCTTTAGGATGTAGGGCAGTGTCCTTATTCCCTCTGGTAATTTCAGAAGTGCCAGCTCGCTGAGGCGTGAAGGATTTCTCCAGGATAATATCAACTACCTTGACAATACTGTATTTAAATTCCATATGCTCTTGTGCTATAGTCAAACACAAAATCATCAAGGCTTCCGCGCTAGAGACAATCACGTTGAGTTTGGACATTATTTGTATGTCTTCTTTAACATTCCAATCACTGAAAGCAGAAGGGCATTCCAACTCGCTTTCGCTTTCACTCTCGCTGTTAGAAGTTTCCATAGAGGCGGACGAGGAAACTAATCTTGCAAGATCAGGGGAAGCAGATAGATTGGTACCAATGATGTTTCCGCTTCCATCAAATAGTGAGGTGGGCAGCCCTGTGTTTCCCAAAGAATCCCGTTGCAGCCCTAAGCACATGTTCAATAAAGAGTGATTATTATCTATGATAGGTGAAAAATGAATGGTTGTAGAAAGTTGAGGAGAGGAAGAAGGGACTTGATTTATCGACTAAGCCCTCACTGGTAATACATTTAGAAAAGCTGTAATAGAAGATTGAGTTTCTGCTACTTAGTGAGGCTTGACCTTTTTCTGCATTCTACTTTTATCTTCCGGACTTCTTAGTCTTTTTGTAGAACGAGAAGATGGACTGCGAAGGCCATATTTTCTAGGGGCCATGTGTTTCATAGCTTTAGTAAAAAGGAGCAAGGAGAGGAGGTTACTAATAATTCACCAGTCCCTGCTCTCGGTGCTCAGTATGCTGTGCAAGGGCTTTTCTGTGCTACGCTCCTCAACACTTTATATAGAGCTGCACATATAGGTCAAAAAGGCAAAAAGTAACTGTTGAAATCGTTGTTTCTCAGGCTAGTCCAGCAGTACATATCTTTTACTCTGGATTCAAGCAACGCTTCCTAGGGGCAGTGAACGACAGCAGGAGGAAACAGCACTCCAACAGCCTCAACTGCCACAACTGCTCATAGAGGCCCTTTGTGGCGCTTCGTGCCTCAAATGGGATTTTATAGGTAGGTCCAAGATGCCACTTCCAAACCAAAACAGCGTGAAGAAGGTAGAAGAGGGACTGCCAGTAGTTCCTTCAGTGAAAGATGCTCTAGCGGAGCGCGGCCAGGCAGCCAAGGCATTTTACTGCTGAAAACTTCTCATTGCTGCAAACGTAATGCCATTAACGCAAGCAGTCTTCTCTGCCACAAGTGCCCTTAGAGGACCTTCTCTGCACTTTGTGCCTCAAATGGGATTTTATAGGTATGTAAGGGATTCCAATCCGGCACGTCACCTAAGTCAATGCCTACCGTGGGATGCACAACTGAAATCCTTATTTATATATTTGTGTCTATAAGTTATTTTCTTCTGAACGACTTATATCACGCCCCTCTCTTTTAACCCCCCCTCCCCCGGTCACACTGAACCAGGAATCAGGCTGGTTTGCAAAGTTCAAATCTGTATTTATGATTTGCACAAGATATATCACACTATTTTTAATGGTTATACAATAAGCACCAATGGGGTGATGTCACACTAAACAATCTCTTTAATTACAAGGAGCAATGATGTGAAAAATAATACAGCACAGAAATAGTACTTTTGAGTATGGGTTCAAATCAAATGGCAATGTGATTACTATTTCCCCCTGCACACCCCTCAATCCCCCAAATATGCAATATAAGGAGATAGAAAGAGAGAGAACAGGTTTCAGGAATGCAGAATTCAAGCAAATATATCATTCCCAATTTCCCCCGAGCAAACTCCAGAGAAAAACATAATTGATTGGCAAACTTGTCAAAAATGGTTTAAAGTTGGCTTTGAATGAATGGGTAAAACACTGAAAATGGTTTTAATTAACTGAAATTGTTGAGATACTAATGGGAGCCACTTTGTATGGTTTCAGATAAACACTAGCAAGGATTTGAGAGTAATAACCAAGTTGGAAACTTAATTTTGAGATTGGGTGCAATGAAGAGCTATTTTAGACGTTATAGATTTTAGCCAAATGAAAAATTTGTGGCAAACCTTTCCACGTGCGGTAAACGCGATCGCGGGAAAACTATAAGGAGTCGAGAAAGCTTAGAATGTTAGCTACAAGTAGACACTTACATTTCGTTTCTAGCATAAAAGATAAAGAAGTTATAGACGTTTTCGTGGAGGTCATTTCTTTTAGATAGAGGCAAAATGTAAACAAGGATGCGCTTTTAAAAGTTCAAACAAGGTTTTTTAAACTAGGGATGGACTATGAAGAAACAAACTACACGACAGCACAGCCAGCACACCAGGACGTCTCTGAATGGTTTTTGCCTCCCGAGACGCTTGCCTTCTTCAGATGAAATATATCAGCACAAAGATGATTTTAACAATATAATTACAGAAAGACTATAGGATAAGAGAGAGAGTTCAGGTAAGACAAGAAGGATTTCTAACAATGCATTTCTGGATATAAGATAGATTTGATTTGGATAGCGATGACTATGGACAGTACACAGGCTAGTGACAATTCTATACTATGGATACTCACTACCAGTGTTTTGAATGGAACCGTCAGGGATCTGGTCAGGGATACTTTCTGGGACAGTCTGCTGGGCACACTGGACAACTCTTTTTCAGCAATCAGCAAGGCGCTCTGGACACCGCACGGCAGGACTGGACAGCAAGGCGCTCTGGTCTACACTGCACAGCATGACTGGACTGGATCTGCAATGGCTCTCGGGTCTGCACAACGCAGCACGGCACCAGATTGGGATTTAATCTGCCCTTCTGGTTATGAAGACAGTTCTTTAGCAGGCAAGCAGTTACAGCACAGACTGGCTGCTTCTTTGGTTTCCCCTTTAAATTGAGTGATGGGTTCTGGAAGTTAGGCCCAGCTGAAAATGGTTCAGCTATGCTCTGAGCCTTTCTGCCTGCAAAGTTTCAGGAGTCTGGAACAAGGAGTATGAATAGATCTCCTTCAAAGTGCTTCGCCAAATTCGGGATGGTGGGTGGATCAGTCTGTTTTTCTAGGTCCTCAGCTGTCTCTATATATGTGTTTGATAAAGGGGTGGGTATGCTGAATTATCCTAGGCGAACCCCCTAGGTAGTCTATTGGCTAAAGTCAGCTCTCTACCCCAAATTGGAGGAGAAAACAGAGTGTCATCATGATGATGTGGTTTATGAGGCAAAACATCCTCCCCTTTGCCTTTTGCATATAAAATCTATTTTTGATATAATACATCTTTACATGTGTAAAATCTTTATACCATTGACATACATAGATCACATATTTTGTGGAGCAAACCCTCTTCCGATCCTCGTTGCGGCTGGATCTTGGGTCTGGATTTGAAAAATGTTTGTCAATATCTGATTTGTCCACAATTATGTACATATGTGCGCATGATATCTGGGCGTAATCGTATGAGGTTTCATGCTTCTGACATAAATACAATTGCTACAAAACCAGAATTTTCACTGTGCCTTCCCTGGCTCCTTTTAAAATGTGCACAAAAAAATCACATTAACACTGCTACTAATTCTATCATTTTTACAAATTCGCACAGTCCTTTAACAGTCTTTTGAGAAATATGCTTTCTGTGCTTTGTGCATCAACAAAAATGTCTGTCTCTGCCTCCATCTCCATCTTGTAGCTCAAGAGCAATCTCTGCCCTCTTCCTCTGGCGGAGGCCACCGTTGACACTTTACAATCTGCATATCCTTTCAGCCAAGGAAGGTACATTGTCTCTCCGAGGAGCAGCCCCAGCGCCCCTCCCCTCTTAATCAACACCTGAATGTGAGTTCCTGGTCCAGAGAGCAGAAGGGAGGTGCCTTGCCCAGTGGGGGAAGCTGCTTTGTAGTTTTGGCTTGCATCAGGCTTACTTTAAAGGTCACTTTGTTAAATTATTCTTTGTTGAAAATGAAACTTGCAATTTTTAAACAAGCAACTAGAACTCTAATTCCAGTCTCTAAACCATGGAGATTAAATAGTTGCAACCTATCTTACTTTTGATAACAGGTCACTTAATTTATAGACATTTCATTTCAATTGCACAAATTAAGCTTCTGATCCAACTAATGACAGCTGTCATACAGGCTGGTACTGCTGGTACTGTGCCTACATTTTGACAGATTTTCACAGGCAAGCACACTTTTTACCGTGGATATTTTGATGATAGAATCTGCTTTTCCTGACATTGTGTGTTCATAATGATTCCTTAAATGAAGTGGCAGGTAACACCCAGCAAAGATATTGGATGTTTTGTGGTGTTTTTCCGGTATTTTGTATTTTCAGCAACCAAGAAAAAGGCGATTTAAGAACAATTTCTGAGTTGCCTTCAATAAAACACTGCCTTTCCTGCAGTGTTCATTTTTCCTTGGTAGGCAGCCCAGTAACATGTTTCAGCAGTGAGGTCTCCTTTCCCCTACTGACAACAGGCAAAGTAAATCTGGCAGCCATCTTTTCCGGTTTCAAAGCGCAATTTTCATAGGTTTTGGCGCGCATAGGGCTTTTGCGGCCATTTTGGATGATTCTTTCACCATCAGCACACAGGGATGTCGCAGGGCAGAGCCTAGTGGGTTAAAACATCCCACAAAGCCCCCCTTGCGATTTGAACGTCCGTCAAGAGGAAGTCGCGAGATTGGGATGTTCAGTTTTTTTCTTTCTGATCCAAATGGCAAAATTCATCTGCTTCTCCCATCAGTGCTGGATCAACAGGTTCTCCCCGCCGGTTCCTGATGAGAGTATGAAGCGATACCCCAGGCCCCTTGGATCTTCCTTCCGGTCCCTGAGTGGTCCTCCTTGGTGCTTAGGATCCATGGTTTCAAATTCTAGGATGACAAAACAGAGCATATTTGTAGACATTTCCCCACCACTATTCATTTAGTGGGGCAGACACATACATTTGACATATAATGACAATCTTTTCTGTTTACAATTAATACTAATTATAACAGATGGAATAGTTTTATAGTTGGAATTCTAGGGAGCTGGGATGTCCCCCTCTGGGTTTCCAGATGAATCCTCTAGTTGCTGCAGAGTGTGCCTAGGATGGCAACACTTCAGTTAGTTGATGTGGACTCACTTATCTTCCGCCTCTGCCGTACTGCCTTTGGGGATACATATATTGTAGGCAACTGGTGAGATTTTGTTTACAATTTCAAAAGGTCCCCGCCAGTTAGGAAGAAGTTTGCGCTGTTTGGCCTGGTTCCTTTGGAAATTGTACAAGTAGACCCGGTCTCCTACTTGGTATTCTTTTCTAGTTGTCTTCAGGTCATAGTGGGTCTTCATACTGTCTGCAGATCTTTCTAGATTTCGCTGAGCATAGGCAAAAACATGTTGAAGGTGTTTTCTCAGATTTTCAACATGCTCATGGGTTGTGGAGGCATTTATCAATGTCTGCTCTTGGGTTCTGTAGAGCAGATGCTGGGGAAGCACCATCCTTTGTCCAGTCATCAGCTCAAACAGTGACAGTTTTGTTGCAGATGAAGGGGTAGATCTGATGGCCATCAGGACAAGAGGTAATCAAATGTCCCAACTTGGCCCAGAATCTGCCACAAACTTTTTTAATATGCTCACAATCGTCTTGTTGTATCTCCCAACTCAACCACTAGAGGCTCGCCGGTAGGCAATGTGTAGTTTCCTTTTGACCCCAAGTATCTCCTACATCTTTGTCATTACTTCGCTAGTGAAGTGGCTACCTCGGTGTGACTCAATCCTTTGGGGTAGTCCAAAACGCGAGACGATGTGGTTGATCATCAGGGAAGCTGCTGTTTCTGCCTTGAAATTTGGGACCCGGAGACATTCCACCCATTTAGTGAACAAACATGTCACGGTCAACATGTACTTGTTCCCCCAGAGGAGTGAATCACGGGCCCAATAAAATCGACTTGTAAATCTGACCAAGGCAGTGTCATCCCCCTCTTTTGGAGAGGCGCATGGTGTGTGAGGGATGTTGGCTGAAATTGTGCACACACAAAACACCCCTGTGGCCGCATTATGGGTGTGACTTAGCATCAGGCTTCGGAATGAGGTAGGGACTACCCACTGATCATGGTCAGCTAAGGATCTCCTCACTGACAAACCGTCTTGGATTCGGAACATTTTTGGACATTTCATCAACACTCTGAGGTCCTCTTTCCCTATGTAATCGGTATCCGTCAGTGGAAAGTTCTCAGGGTCCTCAATGTGTTGATAAAACATACCAATTATTGGATCCCCTTTTTGAGCCATAATCAAATCAGCATCTGGGGTCTCCTTACTCCATTGTGCAGTTGAGAGTTCATTGTGAGCATTTGTCTGGGACCTAGTGATAGCAGTGACCTGGATTTCCCCCCACAGGGATGCTATCTCAAGTAGATCTCCTTGTATGGCTCCAGTTTTGGCCAGCTGATCAGCTAGGTAATTTCCAGTTTTGTCTGGTCCCTCTACTTTAGAATGACCCTTGATCTTTTTCCAGTAGATGGTCATCACATTCGAGGTGACCAGATCATCAATATTTTGAATTAATTTTCCATGTTTCAATGATTTGTTATTAGAACATAGCATGCCTCTGGTTTTCCAGTTAACCAGGTGCTCCACGAACCCGTTCCGTACATAATCCGAATCTGTAATTATGACCAGTTCGTGGAGTTGGTGTTGGACAGCAGTGAAGATAGCTTGATGAACAGCCATCAACTCTGCCACTTGACTACTTTGGGGACTGATTTTGTACCCAGCAGAGGGTTCTGGGGCATCATTCACCCATGCATTCCCTACGCCGGCCACAAGTTCTTTTTCCCCGTTGTTGTAAACATGGTAGGAACATCCATCCACATAGACAGTGGGCATTCCCTCACACTTGTCTTCTTCAAAGACTTTGTGTGGGGAATTAATGTATGCCTCCATGTTGTCCTTGATTTTAAGACTTTCGTCCGTGAGACAGTTTTCTCTGGCACAATCACGCAAGTCAGCCAGACCTTGCGCGAGGGGACTCTTCTTGTTTTAGCCATATCTGACCTCCACAGGAAAGCCTTGCATTGACAGAATCCAGGAAGTAATTCGGGAATTACTCACATTTCCGGCCCGGGTTCTGTCACTTTGGAGATATTGCAGAGGCTGGTGTGGAGTCTCCACTATGATGTGTTCCCCCTGGATAAACGGGCAGTAATTCTTCAATGCCCACACCGTTGCCAAGAGTACCTTCTCAGAATTGATGAATTTTTCCTCCACAGAGGATAAAGTTTTACTCGCATAGGAGATTACTTTATTGACCTTGTCATGCTTTTGATATAATACTGCAGTCAAGCATGTATTTGAGAACCCTGTCTCCAAGAAGAACTCCTTATTTTTGACAGGGTAAGCTAGGCAAGGCGCTTGTGAGAGGCTTCTTTTGAGTTGTCTTACTGCTTCGGCTTGTTCTGGACCCCACTCCCACTTGTCCCCCCCTTCAAAAGATGGATCAGGGGTCTTGTGATCTCTGCGTAATCCTCAATGAACTTTCTGCTGTAATTAGTTAGTCCAAGGAGGATTCTTAGTTCCCGCAGAGTTGTGGGGTCTTTTAATTTCTGGAGTGCTTCCACTTTCTTTTCCTGGGAACAGAGACCCTGAGGAGAAATCTCATGCCCCAAGAAATTGACACGGGTTCTACACCACTTTGCCTTTTGAAAGGAGAGTTTTGCTCCGGCAGCCCTCAACTGTATCAGAACATAACGTATCTACGCTATGTGTTCCTCCACAGTTGAGCTTTTGACTAAAACATCATCTACATAGGTCAGGTTACCCCTTTCACCCAGGTCAGGCATGGCCTTGTGCAGAAAAATGTTGAATTCAGTGCCGGAGTTGATGTATCCGAAAGGGAGTCCGGGTCCATGTGTACTGCTGCCCCCCGAAGGTGAAAGCCAGCTTGTATTGGTCCTCCCTACTGACAGGTACAGTCCAGTACCCATTGGTCAGGTCTATTGCAGTGAATACCTTTGACCCCTGGATCTGGGCCAGCCCTTGGTCAAATGTAGGGAAGAGGCCATCGGAAGTATGGACCCGTTTGTTGAGCTCCCTAAGGTCGGCGCAGAGTCTCCACTGGCCATTTGGTTTCAAAATCCCCAGCACCGGATTATTAAAGGTGCTGTGGACTGGACAAATTATCCCACAGGACTCAAGGTTCTTCATTATTTCAGTAAGGGACTCCATTGATGCGGGAGGCAATCTATATTGCTTCACAAACACTGGAGTCATGCCAGGGTCTGTGGGAATTGTTGTTGTGTGGATGTCGGTGCGACCACAGTCATATGAGTCCACCGCAAAGAGATTTTGAAAATCTAAGAAAACTTGTTTCAACTTTTGCTTTTGCTTCAGAGACTCACAGGCATCGGCTAGGTTGCCTCTCTCTTCAACCATCTGCCTGAAGCCTGGAAAGACTTCTGGTTTTGCTATCTCAGCAGCCTCCTCCAGCTGGGTGGAGAAGTCCCTGGTCAAAGTGCTGATTTGGACTGGTGGCTTCAGATGGGGAAGGCAGTCCTCGCGGACCTGGAAAATCACCTCATCCCTCCTGAAATCACAGGTCATATCTTCCTTGCCATAAGGGCAGGAAGTGTACACCAGGAAATTCCCCCCATGCCGGGTGAAGATCCTGTCTGGTGTTGTGTCATCGTCGCTATCACTGTCAAAACAGTCCTTGGGGATGGGTCCTAACAGTTCATTACCTAGATCTATGGAAAAATGTCGGTCATCAACCGCCATTCCAATAATGGTGCTTGTGCCCAGAGTGATACTCTTTAAGTTGCTGTTATCCACCTCTATTAGAATGGTGTCATGTTCTATGTTGACTAGTGGTGTTGGGTTTACCCCCAACCCTTGCTGTTGGAAATAAGCATTAAGATGAATATAGGCATCAGGGTTTTTCAATTTCTGTCCTCTATTACCTTTCACTTCCAGTGAGAATTGTCGGTCCATTCTGGGATGGTGACTTCCTCTCCAATCTGAATTTCAACTGCATAAGGAAGCAGTTGAGCTGACCTAAATGCTTTCTCTGGGTCATCAAAGCCCATGGGATTGCCCGCTAATTGGGACCAGGCTTTGAAGTTTATTAGGTCCAAACAAATGGCAAAGCGATTGAGAATATCACTGCCTAAGTAAAATGAAGCAGGGACATCTTGCACGACCCAACAATTATGGACTGTGCCCTCGTTGCCTGTGGAAATTTTGAGCATACACCTGCTAGGCAGGAGATGTTTGGAATTGGGTGTTTCCAGATCCATTTCCCATTTGTCTATCAGTTTAAATGTGGGAATGGCTGGATCTTTTGGGAGTTTGCGGAACATGGCTTCGCTGATGAAGCTCTTACCGTTGTTCACACACACTCGGTCGAGAACAGAGTCCTTCCCTTCATTTAACTGAATAGGGATGAACAACTGCTCTCCAATTTTCTGAATATCAGCCAGGCTGTGAGCTGATTTCTCATCCTTCTGGACTATAGGAGTGGGATTTTCTGATTGTGAATTTGTAAAGAATTTCAGAGTTTTTCCTTCCAGTGTGGAATGCCACCTTAGACTGGAAGGAAGGTTGATTTTAGAAATAGAGAGGACTCCCCATCACCAGTTTGTTGTCCTACTGAAATAACTGTCATGTCTGGGATTTGATAATTCTGGAAGTGAAATTCTATTTGGTCAGGTTTTTGTTCAACCATGTGGCATGTGCCGTTTAAACTAACATGGTTGACACTATGTTTCAATTTTATTGGTCGGTTAGTCTGGGTCCAGAGGACCTTGTTTACACAATCTATTAGGGGTGACAACCTACGCAGGACATCATTCCTAGTAAACAAGGGGTGCCCTCTGGAGTCACAACTATGACCGGGTTCTTCACCTTGTGTCGCCCAATTTTAATGTCCAAATCCGCAGTCCCCTCGACGGGAATTTCCTTCCTGTCGAAGTTCTGAAGTTGTCCAGGAAGAGGGGTGAGAGGAATTTGGTATTTCTCCTCCCTTCCCGAATTCAGTTGATCAAAGGCCCTTTTTGACAGAAGAGTGGCTTGGGATCCAGTGTCCACCAGTGTCGAAATTGTACATTGCCCCTGTATTTGGACTGGGGAATAAAATCTTCCCTCCTTTTCCTCAAGGGGGCAAAGATAATGTACATTTTTGGACAACTGGTGGGTTAGTTTCTTGGTTTTGGACACTGAAAGGAAGGTGATTTGGGCAGGATTCTGTTTGGAGTCTTGGGAATCTGAAAGAAAAAGGTGGCAGCTAGCTATGGGGGATGTTTTGGGTTCCCCTAGTTCTGATTTTGGGCCGCCCCCCCCTTTTTGGAGGCAGTCACCAGGATGGGTTTGAACCAGGGGATTTTCATGCTGGTGATTCTGGGGTTTGATGATGGGCGTGGCTAACTCAGTCCCCACATCTACCCAGTCTGAATTTGGATCCTTTGGAACCCAATTTTCTTTGGGATGGGTTCCCCCCTCTCTGAAGGAGAAGATCCTGTTCCCAGGATCCTCTGAGGATGCCTCTCCTTTAAACTGGAAGACTTGTACCTTCTCCTCAAAATGGGTCTTTTTGGGCTCTTTATTTCTCCTACCCCCCCTCTGCTCCTTGGGTGACAGACTTTCGGGGGCAGGAGATTTTGGTTCCGGTTCTGGATTCCAGGGGCTTTTTACCAGTGGGGAAGGAAGCTTCCTCCAGGGCTTTACACCCCCCTTCCCCTTGTGCCTCCTCCCTGGGAACCGGTGGGTTGTCGGGGTTCTTCCCCTGTCATTGCTCTGGAGCACCAGGTCCTGGATTTGAGGCATTCTGCGCCGCCATGCTCATCTGAGGGTTCTGTTGAGCCCTCAGCATGCGACCCAGATCCTGTGACATGTTTTGGACCTGGCGTTCTAGTTGGGACACCCGCTCGGGCTGGTACGGGGTCCTCATGTCTCTCCTGGGCTGATCCCGGGAAGGGTAGCTATCCCTTCCCCCAAATACCCAGGGTTGGGAAAGTTTGGGTACCCCTCCACCCTTGACCTCCCCTCTCCCGGATTGGGTTGTCTGGGCTCAGGAAAGTGGGGAAAGAAGGATGGATTGTTTTGGGGGATAAAGTTCTGCGGGTACCTTGGGAATAAATTCTGTCCGGTATTTGTGGGATTACTGCCCTCCTGGGAGAAGTGAGGAGGGAAGTTCCCTGGGTTAGCTGCTGTCTAGTTGGATCCCTCTCCCCCGCCTTGGGCTTGAGGAGTCCACACATAACCCAGGATGGTTCTATTGCCCTTGTAGCGCGGGCTGATGTAGTCAGGGGAGTTAGGGGTCACATTTGTAGGACTACCTCCCTGCCTCCCTGTTTGTGATTGGCCCGAGGGCCTTCTAGGTTTGGGGTTGTTTTGATTCTGTGCAGGCAGGTTTTTAGGCCCCCCATCTCTAAATCAAAAATGGGGGCAACCTTCACCTCTGCCACTTTAGCAGCAGCAGGGGTGTTGGTTGTTTTGGGGCTTTTGGGACTATGTTTGTTTTCCACTGGCTTTTGCACCTCATAAATGCGTGTGGCTTGTTCAATGACCCATTCTAGTGATCTTTTCTCGTGAAAGTCCCTCACTAGCTGGGTCATGATGTACTTAGGGAGAGCATGGAAGAAAGTATTTACAAACTCTTTGCTGTCAGTGCGCACCCTTCTGGTGGTCTACGCAAAGGCACGCTTTAATTCTTGCACAAATTATTGTGGGGCCTGATCTTCCCCACATTGCAAGTTATAGGCTGCATTGCGAGCCTCCTGAGGATTCCTGTGCACAGAAAAATGTTTCAAGATGGCTGCCCTGTAGGTGGACCATCTGGAATGATTCTGATCCTCCAGCCCCGCTCTGCTGTCCTTCAAATGGAAAGTCTCCATCTTTTGTTCAAAGAGCTCAAGGTGCTCCCAAACCAAATATTTCGCATTCTTATGATAGGGCGTAATGACGCTCCTAATGGCCTTTATTTGTTTTAGGGGATCCTTGAGCAAGCCCCTCTTGACCTTGTTGGCTTTTTTGGTTCGTGTGACCCTGGTCCACTCATCCTCTGACTCAGAGGCACTGCTACCAGAGGTGCCTGTCTGGTTTTCTAGGCTCTCCCGGATTTTGCGAGCTTGGGAATGGCTGGAAGAATGTGGGGGCCTAGTTTCTTGAGTCCTGGGGCACTCAGAGGAGTCTTCTGATTCCTCCTTGCTCCCAGGATTGGCAGAGTACCTCCCCCCCACTGTCCTAGCTGGGCAGAGGTTTTCAGGATGCCCTTAGTGGGCCTACTCTCATGGAGTTCCCCACTAAATTTGACCATCTGGTCTCTGTGCAAATTATACCTTTGAGGGTCTATATCTCTGACCCTCCCCTCATTGGAGTCTCCGTGATCAGAGAAAATGGCACTAGCACTTGGGAACCCATACTCAGATGTCCGCCCATCCATTCTTGTGAGGTGCTAATCAATGAGCCCCATATTCCTCATTGGATTGAAGTCTGCCATCCCCGTGGCCCTTGGCTCATGTGCAGTGGACATGGGGGTGGCAGAGTCCATGGGGTTGAAGAGATGAAAGCCTCTGGTACTAGGTTTCCTGAGGTTATGCTCAGGTGTTTCCCTTTCCTAGCGGACCTCATCTCTCTCAGCCCCTGCTCCCTGTTGCCATGCAAGAACCTGACCTTTTTTGTTCCTCTATCAGGGCCTTACTAGTCTCTATCAGTTGTTACTGCATAGATATCTATCTGTGGAGACGGTCATTTTTCTCACAGAGATCCTCATTGTCTCTCTGTGCTTCCTGTGTCATTTTAGAGTACTGGGCGAATTTTTGCTGCAGGAGGGTTACCTCCTGAGTCCTGTCCTTACTGGCCTGGTCACTCTTTGCCAGAGCATCTTCCATCCTCCTGGAGTGCTCTAACAGTTTTGTGTAATCTTTTTGGAGATCACCCAGTCCCTGGAGGGCCAGGTAATTTTCTTCCATCTTATCTTTTAGATAACTGACCTCCTAGGCTAAGGTGTCCCGTTCCTGAATGAGAGTTCCCTTTCCTGAATGAGAGTACCCCTCTGTGCAGCCAAGTTGTCTGTTTGTTTTTGGAGTGCACCAGCTTTCTGGCGCTCCTCATCGAATTCGGTCTGGGTGTCAAGTTCTTTGAGAATTTATTTATTATTCTCTTCTTTTTCTTGGTCTAGGCGGTTTTGCAGGGTGACTACCTGCTCTGTGCATGCTCTATTAAAATGTATTTGCTGTTCCAGCTTTTTCTGGCTCTGCAGCAGAGAGTCCAAACTTTCTTGGCACTTCTTCTGCAGCGCCAGTACTTTGGTATCCTGCTCTACCTTCGTCTGCTGCAGGATATCCATATCTTCTTTTATTTTGATCAGGTACTGCCTGGTTTCATTTTCTGATTCATGGCTCTTTTGTAGCCTTTACTCTGCAGAGTCCAGATCAGTTTGGACTTTTTCTAATGATTGTAGTTGCTTGTTTGCCAAATCTAGGTTTTCGGCATATTTATCCTGTATTGTTCCAAGGTGGAGGTACAGATATGCTGCTTTTTTGCTATCTTACTTTGCTCTTCTTTTACCTTAGGGGCCATATACAGTTCACTCAGTGCCATATGTAATGGACCCTGACCGTGCCATATATTTAATCCTGTTGCAGTGGCCTGTTTTTTGATTTCCAGCAACCACACATTCTGATCCTGATCTGTCCATTCACCCCTGACAAATAATTTGTGCAGTAGGTGTTCCTTTGCCATATTGATTTCTACCAAGGTCGCCATTTACAGGAGTTTATTTTATTTTTGCAAAACAGACCAACTTACTTAGAGCGTTCCTATTGAAGGGTGCTTTTCACAGTGTAACACAGTGTGGTAGCCCAACAGGGTTTATGTACCCCGTTAGTTAGCACACTTTATTAAGCTGTCACAAGTGGTATGTCTAATTGGGAAATCCCGGCACAAGCCCCCAATCTTGTAAGTGATTTCAATCCGGCACGTCACCTAAGTCAATGCCTAGCGTGGGATGCACAGCTGAAACCCTTAAATATTTATTTGTGTCTATAAGTTCTTTTATTCTGAACGATGTACCACTTATATCATGCCCCTGTCTTTTAACTCCCTCCCCCTGGTCACACCGAACCAGGAATCAGGCTGGTTTGCAAAGTTAAAATATTTATTTATGATTTGTACAAGATATTTCACATTATTTTTAATGGTTATACAATAAGCACCAATGGGGTGATGCCACACTAAACAATCTTTAATCACAAGGAGCAATGATGGGAAAAATAATGCAGCACAGAAATAGTACTTTTGAGTATGGGTTCAAATCAAATGGCAATGTGATTACTATTTCCCCCTGCACAGACCTCAATCCCCCCCAATATGCAAAGAGAGAGAACAGGTTTCAGGAATGCAGAATTCAAGCAAATGTATCAATCCCAATTTCCCCCCAGCAAACACCAGTGAAAAACAGAATCGATTGGCAAACTTGTCAAAAATGGTTTAAAGTTGGTTTTGAATGAATGGGTAAAACAATGAAAATGGTTTTAATTCACTGAAATTGTTGAAATACTAATGGGAGCCACTTTGTATGGTTTCAGATGAACACTAGCAATGATTTGAGAGTAATAAGCAAGTTGAAAATGTAATTTTGAGATTGGGTGCAATGAAGAGCTATTATTTTACACGTTTTAGATTTTAGTCAAACGAAAAATTTGTGGCAAACTTTTCCATGTGACGTAAACGAGATCTCGGGAAAACTATAAGGAGTTGAGAAAGCATAGGATGTTAGCTACAAGTTGACACTTAAATTTCATTTCTAGCTTAAAAGATGAAGAAGTTATGGACGTTTTCGTGGAGGTTGTTTTTTTTTAGATAGAGGCAAAATGTAAACAAAGATGCGCTTTTAAAAGTACAAACAAGGTTCTTTACACTAGGGATGGACTATGAAGAAACAAACTACACAACAGCACAGACACCAGACCAGGACGTCTCTGAATGTTTTTTGCCTCCCGAGACGCTTGCCTTCTTCAGCGCAAAGATGATTTTAACAATATGATTACAGAAGGACTATAGGATAAGAGAGAGAGTTCAGGTAAGACAAAAAGGATTTCTAACAATACAGTTCTGGATATAAAATATATTTGATTTTGATAGGGATGACTATGGACAGTACATAGGCTAGTGACAATCCTATACTATGGATACTCACTATCAGGATATTTAATATGCCCTTCTGGTTTTGAAGATGATTCTTTGGCAGGCAAGCAGTTACAGCACAGCCTGGCTGCTTCTTTGGTTTCCCCTTTAAGTTGAGGGATGGGTTCTGGAAGTTAGGCCCAGCTGAAAATGGTTCAGCTATGCTCTGAGCCTTTCTGCTTGCAAACTTTCAGGAGTCTGGAACAAGGAGTATGAATGGATCTCCTTCAAAGTGCTTCACCAAATTCGGGATGGTGGGTGGATCAGTCTGTTTTTCTAGGTACTCAGCTGTCTCTATTTATGTGTTTGATAAAGGGGTGGGTATGCTGAATTATCCTAGGCGCACCCCCTAAGTAGTCTATTGGCTAAAGTCTGCTCTCTCCCTTGATTGGAGGAGAAAACAGGTTGTCATCATGATGATGTGGTTTATGAGGCAAAACATCCTCCCCTTTGCCTTTTACATATAAAATCTATTTTTGATATAATACATCTTTACATGTGTACAATCTTTATACCAATGACTATACATAGATCACATATTCTGTGGAGCGAAGCCTCTTCCAATCCTCGTTGCGGTAGAATCTTGGGTCTGGATTTGACAAATGTTCACACTTTTTGTCTGGGACACAATATCTGATTTGTCCACAATTTTGTACATATGTGCGCATGATATCTGGCCATAATCGTATGAGGTTTCATGCTTCTGACATAAATACAATTACAAAACCAGAATTTTCACTGTGACTTCCCTGAACATCACAGAGAGTTCTGGCTCCTTTTAAAATGTGCACAGACAAATCACATTAACACTGCTACTAATTCGATAATTTTTACAAATTCGCACAGTCCTTTATCAGTCTTTTTAGAAATATGCTTTCTGTGCTTTGTGAAGCAACAAAAATGTCTGACTACATCTCCATCTCCATCTCGTAGCTCAAGAGAAATCTCTGCCCTCTTCCCCTGTCAGAGGCCACTGTTGACACTTTACAATCTGCATATCCTTTCAGCCAAGGAAGGTCCATTGTCTCTCCCAGGAGCAGCCCTAGCACCCCTCCCCTCTTAATCAACACCTGAATGTGAGTTCCTGGTCCAGAGAACAGAATGGAGGTGCCTTGCCCAGTGGGGGGAATTTCTTTGTAGTTTTGGCTTGCATTAGGCTTACTTTAAAAGTCACTTTGTTAAATTTGTCTTTGTTGAAAATAAAACTTGCAATTTTTAAACAAGCAACTAGAACTCTATTTCCAGTCTCTAAACCATGGAGATTAAATAGTTGCAACCTATCTTACTTTTGATAACACGTCACTTAATTTATAGACATTTGATTTCAATTGCACAAGTTTAAGCTTCTGATGCAACTAATGACAGCTGTCATACAGGTGGCCGCTGGTACTGCGCCCATATTTTGACAGATTTTCACAGGCAAGCACACTTTTTACTGTGTATATTTTGATGATAGATTCTGCTTTTCCTGACATTGTGTGTTCATAATGATTCCTTGAATGAAGTGGCGGGTAACACCCAGCAAAGATATTGGATGTTTTGTGTTGTTTTGGTCCGGTATTTTGTATTTTCAGCAACCAAGAAAAAGGGGATTTAAGAACAATTTCTGGGTTTCCTTCAATAAAACACTGCCTTTCCTGCAGTGTTCTTTTTTCCTTGGTAGGCAGCCCAGTAACATGTTTCAGCAGTGAGGTCTCCTTTCCCCTACTGACAACAGGCAAAGTAAATCTGGCAGCCATCTTTTCCGGTTTCAAAGCGCAATTCTCATAAGTTTTGGCGCGCATAGGGCTTTTGCGGCCATTTTGGGTGATTCTTTCACCATCAGCACACAGGGATGTCGCAGGGAAGAGCCTAGTGGGATAAAACATCCCACAGGTAGGTCCAAGATGCCACTTCGGCACCAACATAGAGAAATGAATGTAGAAGAGGGACTGCCAGTAGTTCCTTCGGTGAAAAATGCACTAGCCATGTGCGGCCAGGCAGCCAAGGATTCTCAGTGCTGCAAAAGTAACGCTACTAACACAGGAAGTCTTCTCTGCCACAACTGCCCTTAGAGACCCTTGGCTGTTTGTTTCTCCATAGGTATGGGGATCGTGAATGCCATTTGGCAGTGGGAAGGGGGCACTGGGATACCACCAAAGAATGTCAGTGTGTTGTGTGTTCGATGTATTGCAGTGATCTATGGTGGCAATTAGAGGGTGTGATATATTAAGAAGTTTTATGAATTAAGACCAGAAATTTATTTTCTTCCTGACAGACGAAACCATGCGTAGCAAGCAGGTACCTTTTTCAAATGTTTATTCTTGGCTTGTACACATGTTTTCCGGATTGAATTCTGTTGCATTTTATTTTACAGTGTGTATAGATGAATTAGTATCTGTGTGTGAAATGTGTGACTTTTTCCCCTTTTATTGTTTTTAGTGTTAGAAACCTCTGCCATTTTTCTTGAGCCATGTGGAGCTTAGCACACCCACGAATCAGAAATTCCACAAATGTGCAGTGTACACCCCTGATGAATGTCTTATGGAATGGGTGATAAGGACTAAAAAATGTTGCGCTAATTATTGTGTTACACAAATTGGATTATTATACATTTGGTTTTTTTTTTCCAATTGTGGTGTAATGAGTTTTTCAAGATTGATGTTTTCAGAATATTGTCATTGATTGTGTGCATTGTGATTTTTGTATTGTTTGTTGTTCTGTGGGTTTTATTAAGCTTTTAAATATATATTTTGTATTTTGCAACAAAATTGAAAATCAAATCATAATAATAATTAAATTATTAATTTTATGTATATGCTATTAAGTTAATTTTTTCTGGATTTAGCATTTATTTGCTTTTTGGAGGAATTAGTCACCGGATTTCTGTCTATTTGTTTTCTTTTCTCTTCCTTATAAAATTATATCAAAGGTAAAGTAAACATGATATGCGTTATTATGTGGCAAAACTGGCCTACACTCAACGTAAAACATTCCGGTTGCATAATAACACTTATCATGTTTCCCTTACCATTGATGCCAAGTAAACAATGTCATGCCACATTAAGACCACATATGCAGACTGGCACTATACTTTCTTAATATGGCATGGCATTTTTTACTTGACATCATGGGTAAAGCAAACATGATAAGTGTTATTATGTGGCTAGACTAGACTACATTGGTGGTGTCAGTCTGCATGTACTTTCTTACTGTGGCATGGCATGTTTGTACTGAGCATCAAGGGTAAAAGTAAGCATAACTGTGATTACGTGACACACTAGTCTATGTTGGTAGAGCTAGACTGGATATACTTTTTTTCTGTGGCACAGCATTTTCTATTGGCTGGGAGTCCTTATATGGTAATACTTGCAGATGTTGGTGCAGAGTGCATGGACATGTATGGGCACAGCCAGCATGAAAATAGTTTACATAATGGCATATGTTGTGGGAAAAGGCATCATGAAAAGGCATTGGAAAACGCTCCTGTGCACAGTTGGTGACTTGCATCTGTTTTTGTCTTCATTTGCTACCATACAAAATCGATTGCAAACTCTGTGGCTTTTTGCCCAAATGTTCACAGAAAGTTCTGTATGATGCATGATTTTAACCCATTATTTTATTCATTTTCTTGGGGGTGGGGGGCTCCCTGAATCCTCCTTATTTGGTTTGGGCTTCCTCACTGCACTTGTCACTCATGCATATTCGGCGCAAACATCAACTGCAGTGCAAGAATTCACCAGCCGCCACTGATTAGGATGTCCTCCAAGGGGATCTCCCACAGCTCAGGTTCTCTCTCCACCTGTCTCATGGTCACGGGGAAGGGGCTCCTTTCCGCATGATGAAGGGAACACACTCTTTCACAAAAGCAGCACAGCATCTTGGCCCTCTTTCCCAACATCTTCTTAGGGGTGGGTGGAAGAGTACTGAGTGCTGACTGACCTTTACGTTGTCACACTCTCTCATGCTAATCTATGTGTGGGGCGGGCCTACCAGTGAGTGATGTATCTGCCCTGGCTCCTGCCTGACAGAGCAAGGATTAGGAAAGAGGCTGGTGCCATTGTGCGGGATTCTTGTCATTCTGATGAGCTCCAAAGCAACAAACATCCTAAGTGTACATCCTAAGCAAAGAATGTGAGGTGTTCGAGGAGGGATTGGTAGCTCCGGGAGACAATAGCATTTACCCAGTGCATCTCCAGGTGGCCCCTTAGAAGCGAAAGAGAAATCAGGCCATATCCCAGACACTCAAAGAGTTTCCTATGTAGAAGAAATCATTTACAAAATAAAAGCAATAGTTATGTGGTCTTATCTAGCCAGCATCCTAGTCTATTTCAATGTCACATTTCTCCTCACAATACATTATGCCAAAGTCTTAATGACACTTTACAATCTTCTTTCCATGATTTTGGAAAGCTAATGTTAAAAGTGTGATGCTGCATCCCAGAAACAAAATCTAGTGTATGACATGTTCTACCTCAAGTAGAGCACTTTGCACATTGCTGCTCCTCTCAATGTGCTGTATCAAGTGGAAATGGATTATTAAAGTATTGTTTAGGAGCGATGAGACAGGTGTGGAGCATCGTTGCAATAAAATAGAATGGGGTAAAGGCTGCCCCGTACAGAAATGCGACTCAGCTCTGAAATGGAAAGACTTGGAATAATCATTATCCATGTGGAGGTAGGGGGTTTTGCAGGGACGGTTCATCCATAATGGGCAAAGGGGTGCCATATGTTAGGAAAGATTTCCCTTAGGGGCAATTTTCCCTCCAATTATGGACCCCCAAACTTTTGATTTTGTTTGGCTTACCTAACCTGACTTTTGCCAGTGGAGCACAGCCTTCAGCTGCACTCCTCTGGGCTTTCACTCATTTGTTATGGGAAAACTGACACGTCCTTCAGGCTGTCAGTACTGTGAAACTATGCTTCCCTTAGTCTTCGACTATGTTGCCATTTCTTGGTAACTTTTTTTTATCTTTGTGCCAAGTACCTTACAGTACCATGCATGGGGTCCTTTTGTTTTGTGACCCTAGCTGCCCTCTAAGAATTTTCTGGGGTTTGTACAAGTGTGCCTAGGACGAACTGGTGGCAGCAATTCACTTTTAAAGTATTTTTTACTTCGTTTTTATGGACCATACTGCGTTTACCACATTTGGCTCAAGACTGTGGACAGTGCCGAAAATGGCGGTCCCACAAAGTCCTTTGCTCTGTCCTTTGGCCATTTTGTCCCTTTGCCTTCCCCCAGGTCAAGAGACCCGGGTACTCCTTATTTGGGCATACAGCCTCCCACGAAAACCACATCTTTCACAGGCTCCTGCATGTCACGTGTGCTAGTGCCCAGGAAGATGGTTGGGACTGTCTGGTCCCAATCCACACTACTGGTGCCTGTATGTCTGGTAGGCCTGAATGATTGGAACCACCGTGAGCCACGACTGGCCCACTCATGGCGTGCATGCAAGGGAGCAGATCTTTCATTGGTTATCCTAGATTTGAGCGTGAAACGAATCTTGGATAAGAAAAGGGGCTCTGCATTCATTCCAAGTCAATCACCTGAAGTTCACACCAAACTACAGAAGGAACTAAGTATCCTGACGAAACAGCAGACCTGTGGGACGCCGGAGATGTGCTGGAAGGTTTGGCACCCTGACCCAGCTGTTGTCCCAATGGACCCCTGCTTTTGTATCGTACCATGAAGGCCTGCAAGGGCGCTTTGACCCTTTGGAGTAGTGGGACCAACTTCTCTCAGCACCTCCTGCCCACCCTCGCAAAGAGCCTCTTCGGAAGTGTTCCTGGGCCATCCAGCAAACTGACCAGCTCAAACCCAGGCTATTGTATAGGAGCGCTGCCGCCCCGAGTTGAGGCTTAAGACATTGGGAATCGCTTACTTGTGGTCCTGGGTCCTCTCCCGCCAACTGTTGTCCTAGCTCCTCCGGGTTGCGATTTATGAGAGTGGCCCATGCCACCAGCATTAGTGGTCCCTGTGCCGCCCGCTGTGGTGACTGCCGCTGTAAGTTCCTGCAGACCTGCCTAGCGTTTAGAAATCCATCTTAACACCATCCAACCAAAACACTCACCCGTTGTGGAAGATCTGCAGATTAAACTGTGAAAGGGAAACATGGTTTTCCTTTGACATTTATGTTGCCCAGCGCACATGTTTAATGGGCTATGCACGTCCCGGTGCATTTTGCTTCCCCATCCTTGCATGGCCCATTAAATATGCACAGTGGGGAACTGCACGTCTGAATGTGCAAGGGGGCATTTGTGGACCTCCCGACACTTCAAGTCTCAATGGGGCACTGGCAAAGTGGCGCTCTGACTCATGCGCGCATGTACAGTCACCAAGAAGTTCTATTGCACTTCCCAGTTCCTGTTTTTTTTTGTGAGAGCCAGAGGGCCACTGGAGGTGGCATTGGGGGTGCTTCAGGAGCAACATCAGGACCAGGGCTGAAGGTAAGTGGGGTGTGTGTGTGTGTGTGTGTGTGTGTGTGTGTGTATATATATATATATATATGAGTGAGTTTATGCTGTTTAAATGAGCGAGTGAATGATACGTGAATGAGTGCTTGAATGAGCAAGTGAATGAGCGAGTGAATGTGCGCGTGATTGTGTTGGGAAGGGAAGTAGGGGAAGGGATGGGTAATTTATACTGGGCATAAAGGATAAAGCAAGAATAGTAAGTCTCATTATGTGCCCAGACTGGCATTTTGTGTCATGATTCGCCGTTTACGCCCCTTTTGGACTTCCTGGTCCATGGTGCACCGCAACTTTGGAGCCGCTATACTCCCAACATGGCCGCCGGCTCAGATACGTAGCGGTACAGTGTTTACGCGGGAACTCTGGCTTCCTAGAAAACAGGCACGCCCCCGCGGTGCTCCGCGTCTCAACGCTCCCTTTCGAGTTCACGTCTAGTGTACTCGCTCTTTCCTTCTCTGAGAACCTACCATCCGATATCCTCCCTTCCTCTTCTCCCTGAAGAGCAAGTGCGACCTTCACCTCCGCTGAGGCTGCTATTTCCATCCTTCCTGGACTCCAACCCGTTTTTTCCATGCTCGCTGTCTTCCCCTGTCCCCTGCGAGCTTATTGTTCCCTTCCTGGTTCCGCGCATCATCCCGGACATAGACTTCCTGACTATTACCATTCCTGGAATCCTGAACTCATGTCTCCTTCCGAAACTGCCTACGGTCCCCACACTGGATATGGAAGACCACCGGCCTTACTTGTATAAATCCCGGACGTCCCGGAACGCTGAAAGGCCTCCAAAGAAGAAGACGACCAAGGGCAAACAGGTGAGAACAGGGGCTGAGTATGACATTTTGGTGCAGCCAGTCAAGCCATTTCTTACTGTGGCATGACATTTTTCAATGGGCATCTATGATAAAGCAAGCATGCTAAGCGTTATTATGTGGGTATACTGACATTTTGGTGCAGCCAGTCTAGCTATAATATCTTACTGTGGCATGGAATTTGTTCCTGGGCATCTATAATACATCAAACATGATAAGTGATATCACTTGTCGGACATGTTTTCTTATTGTAGTATGGCATGTTTCCAACAGGAGTATGTTCTCACGTGTGTATACTGACAGAGACAGCTTGGACATGTTTTCTTATAGTAGCATTACTGGCATTGTGTGCAAAGCATACATGAGTGTTTTCTTATATGGGAATACTGCCATATATAGGTTCAGCCAGCATGGAAATGTATGGGCACAGCCAGCGTGAAAATATTGGTTATACTGGCATATACAGTGGTCAAAGGCATCATGAAAAGGGGCTGGGCAAATGCTTCTGTGCAATGTTGGCGACTTGCATCTATTGAAGTTTTTCATGAGTTACAGCTACAAAACCGTTTGCAAACTGTTTTTTTTTTACCCAATTGTTCACAGAAAATGTGATGTAGTCCTACGTGATGCACCAATTTATCCATTATGGAAACATGTTCTCGGTGAGACCCCGACCCCTTGATACCCCCATTGATTGGTTCGGGTCCTCTCACTATGCTTGGGCGCCCACGCATATGTGTAGCTAATATTTACACGCCCCCAATTTAATAAGTCACCAGCCGCCACTGGGATTTTGAAGGGAAAACCTTCACTCGCCAGTGGACTAAAGTGCGTGCCAGATCTCTGTGAGAGAAAGGCCACCCACCGTTAGAGCTGGGAGATGCGGAAGTGTGGTGGGGTGGCGCTGAACAGCAGGGATTAAAGCCTGCCAGTATACGTACATGTATCCGCAGTTTAAAATGTAAGGAATTTCCGCTTGACAGCACGCGCTATTTCCAGTCAGCCCAGACACTTCTACCCAGGAAGAATTTATCACCCGATAGCAGAAAAATCCAGAAGCTTCGTCCCCCGAATTAACATCTCCTAGCGAGTGTTCACTGTGTGCACATGACTACACAATGCTGAACCACTCAGGTGACATTTGCCAGATATTTGTTTTACCGCAGAACACGATAAGGCGCCAAATGGACATCAGGCCTCCATGCCAGCCGAGCAGGCTTCTGTTAAAGCAGCCAAGTTACCTTGAGGGTGGCAAGTCCATAGAGCGGAGGGGGGGGGGGGCGTAGGGTGGGAAATAGAAACTGTCCACTGCCCAGGAAGCTGTGCGATTTTCAGTAGACGCAGTTCCCACTAACTGATAGAGCAATCCAGACGATGGCTCGCCAGAAGAATGCCACGAATGCAAGAATGTGACATCCAGCCTTCTCAGCCGGGACGCGCTCACTGAGTCGTTGTTTTAAAATAGCATTAGCTATTCAGCTTCTAAGTAACAACATGTTTTGCTTTTCATTATCATTTATAAGAAGCACATTATTTATTTTCAAGCGTAGTAATAAAATTCAGTGGCGTTCAGCTATTTATGCGAATTATCAGATTTAGGTTTCACTTTGCTGGTGGAGTTCTTTATTTGGGGCCCTCTTGCCCTCACAGCAATACATCTAGAATAACACCAGAGGTTATCAATTACCTTACAACAGGGGGAGAAGTCCACTGCATCTCCTGGCGAGCCACACAGGCTTCAGGAAGGACATACTGGCCTCACCACACTAGCAATGTGGTCATTTTAGGATCTGGCGCCCTCCCACCCCCGGCAAATGTCGGCAACAGAAGGGGGGTTGGGCTCCAGGGGAGCCAGCGAAAATCAAAGCTGGCAAGATGTGGTGCCCATATATAGGGGCCTATGATTGGCACTTATTTTTAGTTTGGGCTATTAGGTGTCTCTTGCGACACCTATAAGCCAAAACATTGCATTTAAGAACATATAGGGAGAAATGGCATATGAGGAGGGACACAATGGTATGGAATGGTAATGTTTATTTATAAAGCGCCTATACATAAGGCAAATGTTTCAAAGCGCTCAAGGAGGGTGGGAACAAGGGGAAAAACAACAGTCGAATCAGAGCCCTTGAAATTCTGAGACGATAATAGTCTGTACAGGCAGAGTTAGTGCATATAATATAACTACAGTTGAAACACAGCAAATAGGCCTGGCGGCGACTCTGCAGTTTTACCATATGCAATTAAGGGGTGAAGACAGGGAAGAGCAGACAGATGATCTTCCGGCACAGTACATTCGGATCGTGCAAGTGCAGACGGATACAGGGAGGAGGAGGTCCAAGTGCAACCAGTCGGTGGAAACTGGGGCAAGTGCAGAGAGAGCCACTCTCTTTGGTCATTTCTCAAGTGCAGTGAGGGTGGGGCGAGTGCAGGGCCCGGAGGTAAGTGCGAGAGAAGATTGATGGGGGTGCCTGGAACCTGTGAGACTCTGAGGTGCACCAGGTGGCCAGTCAGCCAGCTGTGAGGAAGAGGAGGGGTAGAGGGAAAGAGCAGAGAGGTAGTTTAGCAGGGTAGAGGGAGAGAGAAGGAAGAGGAGAAGAGGAATGTCTTGAGTTTCTGGAACTTAAGAAGATCAGGCTCAAGAAGGATGGCGGCAGGGAGGCTATTCCAGAGGTAGGCACCTGCTGAGGATAAGGATCTCCCTCCAAATATCTGCTTGGAGAACCGACTCACTCGCAGAGGTTTGGAGATACATGAGCAGAGGGCTCGGGAGGGACAGTATTTAGATAGGCAGCATTGCAGATAGGTCACAGGCCCCAGAAAGCCTTGTGGACAATGCTGAGGGTCTTGAACTTGATCCTTGCAGCCACGGGGAGCCAGTGAAGGGATTTTAGTGCCGGAGAGATGCAGTCCCTGGGCTTGAGGCCAAGGATAAGTCTTGCGCTTCTGTTCTGGATGAGTTGCAGAGGGCGCAAGGCAGAAGCAGGGAGTTTGAGGAAGAGGATGTTGCAGTAGTCCAGCCTAGAGAGAACCAGGGCTCGAGAGACAGTGAGCCGCTGGGGAAAGTGAGGAAGGGTAGAGTACCTCTGAGAAGGTGTAGCTGATACACTTTTAGGGATGTCTGAAATGTGAAAAGAGAAGGAGAGAGTGGAGTCGAAGATGAACACCAGGTTTTTTGCCTTGGAGGTGGGTGCGGGCGCAGGGCCAAGGGAGGCAGGCCAGACTGAGAGTGGGAAGGCGAGAGCAGGGGTCCCAATGTGAACGATCTCAGTCTTACGGGCATTAAGGTCATTTGCCGCACACCAAGCCTGAGTAGTGGACAGACAATCAGATATGAGCGAGGAGGAGGAGGAGGCGGCTCAGGGTAGCGGCTCAGGGTAGCCTGAAAGATAGTTTTGTGTCATCTGGATAACACTGGAAGTTAGAGGTGAAAGTGTCAAACACACGTGTCAATGTAGCCATATAGACGTTGAAGAACCAGGGGGATAGGTTAGATCACTGGGGAACGCCACAGGTAGAGAGAGCGAAAGTCGAGTGAAAGGCTCCAAGTTCCACCTGGGATGGGCGGTCAGAGAGAAAGGAGGTTACCCACGCTAGAGCCTGACCTGTGATTCCCAGGGTGTCACAGAGGCATGTCATCAGGATGTTGTGGTTAACCTTGTCGAAGGCAGAGGAGAGGTCAAGAAGAATAAGGTCAGAGGGAGTGTTAGTGTTGAGGTTTGATAGCAGGTCTTCACAGGTGTTCAGAAGAGCAGTTTCCATGCCTCTGGATGCTCTAAAGCCAGATTGATGGTCATGGAAGTAACCAATAGATTCAGTGTGGAGGGTCAGCTGAGAGATAGCCAACTTCTCGAGGATTGTGCCCAGGAAACGAGTGATAGAAATAAGGTGGTAGTTTTCCAGAAGGGCGGGGTCGGCAGAGGGTTTCTTGAGCAGAGTGTGCACAAAGGAGTGTTTAAGAGCAGAAAATTCCAGTGGAAAAGGAGAGATTGCAGGGATCAGCCAAGAATGGGGCCAGGGAGTCAATATTGTCCTTAATTGTCTTGGAGGCGCAGGGGTTCATCTGTTTGGATGAAGCCTTCATAGACCGGACTTGTCTAGAGACCTCATCGGGTGTGACAGGTGCGAGAGAAGACAGGGGGATTGGAGGGGCGGCCAAGGGAGGATCTGGTGTTGGTGTGTGCTGCAGTGTGGAAGAGAGGGAGGAAAGGATGTCTTGGGCTTTTGTGATGAAGTGTGCAGACACGGCCGTGCAAAGGTCCTGAGTGGGTGTGATAGAAGAAGAGGCTGCTGTAGGATTGGCCAGTTCCTTACAGACTTTGAAAAGTTTGGCCGTGTTGCTTGATGCCCCGGAGATGCAGGCTTGAATAGAGACTCTTTTTGGAGCATATGCAGAGTCGGTATTGCCTTAGGGCGGCAGGCCAATTTGTCACATGCTTGCAGGTGTTGTTTGGTTATTTGCCTACCCATTGACTGCCCATGGCCTGCTAATCCATAGTTCCCACCCTTCCCCACCTTAAACACCTCCACATGGGAACTCTTTGATCTCACTTTAATCAAGCTTTACCATCAAACTTTGCCTGCCAGTGTTTTTTTCAAAGCAGCCTTCTGAAAGGTAATGAATTCATTGGAGTTATAACCCCCCTCTCACCTCGGCTAATGGTGTAATAAAAATGCCTTAACCAGGTCTGCCTTCAGCCACTCGATCTATAAGCACTCTGCAGGTCCTTCACTGAAGTCCTTTTAAAAACAAGCATTGGAAAAGCGAACTGTTTTGGCTTATGCATACGTATTAGGCATTTGCCAGGCACTGTGATTAGATTCCCAGGTACTCACACACTTGCACCTGCTACAATCAATGGCCAGCTACTAACTCTACAGATGTGCCTGGCTAGTGCCTTTCTCATGCCTTCACAAAAGCCCAAACTGATGGCATTGTCATTGCTTGTTTTTAAATGAAGGAGGACACAATTAAAGAGGGTACAGCAGGGGCAGAAGAACACGGCAGGCATGGGCAGGCTACACAGTCTCTCCCACAGCAGCGCCTGGGCAATGTGAATCACTTACTGCAGAATCCAGTATTTTTTGTGATTGGGCATTGCAGGACTGAGCACTCAAAGGAGGGCAAGTGTTATAAAGGATATTTTCAGGGCACTTTGGGTAAGTTACTTCATAGGTTCTTTATTGCGGTTACATCATGTTGCTAGTGAGGAACGCACTGTCTTCCATCACCCAGACTACATCTTCCAACTGCCTAGGATGGAACACCAACACGCCAGCATTCCCTCAGTCATGCATCAACACTCTCATCTCATAACATTCTCTCTGACCTCATGCAATCCAAACATCCATCAAAGCAGTTCACAATACACCTTCTTTCCTTAACAGAAATACACACTCAAGGCATTTCACAACACAACTGCCTTCTTTATCAGTCACACACACATCATTCACACTCACAAACTCAACTCCGAGCCTCACATGACACATGCTGACCACTCAGTCACACCACTCATCACTCATATCTTTTAAAGAGCAATGCCGTTCTGTAAATACAACTAAGCATGCACACATGCCTGCGGACCCACCTCCACTTGTAGTCCCAACAAAAAAAGATGGTCTCTGGAAAGAAGCGGATGCACTGCCAGAGTCCCTTTTCTATTTCCACAGCAGCTGTGGGAGCGGCATAGCAGAGCGGCACGGTGTGGAAGCCAGTGGAACACACAGGAAAAGTAAGTGAAGGGATTGAGGGCAAGGTGGGAGGAAGTAATGGGGGCCAGTAACGAGCAGCAGCCCACGTTCTGAGTAACCTTATTGGCTGCCGGGAAAATGGCAGGTGCTTATGGTACAAAAATCCTATCGGTCAGTATGAGAGCTGACCATTTCAGAGGCCAATTTACACAAACCAGTTTCTACTTTCTGATTTTATCACATAATTTCCAAAAATGAATGTGCTAAAGTTTGCTGTCACTAAGGATAGATGCATCCACCAATTTTCATTTACCTTACCAATTTTCAAGATAGGCATATTTATTATAGGTTATCCACTTGTTTGCTGATTTACCATGGAAGTCCTACCATTTATGGCAATGTGTTTTTATAGTGAATCATTTTATTATGTTGTGTGGTGTAATTAAAGGCCCCAAAGCAATGGAACTGAAAGGCCCACTGGAAAAATTACCTGCCAGCCTTCATAATCATAAAAAAATAACAGAACCTTCACACAGAAAATGGGCCTATTAAGGCAAACTGTGGCGCTTCTGTAAATAACACAACGATTGCGCTATGTGAAAAGGCCTACCTGTCATTACAAAAGGAAAAGCAGCCTTTTAATTCACAGTGGCAGAAGAAATGCAAAGGTCCCTTTCACGTGGAAAGCAGGATTTTTAAACACTGACACCAAAATGACTTTGTGTGGGCATTTACAGTGTAAAGCAAGACATGAGAAAAATGTTCCCCTGCTAACATAAAAAAGTCAGTGAAAAGACAGCGTGGTGAACAAGATGTAATGTATATTATGCTTCTCATGAAATATTGGCAACAAGTGAAAAGAAAATCTTTGTTTACACGGGTCACACGAAGACTTCCTGTAGGCCCGAGGCAGACCCTTTTGCTTGTTGTTGGGCAAACTTCACAAAGGACTCCCCCACTGAAAGCTTGGTTTGCATCCCAGCTTTTTACAACTGCAATAATGTGTGGCTGCTTAGAGGTGTTGAAAGAATACTTTCCCCAGACTTGGTGTCTCTGAAAGCTAATTTCTGTGCAGAGCAAATGTTTTAGCTCGTGCATAATTGGAATGTGGGTAGGGAGCCAGGGACGTCATTTAGGGGTCACAACTACGACCCCTCAGGTCTCCCTTGCTACACCTGTGGTCTCCCTTGCTACCCTAAAAAAAAGAAAAGTGTATTTTGTTTGTTTTTTCTTGTTTATGCAAGCTCCTGGGCTGTGGCTAGCACCACGTGGCTCTTTGCTTCTGGAGTGGCTGGCTTTATTGTTCAGGCCTCTTAAAAAGAAATTCAAACATATAAAAAAGAACAGGGGTTCCACAAGTGTAACACTTTCAGCAGTGAACCTAAATAAGGAAGAATAGTAATACCAAAAAATGTGTCTTTCTGGTATTCTATAGAATATTTGCTAGACTCATTAAAGGGTTTTTTTCAGGCACACTTCAGGGGTGAGTCACTGATTTAGTCTGTTCTTTAACACCTCAAATCAGCCTTTCAACCTTCTGAGGTCGATAAATGAGTACCAACAAAGGTTGGGTGATATTATATGTATATATAAACCGCTTAAGCTTAAGTGCGATATAATAAAACATCATTATCATTTTGCCATGGATGTCTGCATGCATTCACAGTAATTTGGTAATATGGGCCTATACACACTGATCTTAATAATACATATGGCGATCCATTCTTGTATGAAATGTATATCACATTATAGTGATATCCTAACCATATTTTTCATAGTGTACTTAGCAACAATGCTGTGTGATGCACTTCCTGTTTTCTCAAGGGGTGAAAGGTCATGTTCCATCACTGCCCGCAATATCACTTCATGGTGGGGTCAAAATTCATCACTTCCCATGATGTCATCTGAGGTCAAGGGTCATATGATGTGACTTCCGCTACCACTGGCATTTTGGTGAAATAACATCTCTGACGGAGCTACACTATATATGAGGAAAGGAGCTGCTATAATTACCATCAGAGAGAGCTGCTAAAACGTACCATCTGACAGCCACAAGGAAACACGAAAAGGAGATTTTTTTTAGAGTGCATCTGGGTGGAGCTGTCCATTGCTGGGAAGGCCTAAAAGCTGACTGTGTCCCATGGTGTTGAGCTGGGGACCATCCTTGACAGTGGAGTGACCAGGCCCCTGTTCTGTCCTTCTAGAGGGTCCTGAAATGCTGGGTTTCCTGAACTTTGAACAGAGGTTTCCTATGTAAGTAGAACTAAACCCTTTGCAACCAAACGGTGCATGAACTTGCTGGCCTTAAATCCTTTCCCTTTATAACAGTCAGAGGGTTGGGAGGGGGCACAACTGTGTAGGTCCTTAGCCTTTTTAACTAAAAAAAATTATTTTAATTAATTTCCCTTGGTGGAACGCCACAGGTGTTTTTTGTTAAAATTAAAAATTAACAAAGCTCATTTCCAGTGTGCGCTGGAAAGTATAGACTGTCATGTAATTGGGTAATCCCATTTTGCCTGTTAAGCCTGACTTATTTTAGGAAGATGGGTGTCTTTGTACCTAAACCTAAAATATCCCTAAACTGCCAGCTTCCCCAACACAGGCCCTTAAGTGGAGGGAGGGGGTCTGAAATCCAAAATTCACAAATCATCCCAATTTTTGCCATCCAGCTTCCACAACAGAGGCCTTTAAGTCGAGGTGGTCTGAAATCCCAAATTCTTAAATTATCCCAATTTTACGGTCCAAATTCCCCAACACAGGCCAAAGTAGTTGGGTCTGAAATACCCACTGCTAAATCACCCTGTGTTTATTTACTGCTAGCCTTTTAAACGCGCAGGAAAACCGAAATTGTGCAATCTTGCAAATGTAAAGTGATTTTAATCAGGCAATAGGGTTGATGATCATTTGTTTTGAAACTTGTATAAAGAAAATATTTTTATTTGCATTTTCCCATCCAAATTGTGTGAGTTATTTGTGAAGAGAGCAGGTTATTGTGTTGTGCCACGGATAAAGTGGTGTGTGACATTTTAGTGTGATTTCCTATTACCTATCATCCAAATAAATACAAATATATTTTGTGTACACCGGCCTGGTTCTTGGCTCATTGATAGCACAAGGGGAGGGATTCAAGGGGTATGATATGCATCAGAAATAGGTCTGTATAAAGAACGGACATTAAACCATTTATTGTGTGACACCTAGATTGTGGTGGGAAGGAAGTCCCTGTGTTGAGGGTGGCCTTGCAATAAACCGTTACAAATGTGTATGTTCTAGTGCAGTGACATTCAATACATCTACCGACCTGGGAGCGTGGGGTATCTCTGCATTATAGATATTGTGGGTGTTTGAGTATTGAATGTGACCTAAACCCCAATATATTTGAAGACCTTTGGGTTGTTTCTTACTTGAGATCATGCTTACTGGATGCTTCAATAAGCAGTAAGTACTCAAAGTCCCTTGAAAGAGATACCCACAAGGCAGATGAGGGGTTTCCTGGAAAAAGGAACTATCACACATCACAGAAGTATTCTCATATATCTTTAGTAATCATGGGATGGTTGGACTGTTTACCCAGGCCCTGAAAGAATCCTTTCAGATTAAGGTTATGGCAGGGTTGCTGTGTGAAGATGGGGGGCAGGAAATGCTGTGATGGTACTAAACTCCGAAGCATTACCGCAGGGTTGTGGTAGCTGTAAACCTATGACCCATTAATGGTTGTATCAGGAAAGAATGCAATGGTACCAAGGTTCACTGAAAGAACACACAATCGGTGTGGAATCTACCCACAAGTGGAGTTTTTATAATTGCTCCCTTATTGTCCAAAAGCTCCTCATCCCCTACACAGTTACTGTCCTTTGTGCACAAACTCCTGATTTTCTTTGTTGTGTCAGCAACATGTATAGAACACTTGGCTAGCATGCCTCAAAACGCAGGAAGAGCACTGCCTCCTGTCAATGGATTTGCCTAGGTATATCATCAATCACTTTAACCAAGGACTTTTTTCGATTCCACGCCATCACCACTTAGGTTATGTCTCAAATAATGAATCTTTAATGTGAGGCCAGCTTGTCTACGAGCATGAAGGACACTTTCCAGATGACTGCCATATTCTTGAAGCATTTCCTCACAGACACAAATGTCATCATGGAAACAGGTGCCACCTTTAATCAATTACAAACAAACATGCATTAGCACAAAAACACGGTTGCCGCCAGCACTAGACCAAATGGTCTGCATTTGAAACAAAAAGCCCCATCTGGAGTGATGACTGTAGTGATGTTGCTAGACAGGGGAGGCAGTTGGACTTGATGGTGAACTGGATGATCTCTCAAACAGCCCTTTAAGATGAGTAGCAGTACCCGTGAGATAGATGGCGAGGCAGATTCATACTCATGCATCAAATAACTATGACAACTCAATAGTTTGGCAAGGGAATCCGTGTACAACGAACATCAGCAACTGCTCGATCTTCTCGCTCTCTTCACTTTTAGAAAAAACACAGTATTTATAGCAATAATTCTTCATTACTGACATCATTCTATGTGGCAAATCGTAAAAACCTAACATGCAACGTGATTGGTTATAGGAAGGTAACTTTAACATAGGTGCTATATCTTTATGTGTTAACAGCGAAAGGGGATTGGATAATCAATGTCAGGTGGGGCAACTAAGCCCTCCCTTCAAAATGGCCACTATGAACGTCACTAAAAGTACAACGTCCCATTGGCTCTACTCACTATAGGACCCTAGATTGCATGGTCCTCTATGATTGGGTTGGCATCAACCCCACTCCTACTTTTCCATGTACGTCTAGCAGCATGCAGAAAGAACATCCAGGTGCAGAGGAGCTCGCCTTCACCCCAGCTCCCCACCCAATTATGTTACAATCAATCATTACTTCAGTAGCCATGTGTCAGTTACTGCTTTGTATTTTGGCCTTGAGTCTGCTCTGTGGTCTTGAGAACTTTTAAGGAGTATTGGCATGGCGGAGATCCATGCGTAGATGTGAAAGTCTCACTCTTCCAGCCTGCCTTGTCACGTGACTGGATACCGTGAAATTGGCTTTTTCTCTGTGTCTTTTCGTATATTTGATTTAATTCTACCAGTCTTCTGCCATCTGTGGCTTATCTTGACCTTTCTGAACAGGATCTTCTGTTCTTTTCTCCTTAATTATATCCAATGTCGGCCTTTTCCATCCAGATAAGACCTCAGCTTCTTGGCATGATCATCCTCAGCTGGGTTTCGTGCTGCCCTTATTCTTGATTTTCTTACTGCGACACACTCCATTTTGAGGCCTTTAGTAACCTTTTGTTCAATTCTGCTCATGTGTGTAGTGGAATTATGTTTATACATAAAGTGCTTTTGAGGTATATACTTGTATATGTTGGCGCTTGCCGCAGTCTATTTACTATTAAGTATAAGCAAGCTTCACAATTTCTTTGCTTCTTGCGGTTATTTGCATCTGTACATGTTTAAACTGACTGAATATCTTCATCATGTATGCGGCATGAGTTCCTTCATTTGGCATCAACTTCTTCATCGCGGGCTCAAGATGTCATTCATCCATAGTCTCTCGTCTTTTGTCGGCATTCTCAGGTCATTATATCTTCTATATGTGTGTCAGTCCGATTTCTCATGACGTCACCATTCATCTTTCATTATCTTATTGGATTCTTCGGGTATTCCCTTCTGACAACCGTCATATTGTCTTGACTGTGAATATGGCTTTCTCAATGGATACTTTACTGTCCATGTTTTCTTAGGTGTCAGTACTTCAATAGGTGCTGTTATTCTGATAGGTACTGGGCAGAGCCCATGTGCTGCTCTCTGCTGGTTTATCTGTTAATCATATGTCACATGTTTTGGTGTGAGTACCGGGCACTATGAGGGGGACAACTGGAGTGGGGGCGATACTTGACACTTCCTCTTCAATGGTATGCTAAGACCAAATCTAAACATACTATACTAAAAAATGTATCCTTACTCAAGAAGCTCACTAGGTTCCCAATATTTGCTAGGGAAAACCTTTCAACAACCCCTTTCCTGTTGACCAGCCTTAGGTCAACACAGAAATGTATCTTTCTTGTCGGTTTCTGAACCACAACCACAGTCAAAAACCCAATCAGAAGCATCTTAGGTAAGGTTGGCCCTCAATTCAAACGTCTAGTCCCCTTTGTTCTCAATTATCATCACCAAAACTGATGTATAAGGGTACAGAATTATTTCAAAATCCCTCTCTACTCAGAATTTCCCAAAGGACAACCCCTTTTCTAGAAGTATGCACTTCAGCATGAAATACAATGTGGCTGTAAATCACCCATATTGTCAAAAGGGCCCCCCCAAAGATATTTGGGGCGGATTTCAAAATGCTTCAAGACTGCACAGCATATTTGAAAAACATCCTACAAGGTGCCCCTCCCCCCCACCATTCCTTATTATGGTGCATTCTAACCCTGAGTAAATTAGCATGTTGATTGGATGGTTGTTAATGCCAATCCCAGCATGGGGTTAACCTTCCTTTCATCTCCTCAACATACCCTCACTCACTGAAAACACCACACCCTGATTGGAGTTGTACCATTCCTCCATCAAACATCCATTGGCATCACAGTCAGTAACTTCTCACACATCATGCTACCTGCCCCCGATTCCTACAATATCGGGCATAATGGCCTCCCCTCTGATAATTACTACACTCAGCGTTAGCTCCTGGTCATTCAAGGCATTTACCTGCGTGAAATGTGCTGACACACTGGAAGCATTAATGGCTCCCACACCAACCTGGGAAACCATGTAGTGTTGTGTGGTTCCTCTCTGCACCTTAACTGCCTTTTGTATCCTCAATTTGTCATCTTCCTCCATTACATGTCTGAACACCACTCTCACCTTTCACCTTTCTTTTCCTTTACATGGGTTTTTCCAGATGCTTATCCTTCCTTATAATTGCTCATTCTTTTTGCCGGTTTTATTTTTTATGTGTATTAAGTGTCTGTACATCTTTCATGGTATGGTGCATTGCTCTAGCTATTTTTAGAACCTCATCGAAGGAAGGTTTACCCTTGTTCCAAATCTCATCCCTGATTTGGTGGTGTGTCTGATTTTAAGTATGGACTGGTCTCTGGTGTGCTCATCATATCTGTAGGCAAAGTTACATGTGTTTGCTTGTTCCCTCAGTCCAGTAACAAAGTCCTCTGTGGGTTTCCCCTGACTTTGTTCTCTGATATCAAATTATTCATGTTCCAACATGACCTTGATTTTTCATAATGTAAGTCCATCTTCCTAATACTTGTTTCAAAAGGGTTCTTATCACCACCTCCACCCTCTTCACCTTTGCCCTCCCCTCCTCTTTGTCTCGTTACAGGAAGGCTCTTGGGGATTTTCCTACTATCAAATACCAAACAGTGCATTAGTAAAGCCCCTATGATCTCAATACGGCATGCCAAACCATGTACTGCCAAAGCACTGTCCCGGAATTTATTTGCAGATGGACCACTTGACAGATCAGAAGATATTGAAGGAATTGTGGAAGGTCCTGTATGCTTGCCATTGTCACTGTAATTGTTCCCTATATATATATATATATACACGTATATATATATACATACAAAGTCTTCACCTGCCTCATGTCAACAAGATTATTTCAACTAGGCTGGTACACATTTTTGATGGTTGTTTTTTCATGAATTATGTCGGCCTGTTTTGTATTATTATCTGGTTTTAACTTATATTTTAGTAGGGAGTATATTTATCTTTTTAGATTGATAATTATGATATATACTATTTTTTACACAGTGTCCTTTGGACTATTTAGACGCATTCAATCAGTGTTGCATTTAGTCTCGTATTTTAAGATCATTAATCGTATGTTTTGGGTATCATGAATATTTATGCATTTAGCATTTTTTCTTCCTCCTTTCTTCATTTTAATGTGTGGAATTTTTAATCTTTGATTGAACGGGCCTATATAGCATGTATGCATTATTTAGGTGAAATCTAAGGCCTATCAGGAAGGGTGTTTGCCTCCTAAATTGGGGCATTTTAGGGTTTATGCACTTTGCACTTTATTGTGGATCTATATTTTTATGATTCTCCAGCTGTCCATGGCTGCACGTACTTTTGCCATCCTCCTTTTATTTCTAAGGGAGTTTTGGTTGGTTTTCAAATGTTTAGACTATATGATAACTGCACCCATGGACGTAGAGCACTGTGCGTATTATCTTTGCTGTAGAGAATGTAATTTTGATCCCCATGCGTTTCCCCTTTTCCCCTTTCTCCTCTCCCCCAGTACCCTGTCTATCCCTCCGCCCCGGACTATTGCTGCTATGCATTTTTGCACTTTTCACTTTGACTTTGTTCTTTTCACTTTGCACTTTGTACAATTGTGTATGCACTATGCACTTTACCCCTGTCCAAATACAGTTATACGTGTTTGATTAGACCCGTTCTTTACCCTAACATATATACGATGTCCACTAGATGTATAGGTAAGATTGAGATCACCGATGATCAAGGCACATGTATTTATGTCATTCTACTTGCGCATGTGCACAACTTGCATAGAGGGTCCATAATGGGGAGATGGCAACATACCTGTGAGTTAGCCTTATTACTCTCTTGGCGCAGGTTTTATTTTATTTTAGTTTTGGTAGGTTGGTATTTGACATCGTACCACACTTTCTCTTGCATACAACATATTAATGTTTACATATATTATAGTAAGGTGCTATGTAGCCCGCCACTGCTTTTGTATTTTGCATTTGCAGGGCGTACCATACTCTATGCATGTGTGGTTCCTTCCTTCTTTCCAACAGTTATTATTATTATTTTTTAATAATATTTTACCTCCCATTTTGATCATTTAGGCTTCCACGAGGTATTTGCCATCTCTTTGATTTGTTCCCTCCTTGATGTATTTTGTGGCGCTTGCGGCAATAATTAAATCTGTAAATTGTCACTTGATGTTAAGCACATTATTTAATGTACTTATTTGAGACTACTAAGGTTGACATGAGGTAAACTTGGTCACTACAATATGGCCGACTGCTTTCTCTTCACATCAGAGTAATGTTTTGAATGAGACATTCTATACATTGCAACCATAGAGTTTGAATGGTGTTTTAAGAAGTCCTTTGTCTGTGTTTGCCCTACTATCGTGAACAAGCGGTCAGTTGATCGCGAAACGCGTCGTTGTAACCTTCAGGTTCTCCTTTGAAATGCACTTTTTACTAATAAAGAACATTTGGTGCTGCCTGATTTTTGCCGTGAAACCCTTTATTTGCTAAGGACTGGATTCACTGGACTTGGCTGCTCTTGGGAGTGCATTCCGCAGGTTTTGCCCTCTTTCAGGCTTAATTTTCGTTAAAAAATATATACATACATATATACAGCATCTTTTATGTGAGGGCAGTGCTTTTTATGCATAGCTTTATCAACCCAAGACAGACATTTTTGCAAGGCTGTCAGGACAACTACATACCTGGTTTCCCCCTTATTAGGCGTTGTGGAATGTGTGTCTTGGCTCAAATGAACTTTCCTACTACATGTACATGGATACAGTGATATCACAAGCAAAAACAATAAAGGCTACATAATAAACTAGAAGCAAGTTAAAACCAGAAAATAACACAACAAACTTCTAGATGCGATGCATCAATCGTACTCTGGATTCAATTTCCACCCACTCAACCATGCAGTTTGCCAGGGCCCCTTCATAGCAAAAGAGTGGTGGTTCCTTTGTTTCCTTGATGGAGAGTTGGACCCTGTCGTGCATTCTGAGAATTTCGATCAAATCAGCTGTAGCAGCACAGGACACCCGTTATGCCAGGAAAGGAATTCACATTTTGTTTGCATTTAGTTCTCAGAATGGTGGGCCTCTGGAAATGCTTTCACTCTACAGGAGGACATTAGAATCGCTATGTTGATCATCGATCTGGCGCACTAGCCAACTCTCAGACACAAGCTGTCGGCACACTGGGTCATGCGTCACCACCTCGACTCTCAGACATAAGCTGTCGGCACACTGGGTCATGCGTCACCACCTCGCGGCTCTCGCCACCTCATTTTGGCTGGCTCAAGCTGACCTACACAACTAAGTGGGTCCAATCATGTGGCTCTCTCATTCTCCTTGTGGGCTGAGGTTGGGTGGCTCGAGGTGTCATCTGCCTTGAGGTCCACGCGCTGCAAATGTGTATAACGTGATCATTTCTCCCACCTTATTTTTCCCTTTGGATGTAACCTGTTGTCACTTTAGCAGGTTGTGGTGGAAATAAGATGTGGTAGCAGTCAATAACACACACGGTGAGGGGCCAATAGCCACAATCATAGTCACAGTCGTGGACATTTGTGGCAGTACAAATGGACATCCTGAATGCCTAAGAAACAATGGCACATTAACGCTTCCCCGGCAGCCGGGAAGAGTCACTCCTTGTCACTAGTATGTGTAGTGTGTAATAAATGCTGAAGTAATAACAAATAACTCCAATGCAGAAGCACAACTATTCAGGCAGCTTATTATTGCACTCCAGAGGATCAGAAACAGGGTTCCCCAGGCCACCAGAGCAGGGTATCATCTTTTCTCCATGTCAACCTCCACCAGATGCCGCCCCTAGAATTCTCCCAACACCTCTCTTCTTGAATAACCTCCACCAGCTTCAGCACCTGGAATTCTCCCAACACCTCTTTTCTAGAACCAACTCCGCCAGCTGCAGCAGCTGGAATTCTCACAACACTTCCCTTCTAGAGCTACCTCCGCCAGCTGCTGGAATTCTCACAACACTTCCCTTCTAGAGCTACCTCCGCCAGCTGCAGCAGCTGGAATTCTCACAACACTTCCCTTCTAGAGCTACCTCCACCAGCTGCAGAAGCTGGAATTCTCACAACACTTCCCTTCTAGAGCTACCTCCACCAGCTGCAGAAGCTGGAATTCTCACAACACTTCTCTTCTAGAGCAACCTCCACCAGCTGCAGCACCTGGAATTCCCACAACATTTCCCTTTTAGAGCTACCTCCACCAGCTGCAGCACCTGGAATTCTCCCCCCTCTCTTCTAAAACAAGCTCTACCTGCTGCAGCACTTGTAATTCTCCCAACACCCCTCTTTTAGACCAACCTCCACCAGTTGCCTTACCTGGAATTCTCCCAACATCTCTCTTTTATAAGGCCACTGCTCCTGAATACCAGTGCAGAACAAGCCCACACATGCTCCTCCAAGACTGTAGCAACAGTTAGATCTGTGAACTCGATACATGAAAATGAGCAAACTAAATTGTACTATTAGTAAAACAAAAGCAATAGCCTTAAAGGGCAGCTGGAATTGATTCTTTTATTTTAAAACATTGAATTAGTAACCGGTGAGTGGCACCCTGGAGAGCACAAACAGACTTGGTAAAAAGCCACAAAAATGAGCCCAGCTATTGATTTCTCAGGGAAAGCCTTTTCACACTGACTCAGAAGGTGCAGCAGATCCTGTTACAAGGTATCAAGAATAGATTGAACGTATCATTGCAGGACACTTTCTAGGACAATGGGAGGCAATGGCTCATGTAACACAATGTCAATACTGACCTCGAGAATAGGAAACCTTTTTCAACTCTTAAGTGCAAAGATGCAATTCTGAAATTGACTAATTCACATGTATGATGCTGTTTTGCAATGGTATTTTGCCCATTTTCCACCCAAATGTCCTTGCTATCCTTCCAACTTTTTATTTCTCTTCCCTTCTTTCATTATTGTGGCCGTCCTGGTCCTTTCCACCTTTCTTTTCTTCTGTCCTTGCTGCTTTCTTGGTTTTTTGCTTTCCATCCTTTTCCTTCTTTCTTTTATTTATTTCTTCCTTCCTTTCTTTCGTTGTTTGTTGCTTTCTTTCTCTATTTCTTGAATTAATTTTTACTTTCTATATTTCTTAGCTCTTTCTTCCTTTTAATCCATTTCTCTGTTGCTTCTTTACGCTTTCCAACTTTCCTTCATTTATTCTTTACTTCATTCCATCTATGTTTATGTATTACATCAAGCTTTCCTTAATTCACTCTTTCTTTCTTTCTTTCTTTCTTTCTTTCTTTCTTTCTTTCTTTCTTTCTTTCTTTCTTTCTTTCTTTCTTTCTTTCTTTTTCTTTCTTTCTTTCCTGCTTCCTTTCCTCCTTCCTTCCTTCATTTCTCTCTTTCTTTCTTTCTTTCTTTCTTTCTTTCTTTCTTTCTTTCTTTCTTTTTTTCTTTCTTTCTTGCTTCCTTTCCTCTTTCTTTCTTTCTTTCTTTCTTTCTTTCTTTCTTTCTTTCTTTCTTTCTTTCTTTCTTTCTTTCTTTCTTTCTTCCTTCCTTCCTTCCTTGTTTTTTTTCTTTCTCCCTTGCTTTGAGGTAATTAAACCCTGGCAAGCCTAGTGGTGCCCCGTACACTTTATTCGGTGGGCTTAGTCAGGAATTGGGGATGGTATGCTGGCCATATAAGGTTTTTCATTGTTTGCCAGAATATGCTCAGGGAACTTGGGTGATTCGATACTAGGTTAGGCCTACCAGGCACAATCTTAAATAAGTATTGGAAATTCAAATTATTATTCTATAGAACCAAGGGCCACGGTTAGTCTCAGCAAACATCAGATGAAGAATGATTCGTCTTTTCAATTCCGATGACGTCAAGCAGATGTTGATGCAAACACTACTCCAAACATTGCATTCTGCATGACATAGCTAAGGATCCACAGAACTATCTGCTAACATTTCGGTCCCCTGATCTCACATGGGAATATTTAAAAGCCGAATTGGATGTTTCTTTTACCCCGTATACAAAAGGCATTTTTGAATGGTGGGATGGGGGATTAGGTCACTACACTACATTGGCTGAAAGGCAATGAAGTGGTCCCTTCTACGTGTCATTATAGAGCCCCATTTGCCGAGTAAGGGAGTTATTGCTGACTAAAGTAAGCAGGTATTTATTGGGATAATGTCTCAGAAATGTCTTTGTGCAGCTGTGGGAAGGGCAATATTTATGATTTATGCTCAAGGTTTTATAGATGTATGGAACATTTTATGTGGCTCTTCATTTTAAGAGGTGTGCAGTGTTGTTTGTGTCGTGTTTCCCTCCCTCTGAAGCGCCCACATTTTTCTTTTCTAGCACCGGTGTCCGGTAGAGGCCTCAGAGTAGCTGTGCAAGTGGCAAGAATGGTGTTTTAACTAGATATAAGGACATGTCTGACATTTACAAGTACAGTTTAATGTAAGTGTGCTTCCTAGTGCTGTGTGTGTCAGTCTTTCTCTCCCTCTGGAGAGTGTGTATTTTGCTCTTTAAGCATTATAGGGTGGTTATGTGCTTCTCTATAGGAACACTTTTAAAACTGGTCCATACATTCATTGGACGTGGAAAATGGGTTCCATTGCATCAAAAAGTATGGAAATAAAAAGGGTGAAGGGCCAGGGAAATCCTTTCAAGAATAAGCAGCAAAGGAGGTTCCACAGGAAATTACAGAAAGACCAAGGCCCAGATCCATCTCAAAGAAATTTACCAGCTACCATCTACTGGGAACCCTTTAATAAAGCAGCAAGGCCTTAGAAGTAGTCTCCACCAAACTCTGGAAGCTCAGCCTAAACACCCTCACACAGAAGACCACCTGACCTTTGGAAAACAGCAAAAAACCTGGCTATTCCACTGACATGTGCATTAGACCAGCATGAAAACGTCAACCAACAAATGCCCGCTCAGGAAATATCTAGCGAGCACCAGACCTCACTGAAACCTAACCACCACTACCAGAATCATATAATGTGATTAGATCCCCGGGTGGCATCAGACTGTCACGCTCCATGATGGTGCACAATGTGTGAAGGCCCCCACTGCATGCACCCCTAGTCTATCTACTTCCCTCTTCTCCCAACTGACCAACTCGCCATTAAAATGTCTACCACTTCACAATGCATGCACGAATCTCCCCAGACATGACAACATCATGCCTATCAGCTACTACATCGACATCATTCCGGCTACGGTAATGCTTATGTCTGTAGCTCTATTAGTCATCACCACATCAGTGGCTAACCTGCATTTGCAATGTGGTAATTTATCAGATGTGGTGCTCTCCTATCCAGATAAACACACTCCCATTGGTCCTTACCCTACCCACATAACCATACCAGCACCTAGCATTTGGGGACCTGCGGCTTGTACCCATCAACACGCCAGAGTTCCATCTTCGTTTCCCTCTCTTTGACAAATAGCCCTCCACCTTCTTCTTTGCTAACAGGACCAAATGCAGCAAGGCCACCAAAATGGCTGACGTGTACTGCGCAAGACTACTTTCTGATACATTACGTTACAAGAAAGTTCCAGTGCTTTCTTTAACCTGCTGTTGCATAAGATGTTCTTCTGACACATAAGACTAATGCCCATGGCAGCTGTATTTCCCTGCTATGGTGGGTATGGCAGTAGAAATAGTTTTGAAATGTTGGCACTGCAGAAGCAGTGAATTTACACTAGGACTACGGCAAGTAGAGATCCTTTGTCTGCATTGTAGCCAGCACTATTTGAGGCTCACCCACGACATTCATCCATTTCTAAATCCATGCCATAGGCCTAGAAGTGCTGTTGAGCCCTACCAGCTGTCCACTATAGGGCCATATATGCAGATATCCATGTATGGCCAGGGCTCAAGTGGAGGGTCATACGGGTGGATTGCCACGGGGTAAGTGTCTTTTGTTGAGACACTGCTAGTAATCTTAGTGGTGCAATTGTTGTAGCAGGATGAGTTGAATAACTGTTGCGGCAGGTGGGCGTGGGGTATTGCCCTGCAGCGATATGTAAGGTAAGATGATAGAAAGAACGCTGTCACAATAGGACCCAGAGAACCAGGCTGTAACATGTCTCCTCAGTACCTTTGCTTTGCTTCACCCATTAGGACCCCGGTAACTACCTTACATATCGCTGCAGGACAATACCCCAAGTCCACCCGCGGCAACGTTTATTCAACTAATACTGCTACCAGAATTGCACCACTAGGATTACTAGCAGTAGCTCAACAACAGACACTTACCCTGTGACTGAATGCCATCATATACACACACCTTCAGAAAGACCGGGAGGGTTCAAACTCAAGTTTCAATAGAATACCTCTTATGAACACTACTAGCACCTAGGGCTCATCATTTGACAACGGGGACAAACCCTACACAAGCTACATTTGTATCAAACCCAGTGCTATTATGAGTACGGTTTTACACCCAGTTTCATGCCCACATGGATCAGGCTTTCCTGGGTTTCTCAGCCCTGAGAAAGGCGATGTTCCTCCCCCAAAATCCCCATTGGGAGAGGAAATGGGTACCAGAAACTCTAGTCTGCCCTGCCAGAAGAAGGAAAGACTAGGACCCCTTCAGAGAACCAGAAAAACTCAAAAGATGTGCATGCCTCCTTGGAACGTGTGCCCATATACAAAAATAGCCATACGGCCAAGCGATCAATCTCCAGAGTTGATGGACCAGAAGGATCTTCCCGGCACTCACTGTTCCAAAGTCGACACCGGCTTGTGTATGGATTTGAGTATGAAAAGAAGAGGTTAATAGGGGACTGGTTGTGAATGGAGAGACAGTTGGCGCACAGGTGGTGAGGAAATGTGGGGTAAAGTGGGAAGATTGTATAGGGAGCAAGGGAGCCGCAGGTAAGGCCCAGTAGTAGACTCGAGCAGTACTCAAGGAGGATGAGGACCAGGGTATATACAAGGATTTCGGCAGCGTGATAGGTGAGGAAGGGGTGGGTCTTACATATTCTCAGGAGATTGATCATGGCGGCAGTGGCTGTGGAAGGGATCAAGAGTAGGAGCCTCAGGGTGCTACTTAATACTATCCCACGGTTGTGTGGCTTGGGGGAGGGTGCGAGGTGGTTGGATTGAAAAGAAATAGGGGAGGGAGAAGGGAAGGCGAAGGGCGTTAGAGGCCTGAAAATAGATTACTTCAGATTTGGAGGAGTTCAGCATAAAAGAGCCATGAAAAACAAGACATCGAAAGAAACCTGGACCATCATCAACAGCACAACACTGAATCAACAACACCGTCTGAGTAATAGAGTATCAGAGGCAAGTTGGATTGATCATTTCTCGAAAGTATATGGAACAAACAACATTGAATCCACAACAACAGAGCCAGATAAATTAAAAAACTGGAACCTGGGACTCACTGTAACTGAGATAATAACAATAATAAGGAAACAAAACAACTCAGTGGCAGCCGGGCCAGATGGTCTAAGAAATGCTATCCTTAAACAAAAACCAGAGGCATGGGCGAGATTCCTGGAAACACTGTATAAGAACATCATGAAAACAAATAAACTGCCATCATCATGGACAACCAGAATAATTGTGCCAATTTTTAAAAAAGGGCTGAGAGAGGATCCAGCCAAGATTGACAAAATGGGCATAGTACGCAAACCTAATCGACCCAAGACAAACAGGCTTCACTAAAAGTACTGGGACCGAACTGAATTTATTCATATTGTCATTACTGAAACTGGAAACAATAAGAGCGAAAAGCAAACTATTTCTCGCATTCATTGACCTGAAACAAGCGTTCGATGGGGTCAACAGGCAAAAACTATGGGGCAATCTGAGCAAATGGAAATGCCCAGAGGACCTATTAGAAATAATCAAAGCATTCCACAAGAACATGACCATGAAAGTGCAGCTGAACAAAGAGGGAGCATTATCGGAGCAAATAGAAAAAAAGAAAGGCGTTAAACAAGACTGCCCCCTTCCCGCAAAGCTATTTAAACTATATCTGGCAGACTTACCGAAAGCCACAAGGAACATCAAACTCTTACCACCAACTCTTAACAACTGTAAATTACCAGCAGTGTTCTACGCTGACGATCTGGTCGTGATAGACCAAACCCAGCTTGGTCTACAACACTGTCTGAATAAAATACAGAAAATATATATAAGACAAAGATTTAATAATCAACAGCTACAAATCAAGAGTGTTGATGATTGGAAACAGAAAGACAAGCAAACGCAGAACATTTAGATGGAGAATAGGTGGAAAAGAGTTAATAACAGTGGACTCAATAAGATATTTGGGAACCTTGTACAACACATCAGAAGTAGAAAAGTTCTGGCAAGAGGAACTGTAGCATAAGGCCACAACACTATCAGCATAGGGTGCAATAATACACTCACGCTAGGGGAAATTTACCTTAATACCGCTACAAACTTTCTACCTGCAAAAAGTTGTACCCAGTCTAACCTATGGAGGAGAAGGAATACTGAATCTGCATTGGAAAATATGGTCCAGACTGGAAAGCAAGATTTGGAAAAGTATATTGAAATTTCCAAAATTATAGTTTGGAAATCACTGAGTCGCCTCAGAAAAATTGATGAAGACAAACCCGTGACTGCCTATCAATTCCTAAAACCAGAGGGAACAGGAAAAGGTGTGGTACTGCTATCAAACAGGAAACAGAAATATTGAAAAAAAACGCTGGAACAAATAGACTCAACAAATAGACCAGCTCAACAATAGACTACATATTTGTCTCTGAGTTGCTGTTAGCCCGGCTAATAGACTTCAACATTTGCCAGTCACAGCAAAGCGATCACAACCTGTTGGCCATTAAATGGGCCTCCACAAAACCAGATACAGATCATTACTGTGAAAGAATTGAACCGGTGGGGAAAGGAAACCGGGTAAGGATCTCACGGACCAACATTCAAGAAATTACCTGTTTGTATGGAAGCGGTAAGGAGGCCGCAAAGGTGGATTATAGACCATTTCTGGAACCTTACAGAGCCTCGTTAAAAAGATCGAAGGGGCCTAATACAACCCAGACCTACCACGCACACACTTTTGACTCGCTTTTGGTGGCACAGCGAAACATTCTTCGCAGAGCTAAAAGAATGGCTGTAAGAAATAACTCGCCCGCTGCTAGGGCTTACATGGAGGAGACAACAAGAGCCTACAAAAACTGGCTACGGGGCCACCGTTTGAAATTACATCAACAAGACTCTGAAAACATGTTAGAACAAATCGGAAAATCCAACTCTAGAGACTTTTGGAGTCTGGTTAACCCACGAGCTAAGGAGGCATCTACAATGATGGTAAACAGCATATCGGAACCAGCATGGACTGGGTTCTACTCATCACTCTTCAAATCTCCTGACTCTGAGGAAGGACCTTTAAATCCCCAGACGACAGCGAGGTGGGTCGACCTTTCGGACCGAGCCGAAATTCTGGATAAAATCCTCAAGCTAAAGAAATCAAGGGCCCCTGGGCCTGACGGTTTGTCAAATGAGAACTTGAAATCCGCACCAGAAGAATGGGCAAACCTGCTGAGCATAATCTTCTACAAATGCACCACCTCCCGCTCAATCCCGCCCACTTGGACCACAGGAGTCATCATTCCCATATTCAAAAAAGGAAGGAAGGACGACCCTAGAAATTTTCGCCCAGTGGCCCTCCTTGATGTTATAGGGAAAGTTTATGGCTCCCTTCTGCTGGATCACTTCAATCAGTGGGCAAAAAGTGCACCTTGTAATGACCCTCTCCAATCGGGGTTTAAAAAAGGAGTTGGAACTAGCATAAACATCTTTATCCTCAGCCTCCTAAAAGCAAAAGCCCGCGAAAAAAATCGGAACCTGTTTCTGGCATTTATAGATCTGTCCCAGGCCTTCGATCTGGTCAACCGAAGGAAGCTCTGGGGAAAACTTTCCAGTTGGGACTGCCCTCAGGAGATCCTGAATCCCATCAAGGCACTGCATGCTGCCACATCAATGCAGGTACGACTGAACACCAGTGGCCTACTCTCGTCATCCATAACAACAGACAGAGGGGTCAAACAAGGTTGCCCTCTAGCACCAGCCCTTTTTCTGTCCTATTTTGGGGACTATAAAGACTCTCTAACCAGCTCACGAGTATTTCCCCCAGAACTGGGCAAGGAGAAGATCCCGAGACTCCTGTATGCAGACGACCTCATTCAATTGGACCAGACCCCAATTGGTTTACAACGGCAACTGACTGCATTGATCACATATACAGCCGCCAACGATCTAGAAGTAAACAAACAGAAAACGAAGATAATGGTATTCGGAAAGAATCAAAAAAAGACAAAGAAGAAGAATATTTCGTGGTATCTGGCCACAAACAAAATCGAACAAGTGGCTGAATTTAAATATCTTGGAGTCCTCATTGATTCCACGGCCAAGGACTCAGCGATGCAGCACCATCTGTCTGAAAAAATGAAATCTCTAGCCTCGCAAGCAAAAATACTGGATAACAAATATGGACGCTTTTCATTGCTGCCACTACTCAAATTCTACAGGGGCAAAGTTATCCCGACCATCACCTATGGAGCTGAGGCCATGCCATCTTTACCTCACTTCATATGGGCCAGACTGGAGAGTCAATTCTGGCGCTCAGTACTGAACATGCCATCTTCTACTCCGATTGCTCTGATTAGACGTGAACTTTCCCTTTCCTCTTTAGAGTCAATTGTGAAAAGAGCGTCAGTTATGCTATATCGGAAAATAATAGATCCTTCTTCCTCTGCAATTTTCCGGATGGTCCATGAAGAGATGACTTCAAGCAAATCCATGTTATCATCCAAATGGGAGCAAATGTGTTTACAGCAACTGGATATCTGCGGCAGCTCGACTGAAGAACTTCTGGGGAATCCGACAAAAACTAAAACCCGACTAGAAGAACTGGACTGGATAAATACACTGGAAAAGGCATCTGAGTACAAGTCAACTAGCCACCTTCCACCAACAAACAGAAAACTGAATGTACTCCAACCCTTCCTGATAAAGCACCCAGACAAAAAAACCAGGAACATCTTACTTCGTGCGAGGCTAAATTTGTTACCTACAAATGAGATTCTGTACAGAAGGGGCCTCTCAACAACAAACACTTGTCGCTTTTGCAATAACATTGAACAAAGCGAAACATTACGGCACCTTTTATTACTGTGTCCAGGTACTGACAAATTTAGATCATCATACATTCTCCATCACTTAAAAAACTCCTACCTGAGGGAGGAAGAGCTCTGGTGGGAGCGCCTAATAGGAGGCTTGAGAACATCTTGGTCTATTGCAGCCACAAAAATATTGGATCAGATTTTCGCACATGTACCCGCGTCTTAACGGGCCTGGCCACAGTTAGACAGTTTGACAGATAATTGTTAGAACTGAGGAGCGTTTCTTGTCCACCTTCTTGTAAAAATCACCACGGTGATTATACACTCGTAATAAAAAAAAAAAAAAAAAAAAAAAATAGACTCACCACTGCAGTCACTGATTTCAAATCCCGATGGAGTGAAAGAAAAACTACAAAGGACTGACTGGATCAACACTCAAGAAAAAAAAATGAAGTACAAACGTCTGCAAAACTCATCCCAAGAGCACAGGAGAAATGACATCCCCAAATATTCGCTACAATTTCCAAGTAGATATCATAGAGATCAGCTATCTACAAGACAAACGAATACCTATGGGCACCAGGAAAGAGAGGTGTCAATAAGGGAGAATGTAGGTTCTGCATTTATCGAGAACACTTGGAAAAAGTAAGACATCCGATGACGGAATGTCAGGCTTTAACAGAAACAAGAACATTATTCATGTAAAGATACATGACAGGAGCAAGCACTCAATCAGCTAAGGAATGGTGGCTACTATTCGTCAGGGAAAAAAGAAAGGATTGACCTGTGCTGGAATCAACTTCCTAGACAAAGTCATGAAGGACACAGATGAAAA